>NC_137460.1:289285241-289477741 GCF_964235325.1 Thermobia domestica
CTATGTCTTATGATAGGGAATAGACCCCTATACATAACCATATAACCATATAAGGTAATAGAACCTCATCCAAGAGGTTAAATTGGGCCAAAAGACCAAACACGTGGAACAACGTATTGCTTACGTTTATATTTTGACAATTTTGTACCCCTAGAAGGAAACGAGGTGGACCATCCAAATTTATCATAATACATGTTAGGATCCGGTACTATAATACCAAATGTTTAAATTGGTCAATTTCCAAAATTTAAGGGGTGGGCCATGGTACCCCTCCCAAATTTTTCAAGGGGTGCATTAATATACCCATGTCTTATGAAAGGTAATGGACCCCTGTATACGTCCATATAACTATATAGGGTAATAACACCTCATCCAAGGGGATAAATTAGGTCAAAAACCCCCGAAATTTGAATTTTTGGCAATTTTTTACCCCTAAAAGGGAATGAGGTGGACCACCCAAATTTATCATAATACATATTAGGGTCCTGTACTATAATACCCAATGTTGAAATTGGGCAATTTCCAAAATTGAAGGGGTGGGCCAAGGTACCCCTCCCAAAAATTTCAAGGGGTGCATTAATATACCCATGTCTTATGAAAGGGAATGGACCCCTGTATACGCCCATATAACCATATAGGGTAATAACACCTCATCCAAGGGGATAAATTAGGTCAAAAACCCCCGAAATTTGACTTTTTGGCAATTTTTTACCCATGAAAGGGAACGACATAGACACCCAATACTAATAGAGGTACATACTATGGTCCTAGGCTACCATACCAAATTTTTAGATTTGGCAATTTCCAAAATTTAAGGGGGGTGGTCCTATGTACCCCTGCCAAAATTTAGGGGGTGGGCCATGGTACCCCTGCCAAAATTTAGAGGGGTGGTCCTAGGTACCCCTAGGTCATTGACCCTGGGCCAAGGTCATTGACCTTTGACCTATGACGTCACAAAGGTCGGGGTCAAAGTCCAAAGTGAGACCAAGTCATGCGATTACTACTACGAGTCGATACTGTAGGTATAACGCTACACGGTAATATTTCTCATTTATTTTAGGAGATGATATTTGTTGTAGCATAAGTTTGCTGAGTTAGTATCAGTGGTACTTTCAAGGCCAGATCAGTGGATGGAAGAGTAGTGGGGAGGGTGGTGGAATACGAAGTGCTCCTCAGCGATCTGCGCATCTTGGTTTGAAACTTGTCGAGTTATACCTAATTCTGTGAAACTGTTAGAATTAATTATAGTCTGTGTAGAAACGCTCTCAAAATGCATTAAAATTATAAATGACAAGTAAAAGGTGCCTTGCTGAGCGTACCTTGTAGGGGCCCCCTCAAGTCTACTCCTCCGCACCGCGGGGTGTGCGCACCCTTTATCGCCGGCACTGACTAATATGAATATGAAACGGATGTCAGGCAAGGACAACTAGCGGTGTTTCCCATATGATCAGACGATGACTTATTTATGGCACGAGCCATAGTAGAAAGCGGCATAGTTGAAGAAACTATACCCTCTCAGTAACCTAAATTGCACGAAAATTTCTAAAGCAGGTTCATTGACCTGAGTACCGCATCTTGCCCACTTTGTCCAAGAGTGGGGTAGTTTGTTTCTAACTTTTCTACCGAAAAGCATTTGTCTGGAATGGTGTTTCGGAGACAATAAAATAAAGAAAATATACTAGGCAGAGAGAGAGCAGGAGGAGGGAGTGTACCAATTATTCCTTCCTCTAAACCACTGCCTTCTACATCCGTCCGCTCCCTCTAGTGAATCGTGAAGGCGCTGCTCTAAACTTTCCTTCGCCTTCTACAAGAGAATGCCATTTTCTGCCTAGTCCTAGACTGCGAGGAAGGGCTGGAGGATGTGAGAAAAAATCTGTAGGATTTCAGAACAAGTTTATCTCTTGTTTGTCTTGGTTGCTAACAATATTGTTATTCCATAAACTAGGCATTCCTCACGCTCCCATATAAGACATTTTTGCATGGTATAAGCATATATCTTAAATAAAAACATAAAATATGCTGAATATGCTCTTAAACACTAACATATGCATTAACATTTGAAATATGCATTTATATGCATTATAAAACTTCAAACTCGAGCTGTATTATCGTTGTTAGAAACCCCTACCAAGTCTAACAGAGATGCATATAAGCAAATAAAATATGCATTTGCATTAAAATCCGATGTCTACTCATTACCAACTTTGTAAGTAGCATGGAAGCACAGTGGAGAGCATGCATCACTGTCTGTGGTAATCACAGAACCTTGTAAGGACCACTTAGACCTTCTGTAATGTCTGAGGAGACATCATGAATCGCAGTGGTTTCAGCGTTGAATTTGAATTAAAGTGTCATTTTTTCTAATGATGTGTTTGTTTGTATTGCTTCCTGTATCATACTTTCTATGCATGGTTCAAGTTCCACCAATCTATGCCACTTCGGGTATATGAAACTTACTTTCGCAAGTGACATAGCACGCGGAATAATTGTCCTAAGAGCTGCACAACAGTGTATACCAAGGTACATATACTAGCAGAAATGTCCGAGCTACGTGAGGAAGAATAAAGTTTAATGAATAAAATCCCAGAAATTTCAGTGTTGTACGAAATAACTTCTTTCCTCCTTTAGAAACAGGAAAGCTAGAATACGTGTTTGCTCATTCTTATTGAGGAGCTTATAATCAATAATTCACGTCTCTGACTTAAGTGAATCCTCACATTCAACATTATGTGCTTATAAGATCTGAAGTTAGAGCAGTATATGAATTACTGTTTCTTACTTCATAAGCGAAGTGTTTGCCTGCTGGATTTCACACCTCCAACTTGGGCCTCCAACCATAACTTAAAACAGGAGAGGGCAAGATAGTTTTGGGCGGCTAGCTCGAAATGAAATCTTTCAGTATTACTTCAAGTCGCACGATTTTGCCCTGTAAGTTAAAGAAAACAGTGAGGTTGAGAACGAATAAAATGGTAGAATGAAATAAGTGGGAGGAAACTAGAGAACCACGAGAAAGTCCAGATACACGGTGTTTCTGTGCCACAAAGCCCACTTGGCACCAGCTGGGGATCGAATTAGAGTCCTCACACACCAAGGGTGAAAGCTGTGCCACTGAGTCACAGCGGACCCGGGGCTAGGTCGAGTTCACTTTACGTTCATAGTTTCGTAGTACATAAATGTTACGATTATGAAGCCTTCGAAATGCATTAAACAATTAGCTCGATTTGATTATGAACTTATATTAATAGTTTCTGTAAATTTAAAACTGATTACAAAATGAATCCGTAATTTTATTAGGTGAATATAAAATATACTCCCAGCACAAAACAAAACTATCTGGAATTGTCATGAAAAAAAGAAAGAAAAGGAAATATCGTTGTAACGAGAAGAGTAAAGTGAGAAGTGTATTTATCTCACAGTGAACTGCTTTGATGCCAAATGGTCTAACTCAAAACTTAAACTTTCCAAAAGCGGAATTTGAAGTTCAATATTTCATGAACAATCCATATTTGTTTTATGTTGAGAACCAAAACCATAACTACTGTATGTAGTTTATTGTTTCATTTAGTGTTTAAAAAAGTCCTTTTAAAAAATACCTATCTACAGAAGTGAAAGGTACCTGTACTAGTTCTTGGCATCCAAGCAGTCCATTTATTGCAATATACTATGTAAAATAGTCTCGTATCATAATATGTGATGTACAATAAATGTTACATTATATATTATCCGTAACACGTGACTGGGAAAGCGAATAATCCAAAAGTTACGTAGCCGTATTGCATTCGTGAAAATAAAAACACAATAGTTATAACTATGCTAAATTACTATAGACTGCCAAATGCTCATTCAGAGAATTTATAATGTTCACTTTATTGAAATGGTTTTGTACAAACTAGATATAGGCTACGGATAATAGTTTTATAGAAACTAGATAATCAATTATTATTATTATTATTATTATTATTATTATTATTATTATTATTATTATTATTATTATTATTATTATATTTGAAGTACAATCAAATATCACTACATTAATTATTAGCAGGGCCCGGATATTGTTGACAAGTCAACTTTTTTCTGTTACGCATATGACAAGGCAAGTTCAAATTAAAACGTTGTCCATCAACTCTTGGTTCTAAAAATATATTTTATAGAGTCAACTTTTGGTCACTTTTTGCCATTTTGAAGTTTCAGGTCAATTTTTTATATTTTAAGGTAACTTTTAGGTCATTTATGGTCTTTTTATTCTTTTTCTTCTACATAAGGAAATCTTAAAATGAAAACTGTTTACGGATTTAAAAACACGAAAATAAATGATCTTTTTTTCCTGCTTCCTGATTGTTGGGGTGGAAAAACTGCATTCCTAACAAGTCAATGAACACTAAGCTGTAGCTGGTTGACGAGAGCTGGAGGTTCGTAAGTGGCCAAAGCAGATGGTTGTAGGTTGTTTACTACAGAGGATATGACTACGTGAATAACTAAAAATTATTCTTTAAGTGCGCTTCCTAGTTTCAACTCGAGAGTCAATTGATGCTTTGAGTATGTAGAATGCCGAGGCCTAAACCATCTACAGCTTCTCATTTAAGACATATTGTTTCTGAATTTGGTGAGAATGTTTTTAGTACTGACAGCACAATAGTTTTTCAAGGTATGTGAAGAAAAGTGGCAGCAGAAAAAAGATACACTGTGCTAAAGCATATCAGAAGCGAAAAACATTTATGTGCAGTTGAAAACAAACATAAAACCAAGTGTTCGCAAGTGTTACTTGTGGAGAGTGCTTCGAATAGCAAAGGCAAATCCTCAGTTTTCAAAAGAGATGTGTGAAGTTTTTGTCTCTTCAAATATTCCTCTTTGGAAACTCAACAAATGTGAAACTGCTGGATTTCCTGGAACGTCATACAGGTCGTTCCATTCCAGACGAAACGAATCTTAAGAAAAATTACATGCCAAAGTGTAACGAGGACACAATAAGAAAAATAAGAGAGGAACTTTGGATTTAGAAAATTTTTGTTTCTATAGACAGACTAGTGATGTGGAGGAACGTTATATAGTCAATATTATTATTGGGACAATGAAAGCCGACGAACCTAGCAAAATATTTTTGCTAACTGGTGAAGTGTTGGAATCTGTCAACCATTTTGCAATATGTAGACTTTTCGATAAATCGATATCCCTACTTTGGCCTGAAGGTGTCCAACATGACCATGTTTTTTATTTTGTAACAGATGCTGCTCCGTATATAATTAAGGCTGCTAATTCAATTAAATCATAAAAATGTTTACAGTTATTTACTGCAATGCTGAATAAGGTATGAGCTAAATTTTGAGACGATTACAAAGTTCCTGAGTTAGTTTGTTGTATCTCAGCTTATAAAATGTTTATATGTTGCTTAACTGGATATAGGCCTATATATCTGTAATTCAAATATGAAATGCTTAGCTATTTACTAAGTTGGTCAAAGTTTAATTTTAATATTATTGCTTTTTCAAAAGCAGACACAAATGATCAATGGACTGCAACTAACTGAAACAAAACTTTTGAAAATGAGTGAGAAATAGTACTTAAAATCCAATAAATATTCAAAAATGTTAATGTTTTAATTAAATAAACATTTAGAAACTGCAAGTTTTAAGGTCAACTTTTGTTAATTTTAGGGTCATTTTACAGGAATTTTAGTATCATTTTATAGGTCACTTTTTAGAAAATTTTAGGTCAACAGATCCCGGGCCCTGATTATTAGTTTTAATTAACTGAATTGAGCTGAAAATCAAGTCTTGATCTCCAAAGATTAACTATTAAATTTATATGTTCTATACCTTTCTAAAGTAATAAATGCTGGAATTGGTTTCAAGGCTGTTCCTGAGTGAACACTTTCTTCAAAATAATATTAAAAATTACGGAAAAATTTTTCGAGACATTCGAGTCGAGATTTTTATGAGCAGTCTCGACTCGACTCGTGTCTCGACTCGAAAATTCGAGTCGAGAAATACGTTTGTCTCGACTCGTCTCGAATTTTACAAAGTGTGTCTCGACTCGTGCACATCCCTAACAAAGAATGAAAAGTTTGTTTCTAGTAGAATGAAAAGTGTTAATTTCGAAGAATAACGTACTTCAAAGTAATAGCTTTGTTTTAAACTAGAAAACAACTAGTAAAAATTTATATTTGTGTGGTTAATTTGTAGTTTTGTGTTGCAAATTTCAACGCTATCTTCTAATAAATGTAATAGGAAGGGGATTTATCCTACTAAAATGGATGAGAGAAAATATTTAGTATTTAATAATAATAATAATAATAATAATAATAATAATAATAATAATAATAATAATAATAATAATAATAATGTAATATAATTGAATGGCTCCGTCGAACAACGTTGCAAGCAACAATAATCCAAGTTTACAGAAATCGGGGGGGAGGAAACTATATGTTGATTATGTATAGGCTTTAAATTTATTTTTTTTCAGTTTCAAACTATGCCTTTTTGTCAAATGATGTTACATAGAATTGGAACTTCTATTACAGTACCGGTGAATTTTTACCAAAACCATCACTTTCCTGATTTTGTAGTGCACGTGACATTTGATCCTTCTTCTAATACCAATCCAAATATTGGGCCCAAACACCCCTTAAGTCTTGGTAGGCTAGTTTTCACAATAAGGTTCCAGGAATAAAATCTTTTCAACCTACGGGACGAAATCTTATTAAAGTGCTTTTTTATACCGGACAGCAAGCTAATGACTTTCCGACTAACCCGATTCTACGAGAAAACGGATGGAAAGCATACATACCAACCTACGCCACATATTCCGTTGGCGTGAACACAGGGGTGGACACTGACATAACGGATGCCGAACTCAAAACAGATATAAAAAGTAGGGCAGAAATAACGCATATTCGCCGCATTCATCGCCGGCACAATAATGAGTTCGTCCCCACCACCACAGTGGTACTTAGTTTTGCCTCTCAAAATCTACCAGAGGAATGCTCGCTCTATTATGCGAAATTCCGAGTAGCAACGTATATCCCTCCAGTCAAACAGTGCTGTGGGGTTGTTTCCGTCTGGGACACCGAAAAGTTGGGTGCCGCTCCAAACAAACAATATGCGCTAAATGTGGAGATTCAGATGATACTGACACTTGCATCAAGCCACTTTGCTGCATCAATTGTCACGGACCTCACGCAGACAATGAACGCACCTGCCCGCCACGGAAACGACATGAGCGAATTAATCAACTCATGGTATTGGAAAAATTAGCTTATAACGAAGCACAAAAACGAGTGCCTCCTTTGCAGCGCTCATCTCCTAACCTTTCCTCGGCTGTACCTACCTCTAATTTCTACTTCCCACTCCTTGCACTACCTCAGCAGCTCACGCCCGAGCGCCACTCAATTCCTTCCTCTTCCACGAAAGTGAACACCCTTTCTTACCACTATTCGCGCACACCCCAACGACCTACCTCTCGTAAAGAAATAGAACTCCACGATGAACATCGCCACGTTCTTCCTCCAAAACGACGACCCCCAACTGGATATAATTCTATCCAATCGGCTTCACAGAAACAATCGTTTATTCCAACCTCGACTAATTACTCTTCCTCAGAAGAACGTGCATTAATAGGTTCTCCAGGATCCTCTCCGGTTAGACGGACTCGCACGTTCAGAGGAGATACCTTGTACACCGGCTCTTCGAAGCCAGTCTGGAAGCAAGAACGTGATACTACTCATGCCAAGAAACAGGAACTATTACAGAAATTGCATCAGTTAACTCCCCAACTTCAGTCCGACACCCAGCCACTTACCGCATTAGATTTACAGGCGCTACTACTATGAATTATTCGCTTTCTGGAACATATCCAAGAATGATTCAGTTGCAGCAGTTAAGAATACTTCAATGGAATATCCAACAATTTCGTGGCAAGGAGGTGTTTTTATCGCAAATATGCCGCTTCTTTACTCCGGCTATCATACTGTTACAAGAAACCTGGACCCGCATTGAAGACAACTTAAGAATTCCTGGATACCGAGTTTATCACCGTCCTCGGGATGACAGCTACGGAGGGATCGCCTTGGGTATCCGCACCTCCTTACCGGCTCTCACCACTTCCGCCAACCGGCTCAACAAAAATACAAGTGCTCGGAGTGCTGTGTGCTGGACTCACTTTTATCAACATCTACGCCCCAGCAGACAGCCCTCCTACCACTAATTACTTGCAACAATTATTTACTTCAATCGAAGGTCGCTGTGTTATTGGGGGAGATCCGAAGTGTAAAAGTGTAAAATGGGGCAATCGTTACACCAACGTAGCTGCTCGGAACCTTCTCGCTGCAATGGACCATACAACTCACCTCATTGCAAATGATGAGACTGCTACTCGCCTCACGAATCTCAATGGTTATCACAGTGCGCCTGACATCACCATCCTCAGTTCTCCTCCGTATGCAAACCATAGTTGGTGTGTATATGGGTATACAGGTGGCAGCGATCATTTTCCTATTATAACTACACTTGAAGGAGTTACTTTTCCGAGAACGCCCAAGGCTCACCTCACGCCATCTGCCCCAACCGTTTCTCGCATTCCTCAATCATACAATCCGTACAACATACCAGAGTGCGACCGACGAACTTTTCCGGTATTTTTCTGAACAAGTCACTCCTATTAATACCTCTTCTTTCATACATATTATAGAAGCAGCATCCTCAGAAGCCTCCATATCTACTTCTCCAATTCCTGGCCAGACTCGAACCCAAGCATCCCGTTCCCATTTTCCTTGGTGGAACAGGCGTTGCCAACGTCTCCTAAATGATAGTAAACAGAAGCAAAAGGCATTTTTTAAAGAGAAGAGTCAACAAACATATGTACTCTATCGCCAGTCCCAAGCGATGTATAAACGATACATCTAACAATGTCGCAAACAACACTGGCAACAATTTTGTGCCACACTCCACCCACAGGCTACTTCGTCTTCTATCTGGACATTTATATGGAACCATATTACAGGGTCTCCTCCACGAACACTTCCCACTGACAGTCTCCCGCCTTGGATTGATGAATTTCATCGCCTTCTCACGCCTCCAGAACCACTGAATGACAGGTGAACTATACAAGCTCTTCTTGATCCGGAGGGTGATTCACCAATCTACAAGAATATCACCATCCAAGAACTGAACCTGGTGTTAACTGCTCGGCGATCCACAGCTCCTGGGAGAGATCAGATTAGATATCAACACTTGCACGACCTATCTCCATATGATCGATCCGTACTTCTTCAAATCTACTCTCAGATATGGAGGACAGGACACATTCCATCTTCATGGAAGGAATTAGCGGTAGTCCCTATACTTAAACCACACAAACCTATCGGGTTGGCTCAGAGCTATCGTCCAATTACTCTTATTTCATGCGTCGTTGAAAGTTTTTGAGAAGATCATCCTCTCTAAATTGAACTGGCACTTGGAATATTTTTCAATCTTCCCACCCACATTAACTGGTTACCGAAAAGGCATGTCATCTTTGGACTCGGTTGCTGCTCTTCTTCTCGATATCTGGAACACATTTCAACATCAACGGTATTTGATTGCTGTTAAACTGGATCTGGAACATGCATATGACTCCATCATTCTCGATCGCCTCATCAGTCACATGGCACAACTCCAACTTCCTACACTTTTTCTCCGCTATACTCATAATTGGTTGGTACAGCGTCGCATCTGCATCAAATACCATAACAGATATTCTTCTTATCGTTCAACATCATTGGGTATTCCTCAAGGCTCAAGTCTCTGTCCAACTTTATTTAACATATACACAGTCTCTCTCCATCAACGACTTAGAAAACTGGTTCGTATTCAACAATACTGTGATGACATGTTGTTATATGTCAAACCTTCCAACATAGTGGACGGGATACGCATTTTGCACGACGCTCTCCTAGAACTTCACTCCTGAAAACGGCATGTCAGTCAACTGGGCGAAATCTTCTTGCACTCTCTTCACCCGGAAACGTTTTCAACCTCCAATCCATCTCACGGTAAATAACACTCCTTTACCAGTTACGCCTACTTTACAATATCTTGGTTTTCATCTCGATTTTAAACTAAATTGGAAGCATCATCTCAAAACAATAGCACTTAAAGCCCAACCTTATTTTAAGTTGCTGTCTTGAATCAACCACAAGGGGTGGGGAACAGATATATCCTCCCTGCAGCAAGTCAGTACTCAATGTTGTTACCTCATACATCGTATATTGTAACATGGCCCGGAAGTTTTGGGCAACCAGTGTATATATGAATTTAATATTTATTAAAATTTTATTTTTAATATATAATTAATCAATGACTTGATTTGAAGTAGATCGCAAAATTTGCGTTAAGTTCCTTGAACTAATGATTTTAGTATATTTAGAGGGAAATATATGGTAATATATTTACATTGAATAATTATTCGTATATTTAGCTAAAATATAATATTATTTTGGGAAATAAGGTAATATCTGGTCGTATTTAGTCCTTTCCAATCAATTTTCATTCATATTTTTGGCTTAGGGGATATTCAAAAGAATTCAAAATTTTTATTTCAAAAATCTTCTTTAAAATTTTTCATTTGTAAAGTCAGCCATAGTAGCTTCTTGAAGCATCCCTTTGTTTAATCTAAATTATCTGTGATTGGATCTTCCGCAATCACAGTTGTGGTTGAGATTTTTCGGCTCCTTTGATCTTGAGGAGTACACCTATCATCGTATAGTTACGTCACAATGAACCTCCAATTAGGGATCTTCTTCCCATTGTCATTTTTTTTTACCGGAATCCGTACGATAATCTCCGTCCATAAAAACGTGGAAAAGAGAAGTATTTAAAGGTTTCGACACAAAATAATTGATACCATTGATATCTGTGGACATAATATGGAAGGCAGTGAGTTGGTTGCTGTGCTCGATGCACTGTAAAGTTGTGGAAGTGAAAACAAACGAATACATCAGAGCGTGCAGGACTGACGCCAGCCTTTTGGGTGAAACCGTGTCGGGAATCGAACGTGAGGCCATTCGAGTACATACATTTCACCCCAAAATTATATTTTGGATATGTATTTTCGTATATTCTTTTTCTGTTATTTATTATTTTCCGTACTGCTATATCACAGAACAAAATCCATTCTCTGGTTTGTGCTTACCTTCACTTTAGTTTGAATACGATGAGACAAAATGTATACAAAGTTTCGACTCACATTGATAACAAGGGTGCTTGCATAGCTATTGGTAATGGGAGATGCTCGTCAACAACAACACGTTCGTTATGTATTTTAAATTCCTTTCACCAGAAACCAGAAATTCGAATTTTAAGCACATAGTTTAAGACTTTTTTTTATTTTAACAATATACAAAAGTAGAGCTGAATGGTCGACGTCCCATACGTCCTCGGTAAGAAGCAGGGTGTGTGCTATATTATTAATCTGTTGAATAAAGTGATTTTATATGTTTTAGGTTAAGTTAGATAGTTAGGCTAGGGACTAGGTTAAGTGTAGAAAGTAAAATATGTAGCATACAGCCGTAATGAGTAGCACATGTGTAGTGCTTACGTGATTTTGTAGTAAATGTCCTTATTTTCAAAATGTTTTCTTTTTGACTAAACTAAACGTATGTAGAATTGTTCATGATATGTGAATAGAGTATGCAATGCAATGATAAACTTACCCATTCAGCTATGTCAAGAATTTTCTTCAATTTCCAACCTTTTTTTTTTTAATGTATTCTCCTGTTATCTCTTATCATACAGAAAGTTAGTGTAAATAAAGCGTGCGAGTCGAAACAAAATCTTTCATTGTCCAGTACAAAGCTAATTATTTTAAAACGATGTCGTATAGTAACTTCAATAGTATTGTTGGTACTCAGAAAGTAGAGTGTTTAAAGCAGTACGTGAATAGTGTAACGAAAGTATATTATAGCATCTTGAGACGCATAGAATCGTTTTCACTTAGTGTGACCGGGGTTGGAATCACAGACCTGCCAGGAAATTTCACTTCGTTAATAATATCAGCAAAATTCATTTTTTGGCATTCAGTTTTCTTTTTCGAAATTTCATCCCGTTGCGCGCTTTAGATTCGATTCGAGATTTTTTTATCTGGGTTAGTAAACACACACATTTAGATTTTCGAAGCACTCACCGTCAGTTTCACTCTTGGGTCAGTGTCTTGTTCTGTCGGATTGTGGTTTGTAACCTTATCTCGCGATGGGATGCAGGCTATGAACTGCGGATCGGGATACTGGGCTGCGAGTGAGAATGAAGGAGGCTTAGAAATCTTTATATTTAGGGTCAACTTGAGTTCTATTTTCCGGAGATGATTGGTGTAGTGGATGGGTCAGTGAGTGTTGATAGCTTACCCGTCTGGGCCCGGTGGGTTCGCGTTCATCAGTCGGTGACACATTCACGCAGCCATAGTCTCGAGGAAAGGGAACATCATACAGAAACACAATATCAGTATCATCATCATTATTTTTATTTTTATTTTTATTTTTACATTTTTATTTTACATTTTATTTTATTTTTATATTTTATATGACTTTTTTTTGTAAAATTGGCGTTCCACAGCCAGGATCTGTTATTTCAATCTTTCGCGAGTGCTAAGTGAATCATATTGAAAGAGCAGTGTAATGTAATGGGGACTGTTGTGACAGACGACTCCTTGAACGATGTGTAGGCACTCTTGAGTTTGTATATGTGTAACTTGGGGAAAACAATTTATATGAAATGGAGATGTCTGCTGGTAGCAGGTCAAGTACTGAATCCTGTAGCCCGGATGAATATGTGTGTTGTAGTGAGGAAATACAGGGCTTCAGTGTGTATTGTGACGGTTGTTCTGGATGGGTGCATGCACAGTGCTATGGTATAACCGACGTTCAGGTAGAACAATTGAATAAGTGTAGTGAGCCCTGGTTTTGTAAAACGTGTGTGGCCAAACAGCTGACTGTGCAATCGCTTTCCAAGTCACAGGAAAGTGGAAGTGAATGGAACACCGCGACGCACGACACGGGAGAGAAACTCTTACACAACGGTGGAGAGAGTGTCGGAACTGCAGGTTCACCTGCATCCGTGACAGACCTTGCGAAAATGTTAGAACGTTTTAGTCAAACTTTAACTTTGGACCAAAAATTTGAAAAGGTTGACAGTATTATGAACCAAAGGTTTGATAAAGTAGATAATAATTTGTACGCGATGAATCAAAAATTTGATTTGTTAAAGTCGGAAATGGAGCAAATTGTAAATGAAAGAGTCGAAAATGTAACGAAGGACGTATCGGACCTCCGGAACGAAGTTCGCGATTTGTACACTTCGGTGGGGGAATTTCAGGATACGATAACAACGCGGGTGGACACCGTTGAGGAGAATCTCCGGTTGTCAATAGAAAAGCAAAATCGCAGATGTGATCAGCTCGCCAAAGAACTATCGCATCTCGAGTCGAGCACCCAGAAATCGTATGACGTACTCGAGGCTAAGATCCAAACTTTGGTGAAGGATCGGGAGCAAAGTAAACCAGATCGTGCCGGTCGCAAGCGGTCACGTGACTTTGTTGGTTGTGAGGGTGTTGACTCTGACGGAACAGACTCTGACACCCGAGTGGATGTACCAGTCTCTTCGGTTGGGGAGACTCGTACTGTCCCAACGGTGACAGTCTCTGTCTGTCAGCCGACCAGAGTTCACACTAAGAATGTCTGGCCGTTTGACTTAAATTCGCATTCGTTGGTCACGAACAATTCCAGTCCCGCCTGTGGGGATATCATGAGTGGTCAGGTTGCCTCTAGGGCTTTAAATCCTTTATTGACGTGGTCTCAGGCTTCGGTCTCGACTTCCAATGTATGTAGCTTAAGTCATGTAGTGTCAAGTACTGTTGCAGATAGGACTCCTTCGTTTGTTGGAATTCCGGAGGGAGTATGTAGTCACACAGTGGTATCGATGCCAAGCAACTTACCTTTTGGACCAAATTATACTTCTTATTCGAATTTTGGACAAAATCATGATAATGCAAAGAGCCCTGTGATTGGCTGCAACTCTCCCCTGAATCCCGGCAGATATGAGGGATGTTCTGGAAATAGGGCGTTAAATTTAAGGCTGTCGGAGCTAAATCACTTACCAAACTTCACTGGAGAATATGGTTTGGCCAGGTCTTTTCTAGAAAACTTAGAACAGGCGTTTAAGATAATCTCCGCGTCGGAATACGAACGCATGGTTTTGGTACCGTGTTGTTTGTCGGCTGGGGCCAAGACTTGGTAGCAAACGGTCTGTAAAGACATCAACAGTTATGCTGACTTTGTGCGTCTATTTAAGGAGCACTACTTCTCGGCCAAGATGGAACGCCTGCAGAAGAAATTCATACAAGGAATGAAATTTGAACGGTCCAAGTATAACCGGCTAACTGACTTTGCCTGGAAGGTCATAGCCGAATACTATGCTGTGGCACAACATCCAGATGAGACAGAACTCATTGAAATTGTCCTAGATTGTCTGCCAGCTGGAGATGCTAGATTGTTGCGAGCCGTGGAGCCCAAGAATATCCAGCATCTGATTGTTAAGATAGCCGAAATAGAAGGTCATCCGGAACCTATGGAACCAGTAACAGATAAGAAATTTAAGCGTCTGCACATTCGGCAGGCCAAGATTGGGAAAAAGACCGAAAAGAACGGGAAGTCTCAACAGACAAAAGACACTTCGTCGCAGACGGAGGAGGACGAAGGAAAGAAGAATGGTGATGCCAAGGGAAATGGAAATGGCAATCGATTCTTGGGGAACCGAGGTCGAAGAAGAAATTTTCAGGCCAGAAGACCCTGGCACAACAAGAACCGAAGGCAAAACTGGGGGAACGGAAACCAGAATGTTCCATATGTTTTCAATCCTAACTACCAATCGGGAGCGACGAACTTTGGATGTCATCGAGGTGCATCCCAACAGTGCGCGCCGAATTCGAACCATATACCGGGAGCGCAAGCCTATCCAGGATACATGCCGAATTTGCCTCCTGGAGGAGGAGTGGCGACTCCCACATCCACTCCTTCCCCAGCGGTGAACATGGCTATGTCCACTGGTTGGCCTCCGCCGTATACGTCGTTCATGCCGCCGATGGCGCAGTCATCTGAAGCGAATGGGAATAGTTCGGGAAATGCATGTCGCAGCCCTCATTAGGGGAGACTGTGGACTGCGATATGAATTCCTCGACTCCCCAAAAAGAAGAAAGTTCGGTAACGGAACATCAAAATTTTTCATTGGCATCAACCTGTCCAGAAGTTAATTTCGAACCTCAAAATTCAAAATTAGATGTTTTGGTAACTTCCGGAATTCGGGGAAACAAATCGGGCACGCCTCTGTTCTCGGTTCGTTTCGTGATAGACGAGAGGGAGCGTGACTCCAGTGCGGAAAGGAGTGTTCTCTTATCCTATCCCTCACCCACTCTAACTTGTTCGGTAGGAGAGTTATCTTTGGTTTGTATCCTAGATTCTGGAGCGGATACGAATTTGCTCTCGGGAGATGCTTGGAGGCGAATAAAAGAGATCTATCCTTCTGCCAAACTTCGACCGAAAACTAATATCTCTTTAAAAGGTTTTACAGGAGACGAATCATTCCAAGTTAAAGGTTTCCAGATCTTAAACTTCACTATCCAAGGTTGTGTGTTTGAAGTCCCAGTCTATGTTGTTCAGAAATAAAAAGCACACTGTATTTTAGGATTCCCATTTTTCGTTCGGTACAACCTTTCTCTAAATTGTAAATCTAAAGAAATTTCGCTTGAATCAGACTCGGGACAGATCATTTCTATTGACATGGAACAGCAGCATTGTTGCCAGGTTACTGTCGCAGAATTAACTTCAGATAAAGAGGACGACTCTTTATTTCAACCCTCGGTTACGAAGGAGGAACTTCGGGACTTTGTTTCTCAGAGAACCGATCTCGATTCGGATTCTCAGGAGAGGTTATTTTCATTATTAGTTCGATTCAGGTGTCTCTTCACAGAGAATCCCCGTGTCATAAAGGTCGAGCCGTATAGAATACAGCTTTCCGACGACCTCCCGGTGGTAGGAAGGTTGTATCCTGTACCCATTCATCTTCAAAAAGAGTTTGAGGAGGTCTTAGATAAGTGGGTAAAACTTGGGATTATTGTTGAAGGTCCTTCACCTTACAGATGCCCTGTACATATTGTGCGTAAGGCGTCTGGAGAGCTAAGGCCCGTGATTGATTTGCGTGGTATCAATGAGCGTGTGATTGTACCAAAGATTCAGGTCGAGCCGATCTCCGATCTAATCGCGCGAGTCAGTGGTGCAACCATTTTCACCTCGTTGGACTGTACGCAATCATATCATAGTGTCCCGATCCATCCAGACTCTTACAAATATGTTAGTTTTGTTTACAAAGGACGTCAGTATCAAATGACTCGTTTAACAATGGGTTTGAAATCATCACCAGCGGTTTTCCAGTCTGTCATGCACACTTTTTTTGGATTAGAAACCTTCAAAAATTTTCTTATAGTTTACCTGGACGACGTACTTTGTTTTTCATCTTCCATAGACGAACATTTCCAGCATTTAGAAAAGGTCTTCAACACTCTTCGTTCGGCTAATCTTTCTCTCAATTTTCGGAAATGCAACTTCTTCAAATTCGAAATTCCTTTTCTTGGTCATCTTGTTTCAGGATCTTCTGTAAAAATAAATCCTAAAAGTAATGAGGCCTCCTTATCAGTCTTCCAGTTAGAGTTGGCAGCTGTCCTTTTCCTTTGCGAAAAGTTCTCCTACTTCATTTTAGGTCGCCGGACTACGGTCCACTGTGACAATGCTGCAGTCACATATGCTTTCAGTTTGAGAAATCTTGATGCTCGAACTACTCGTCTTCTGCTCAAACTGCAACGTTTCGATCTGCAGTTTGTTCACATCAAAGGCTCTGACAATGAAATCGCTGACCTATTGAGCCGTTATCCTCCAGAAATTCCTGAGGCAGAAGAGGATCATTTTATAAATTTTTTGACCGCGGAGGACGCTGACCTCTTGGATGTCGCGGAACTGAGGCGAGAACAGCGGAAAGATCCGTATTGTAGAAAGCTACACGCCATTTGGAAGGTTTCTCGAGACAATGACAGGATACGTGTGGAGAATCATTTAGTTTATATTAGAAATTCTTAAAATTCTGTTTGGTGGAAAATATTGTTTCGGCGATTCACAACAAAGGCCATTTTGGTGTGAAGCGATGTTTGTCGTTCGCTAAGGCCATGTTTCACTGGAAAAGTATGCGTGCGACTTTTACTAAGTATATTCAAGAATGCCTTCCTTGTGCACGAACTAAGTACTCGTACAGGGTGATCAGAAAGGAACCCTGCCATGTTGAGGCCTCTGCTTCCTTCGAGAAACAATGCCTCGACCCGGTCGGGCCCCTTCCTAGGAGTCAGGGTTATAAGTATATCTTGTCTATCTTGGACGTCTACAGTCGCTTCGTGTGTTTCTTCCCCCTTAGGACGGCTCACACGAGGGAGATTGTGGCTGTCCTAGAGAAAAGATATTACTATCAACTACCTTATCCTAAGTATTTGGTGAGTGACCAAGGTCCGCAATTCTTGTCGCGCGTCTGGCGAGAATTTTGTCAAAAACACCGAATCAAACACATACTTACCACGCCATACCATCCTTCCTCCCATGGCATTATCGAGCGCAGACATCGTGACCTCCACCGCATTCTCCGCCTCTATTGTAGCGAGAATCAATCCAAATGGAGTACCTTTCTAAAAGCCGCCCAAGATTTGTGTAACCATTCCTGGTGTGATGCACTTGGATGCACACCGGCAGAGCGTTTCCTATGCTACTCTGCGTCCAAGAGCTTCAAGGAGAACTTTATCTGGCCAAAAGAGTCACTTCCTGTCAGTGAAGACAGGAAACTCGTAATATCTAGTCCAGCAATGGTGCCCAAGAAAGAACGTAAACAGCAGAAACATCAGGATACCATTACAGAAGGCTCATTGGTAATGGTTAAAACTCATCACGTATCATCCATACCAAAGAAAATATTTGCCAAGTTTATGGATACCTATGTGGGACCATATATTGTTTCCGCTATAACTAGAAATTCAGCGAGATTACAAAGTTTAAAAGGAGAGAATATTGGTACTCAGAGTTTCGATAATCTCAAATTATTTCGATGCTCTGAAGAAAAGAGGAGAGAGCTGTTGGGAGGTTGAACAGAAACAAAACATAGTCGAGAGAAAAAAGAAAGAGAATCGTAGGTTAAATTTAGATTAAGGTAATTTTTGTTTGTTTTTGTCTATTTTGTGTCCAATTTTCCTTTTTCCGTATAGAGTAGTTATAAATTCTTTGTTAGGATTAAGGTCACTGAAAAATTGTCAAAACATTTCCTATATTGATTGCATTGCATTAGTGTATTTTATGATTAAAATGTTAGGATAGAGAAAAAAAAGGAGCTTAACTTAGGACTTCTAAGTTAGATTTTTTTTCCGAAGCTCCCGGAGGATGTTACCTTATACATCGTATAATGTAACATGGCCCGGAAGTTTTGGGCAACCAGTATATATATGAATTTAATATTTATTAAAATTTTATTTTTAATATATAATTAATCAATGACTTGATTTGAAGTAGATCGCAAAATTTGCGTTAAGTTCCTTGAACTAATGATTTTAGTATATTTAGAGGGAAATATATGGTAATATATTTACATTGAATAATTATTCGTATATTTAGCTAAAATATAATATTATTTTGGGAAATAAGGTAATATCTGGTCGTATTTAGTCCTTTCCAATCAATTTTCATTCATATTTTTGGCTTAGGGGATCTTCAAAAGAATTCAAAATTTTTATTTCAAAAATCTTCTTTAAAATTTTTCATTTGTAAAGTCAGCCATAGTAGCTTCTTGAAGCATCCCTTTGTTTAATCTAAATTATCTGTGATTGGATCTTCCGCAATCACAGTTGTGGTTGAGATTTTTCGGCTCCTTTGATCTTGAGGAGTACACCTATCATCGTATAGTTACGTCACAATGAACCTCCAATTAGGGATCTTCTTCCCATTGTCATTTTTTTACCGGAATCCGTACGATAATCTCCGTCCATAAAAACGTGGAAAAGAGAAGTATTTAAAGGTTTCGACACAAAATAATTGATACCATTGATATCTGTGGACATAATATGGAAGGCAGTGAGTTGGTTGCTGTGCTCGATGCACTGTAAAGTTGTGGAAGTGAAAACAAACGAATACATCAGAGCGTGCAGGACTGACGCCAGCCTTTTGGGTGAAACCGTGTCGGGAATCGAACGTGAAGGCCAGCAAATGCCTTTTGTGTTTTGTATTCGCTATTAACTCACTCACTTGAGTGGGAGCGAAAAAAAAATATCTTCTTCAAGAAAGTCTGGCTAGGAAGGACAGACCTGGAAGGTATCTATATTTCTTTCATGGAATCCAAGTAAGTGATAGCATCCAAATTTACTGTTGTTTTGGCCACGTGAGAACCTCTAAATTCTAACCTCTTTCGTATCAGACATGTTTATATCGGGTGTTGTGATGCCTTATAAAATGTGCTAAACGCTGCGTAGTTTTCCCTAAGTTGTACAATATACAAACTCTGCGATGTAACATAAATCACTCGTTCAATGGAGGGGGGGGAGGATTGTTCTTTTGGAGTTTCAGTGTGGATGTTTGTTACCAACAGTCCATGAAATGTGTATACTTTCGAGTACATACATTTCACCCCAAAATTATATTTTGGATATGTAATTTCGTATATTCTTTTTCTGTTATTTATTATTTTCCGTACTGCTATATCACAGAACAAAATCCATTCTCTGGTTTGTGCTTACCTTCACTTTAGTTTGAATACGATGAGACAAAATGTATACAAAGTTTCGACTCACATTGATAACAAGGGTGCTTGCATAGCTATTGGTAATGGGAGATGCTCGTCAACAACAACACGTTCGTTATGTATTTTAAATTCCTTTCACCAGAAACCAGAAATTCGAATTTTAAGCACATAGTTTAAGACTTTTTTTTATTTTAACAATATACAAAAGTAGAGCTGAATGGTCGACGTCCCATATGTCCTCGGTAAGAAGCAGGGTGTGTGCTATATTATTAATCTGTTGAATAAAGTGATTTTATATGTTTTAGGTTAAGTTAGATAGTTATTTTAAAACGATGTCGTATAGTAACTTCAATAGTATTGTTGGTACTCAGAAAGTAGAGTGTTTAAAGCAGTACGTGAATAGTGTAACGAAAGTATATTATAGCATCTTGAGACGTATAGAATCGTTTTCACTTAGTGTGACCGGGGTTGGAATCACAGACCTGCCAGGAAATTTCACTTCGTTAATAATATCAGCAAAATTCATTTTTTGGCATTCAGTTTTCTTTTTCGAAATTTCATCCCGTTGCGCGCTTTAGATTCGATTCGAGATTTTTTTTATCTGGGTTAGTAAACACACACATTTAGATTTTCGAAGCACTCACCGTCAGTTTCACTCTTGGGTCAGTGTCTTGTTCTGTCGGATTGTGGTTTGTAACCTTATCTCGCGATGGGATGCAGGCTATGAACTGCGGATCGGGATACTGGGCTGCGAGTGAGAATGAAGGAGGCTTAGAAATCTTTATATTTAGGGTCAACTTGAGTTCTATTTTCCGGAGATGATTGGTGTAGTGGATGGGTCAGTGAGTGTTGATAGCTATACCCGTCTGGGCCCGGTGGGTTCGCGTTCATCAGTCGGTGACACATTCACGCAGCCATAGTCTCGAGGAAAGGGAACATCATACAGAAACGCAATATCAGTATCATCATCATTATTTTTATTTTTATTTTTATTTTTACATTTTTATTTTACATTTTATTTTATTTATTTATTTTATCGACTTTTTTTTGTAAAAATGTGTGGATGCAAAACTTCAATATGGCGGAATATTACTCTCTCCACTACCCAAACGGATCAGCGAACATCACATCCGTCTTCAAGCCACAACACAGCGAATTATATTCCGACAACCAAAGACGGCACCTTCCTCAGCACTTTTAGAAGAAACTGGAACAATTCCTTTCCCAGTGAAAACATATTTTGTGGCTAAAAAATTCCTCCTTCAACGAATATGCTGCACCTCCTCCCTATTATTACCGAAATTACAATTCCTATACAATAGCAACCTTCATACCCGACTTCCATATTATAAACAGCTACCTTGGATTTATCGAGCATTCGTTAGTATTCATAACTTGCTCAATCAATTGCATCGAGGACCGACACTACCATGCTATACTGCACAATATAATACTCTTCTACATTCTCCCACACTTGAGCAACTGGTGGTCTCTTTCAAACGTCCTCGCTCCAATCAGCCCCAGATAGTGCGCCATCTGGGAACATCACATTCAATCTCATCACTCCAATACCATTTTAATTTACATGGATGCTTCTAAACAGTATACCGAACATGGATCTGTGGTTGGAGCAGGAATTTATATACCAGCGCTTAATTACGCAGAGACTCATAGACTTCCACCGAATACATCAATCTATTTAGCAGAAAGCTGGGCAATTAAAAGTCGCCCTACAACGAAAATTACCTATCGTGGGAATTTGTAATGATAGCCTTAGTGCGTTAAAAAGAATATGTAGAACCCCATGGACATCTGCCAATACATGGTTGCACATCAATATTCGCCAACAGCTTCGAATATTACATAACAATCATCAAGTGGTTACGTTAATTCATACGCCCTCACACTGCGACATCCCCGGGAACGAAGTCAGCGATATCCTGAGCAGATATGCAACACAACATGGCATACCGATTGATCTCCGGCTTCCAGCATCTTCTTTCGCCGAGATGCTGCTCCAGAAACGGCAAACCGAATGGCGAACCTACCAATAACAACAACGATCAGGACTAGGGATTTATTATTGGCAACTAGAACCGACTCCCACCACGAGAAAATGGGAGGCCCCTCATAATTGGACAAGAAAACATCATTGTTTATATTCTCGCCTTCGTCTTCATACTGCTCAGACTCCCATCCAGCAATATAAACAGCAGTAGCGCCCCTCACGTTCTGTTATTGTGGAGAAAATGAAGGTTCTATTGATCACCTGACCTTTCAGTTCTCTGTAACGCCTGGTTACCGTCCAATACTCAGCACAGTCATTCATTCTGTTTATTTCACTAGCCCCGTAACAGTGTCCTTCTTACTAGCTAACAAAAACCATCCTGTTCTTTACCATCTGCTTCAATATTACATAGTGAACAACTACGACTTGTAATGGTGTCAAAGTGATCAACAGTGCAGTGCTTATATTATTCATCGCAGTTTGTAATATATAGTTTCTTCGACAGAATTAGTGTTCCACATGAAGTGATTGTTTCTATTGTGTTTGTTTATTTTGTTCCCAAATTGATCCTTGACCATTCATCTCTACAAGTATAGATACCCATTTAACCGTCTGTATTGCTCAGCGGACGAGTTCCTGGAGCATCAAAACATTGAGAGAGAGAGAGAATAATATATTTAATATTCATGAAGTCACGCAAAAACATTATGACCGACTAGTACTAAGAATGGAAAATTCTTATGAAATGACCAATACAGTGGACAATCCAGAGACGCTTTGTCGCTTCTGTTTACAAAATTTGGTGAATGCGTTGAAAGTGGATATATTTGAAGGACATCATGCTGGTAAAAGTTTTGTTCACAAAATTTTGGCGTGCCTATCCCTTACAGTGAGTACAAATATATTGCTAAATATTAGGAGTTAAGTGTTACAGAAATACTCCAGAAACAAAAGATCTATACGAACTCAACCTACCCTACCTTAACAGCCTCAAGTAGCATTCAATTCGTTGATAGAAAGTGAAAATTTAACATTGGATACAGCTGGATCTCTTCTTTAACAAAATAGTCGATAGTAGTGGTTCTGTGTATTGTAGTTTTGTCATTTCTTTTCAATGAATCGGGAGGTACCCAACGTATTCTCCTTGCTCTAAACAGATAACCTTACTTGCAATTAAAATCTAGGATAGATTGGTGTGATTTTTTTTGTAACTCTGTCTTTGCAGTTATACTGGCTGCCTACGTCTAAATTTAACCTGCATCGCGAATACTATTTACCTATAAAATTCAATTTTTAAAGGTGCTAACAGTCGGTTATGTATTGAAGGGATTCTTTGTGTAATGAAATTTTGGTCCCTCCCGCATTGTAAATCTGCACGATAAGCTTTTTAGTACAAAAAATCCAGAAGCTCGTAAAAAACACAAAATTTACAGGAGAAATGAATGATGGAAGTACTTAGACGCAGGTTGGATTGATTTAAATCAGTCTGATTTAAATCAAGATTTAAATCACTTGATTTTTTTAATAAAAATCGTTGATTTAAATCGAATTCCGAAATAAATTAATTTAAAGTGAAAATAAGTAAAATCCCGTTTCTGTTTTGTTATTTCGATTATGGAAATTAATAATCATAATACAATGAGACTCAAATGTACAGTATAGTATGAAAACAAATGTCATGCAGAGGATGATTAGGGAAAATCCCGTTTTGAACAGGTAACGGAGCAATCCTGTTTTCTTCTTTTCGTAACATTGGGTTTGGGTTTTAAGATCGTTAACTATTCCAACGGGGAAATCACTATCGATATTTAAGACGAAAATTCTTTTTTGTGCGTGTCTGTTTGTTTGTTCCTAGATAATAGGGTGTATTTAGAGGGGTCCTATCCTCTCTCCATTTTTGTTTTTTGTTTTATAACTTTAGGCGAAATTTATGTATTTCATGCTACAAGCTAGTTCTGAGTTTTTAAAAATAGGCCCGTGGCAAATATAAGTAACTTTTGTGAAAAAAAGTGTCATTTTGATAAACGTTGCTGTACTTTTACCTTAATGCTTAACCTTTTAAATTATATAATTAAATTATTCTATTTAAATTATATTATATTTAATATTTTTAGGTGATAGGGTAGAATCTTCATTATTCGATTAAAAAAGTACCAATAAAGCTTTTTACTTCGTTTTCTTCAAGACTGGAGGCATTCTAGAACATGTTACATATGCTTTCACGCCTTTCTGCGTTGAGGCATAGTGTGTGATGACGTCAAATTTTAAAAAATGATTTTTTTGTTATGCGTATTATTATTATTATTTGGCATTTTGCGGGTTATATTTTGCATTCAGAAGACTGAAATTTTGCACACGCGTTCACTGCACCCCTTAATAATTTTCAGATGTTTTCAGATCTCTGTAGAAACAGCGGGGTCCAGAGAGGCAAAAATGTTAAAAAAAAAAAAAAAAAAAAAAACGATATTTTTAACAAAAACTGCTTTTTTCGTGATTTTCCCGTCTCAGATGGAGACATATGAATGGTACCGTTTCAAAGGCTGTTCTATTCTGAAAAAAATGATGTACGTAGTATGCTCCTAGGATAAATAGGGATGTCGCAGGAAATTGTTATCTGAGATCCTGTTTTATAAGGGAATCTGGGGTATTTGAGGAATATTATTTTTCGCGGGCTTACTTTTGCACCTACAAGATTGAAATTTTACACATGTACTCAGTGCACCCCTCAGTATTTTTCAGATTTGTTTCAGATCTCTGCCTTAAAACAGGGGCAGGGGTCCACAGAGGTATTATTTATTTAAAAAAAAAAAAAAAAAAAGATATTTTTAACAGAAAATTCATTTTTTCGTGATTTACCCGCCCCAGATACATGATGGAGACATTTGAAGGGACACGTTTGAAAATTTGTTTTATTCTTAAGAGAATAATGTACAAATCATGATCCTAGGATAAATAGGGATGTCTGAGGAAATTTTTATATTACATCCGGGTCATCTTGGGAATGTTCTTAGCCCATTGTTAAATAATTTCCACACCCTTACTACTCAAGATAGAAGCTTGAAATTTTGTACATACATTTAGTACACCCCTTAGTATTTCCCAGTTGCTTTTGAGATCTGTGCGTTAACACAGGGGAATCCAGAGGGGATTAAAATTTTTAAAAAAAAGTAAAAAAAAAATGCCGATTACTCTCAAAATTTCCCGCTTCAGGGACATGATAGGGAAATGTGAATATTACCGTTTCAAAAACTGTTCTATTCTAAAAAGAGTGATGTATGTACCATGATCCTAGGATAAATAGGGATGATGCTGTAGCTGCTTGACTGAAAGTCTATAATTTACGTTTAAAAAGAGCCATAATTTAAAAGGGTTAAGAAACATTGTTTGGGATTGATATAGGTTAACGATTGGGGATAATTCAAAATTCAACCCCAATACTTTCACTTAAATGGCATAATTAGCATTTAATACTAATTCCTAATGCTTTTTCTTTAGTTCGCGACTTGCATTATACGAGGAGAAAGATTTGATTTAAATCAAAAAAATCGATTTAAATCAAAAAAATCAACAAAAATGATTTTTTTGAAAAAAATCATGATTTTTTCCCACCCTGCTTAGACGTAACAACGTAACCAAATCTAACCTAACATAAATTAACCTAAGCTAACCTGAACTAACGTAATATTAGTAGAAATACGCGAAATTCTATAATTTTTTGGAAAATTATGCGGGATCCCTACACTAATATAACTTAAGGCATTTATTCCGAAGTTGGGCGTCCGCTTTCGCCGCGTTTTTTCGCTGTTATCTCCTTTCCACACTTTCTGCAATTTGTTATTAGGTTCATTAATCCGCGCTCTTCACAAACTTTTAAAAGATTTTGCTCGTTATCAATGTATTGTTTCACAAATGTTAAATCTGTTAGTTCATTGCCCTTGTACATTCGCCATGTTGATAACATAAATGCTCGTTTCCTTCCCACAATGCAACTGTTCGGTTACCTTGCGCCAAGTAGTTCCCTCCGCTCGCCGTATAGTCCCATGTTTGTAACCGCTTATATATAACAAATAAAGAGATTTTTCGATACTCTTATATATTATCAAGCACACAAACGATCAAATTATCCATATCTTTCCCGTAAATTTTAAAAATTTTGCTGGAAACGGACGCCCAACCTTGGAATTTAACCCTAACATAAACTAAACTAACCTAATCTAACCTAGCCTACCCTAAACTAACCGAATGTGAACAGAAAATACCAAAATTGTAACATTTTTTAAAGAAAAGAGCTGGACCCCTTCTGCTAAACATAGGCCTTCGAGTACTCTTTTGAGATATTATTTAGTTTATCCCCAAATCACTTGGTAGTGACTTTGGCTCACTTAGTGATTACGGTTCGTTATTTGTAATTGTGATTAGTATAAATACAGTGTTTAGATATGGCATAAAAATTACAGAGTAGAGGACAACAACCAACTTGTGCTTGGTAACCACTGAAAAATACGGATGCTATCTAGCTAAATCACGACAGGAGCGCAGCAGGCAAACACAAGCAGTATCAAGGGTGAGAGTCCGTAGAGAGCAGGTGCGTTAGTCGTGGTGGGTATACGCGAAATAAGGTTTACAGAGGATCACTATAAGTCACTATAAGCCTCTAGGGAGCAGTCAATGGATAAAAGTTTACTTAGGCCATGTCATTCAGTTGAATTGTTCAATGAACCAGTTAATGAAGAACCGGTTCCTCGGAACATTTCGTTAAATACCACCTGGAACCAGTTCCTTACGAATCAAGTCTGTTATAAATTATGGTGGTCCGAGTGTAGTGATTCTATTATTATTTACGACATTTCATGTTTCAAGTATTAATACATATAGAACTAAGCGAACTTCGTATCGTAGCAATTCTAAAAATAACAAAACTTAAAATACATTACGTATTAAATAATAGATGAAACTACAGCAAGAACCACCATACTTTCATAATTAAAAAAAAAAAAAAAAAAAAAAAAAAAAAAAAGCACGAGGGGGTGCATGCCCCCCTCTTAGAAGGGGATATAATTTTACAGTGAGGGGAGCACGCCCTTCTAATCCTTTTTTAAGCCCATTACAGTTTAAAAAACGGCAGTTAACATGCAGTGGAAATTTCACAAAACTATATACTTGAAATGAAACAACAGCAAACAAACCCAAATATTAAATGTTTTACAGCTAAGGAAAAAATAATTAAAGCTAAATATCTCATATTTCAATGCGATGTGTACAATTCCGCAGCATGCGTCATAAATAAAAAGTACTTTTGCCCAATTCTGTAACCAGAACACCACCGGTAAGTTCAACATGCCGAACTACAGCCTCAAAACAAACTTCTCTGCAAACGTTGAGCCAATGGGAAACTTTTCTTCTGCTTAACAAAGAGCCAAATGAACCTTCATAAATAATATAAAAGAATCTGACGTACTCCCAACTTAGATCCACTAATAAAGCTGCCAGTTCTCACAGACAACTGCTTCAAGTAAGAAGAACACTGACGGTTATAACATACAAAGTACGCTCTTAACCGATTATGCCGAACTGTGTTCAATAGCTTCTGCTCCTTTTCACAGACACTACAAATCCTTTAAAGGTTTAATACTGTCACATTAAAGCAAAATCTATAAGCGTCAACATCATTTCCGCAAATTAATGTTGTTAGCTTATAAAAATTTATATTTCCTATGACTTTTTGATCAGAAGAAACCTCTATACGATTTGACATGACACAAAGATAACATTAATGCGAACGAAAAACTCGCAAAACAAACGACGCACCTCTATGGCATTTAACACTGCACGAACACCACACTAATAGCAATGAACCACCCACTCAACAAACCACGTGAAGCATTGAAGACTGTCACACCATATCCATAATTCCCCGTTCAAACAAAAAGGCATCAAGAGCACATGACTTCCTGCCATGGGCGGCGATTAGGGGGGCAGTTTCCCCCTCCCCCCACTTTTTTTAAGTAACCCATTGATGTATATAGTTTCATTTCGAAATGTAAAGTTATTGTATATATATATTACTGGTTCATAGAAAAGAATGATGCCACACATTTGCCGTTGCCTGAGTACGTATTGGTTATTTCTCTTCCCGTGGTGTTAAGAAAGCTACAAGAATTGCGTTTTAATTGCTACGGAAAATGGTCCAAAATTTAACCTATTGGAGCACAATAATTCCAGCGTACTTTCATTTCTTCTTACAGTGTTAGTCAGCCGCTTTGAAACTAATTGAAATAGCACTTCGTAAAAATAAATAAATAAAAATAAAAAAGGTCATTCACAAGTTATTCTTTAATTGCATAAAAATTGCCAGTTTCGAAAGTGTATTTTCTTTTTTCTAATAGCAAGGAATATTGATAAAAAAAAACAGTAATAAGGAACAACTTCTATCTTTTCCATTGTTTTACAGTGTAATATACGAGTGAAGTGGTGTGTTTGGGGGGGGGGATACGAGTTTATATACAATTAAATTTATTGAATTCAACATAATGCTAGATTTCAGGATTATTTTGCATAACTGGAGTGTGGAGTGATTCTAATTATTTTTGAGTTTAGATGTATTCCAAGAAAGTGAAAACTGCACCTAATGACAACGAAAATGTTTCGGAAAGCTGCAAAAAATATTTCTTTAAATGTCGTAGCATATGCTTGTAGTATTCACCAGGGTTGGCTGGTTTAAACCAAGGTGGTTTAAACCAGCTGGTTTTTTCAAAAAAACCAACTGGTTTAAACCAAAAAACAAAAAAATGTTCGTAAAAGTGTAAGTGTTTGTAAAATCTTGATTAACACACATTTGTAGGTTATCACGTTTCACTCCCGTATATTATTCGTATTATATTCAGACCTAAATTCCCCATTCATTACTCAAAAAGATTGTACTACAAAAGCAACTTTTTTTTTACAAGTTTATAAATGTTTATTTTGTGATTTTTTTGTAGTTGTTATTATTGTTATGTAATTGCAATCGAAGAAAAATTCTAAATATTATTTCGTTTCAATGTTTACTATTGATAAAATACATCGAAAATGCCATACTTTTTGTGTGTGTGGGGGGGGGGAGTCATACAGACCCCACGAGAGGCATTTAGTGAAATAAGTATCTTTGGTATTTATTTATGTATAAATGAGTTTGAGCCAAAGTGGACTCAAGTAATTCGTATCTTTATTCACTTTTCTTATTGATATGCAGATTAAGTCGGTGTATTTCTTTAATTTGGACCAATAAAAGTCGTTGTTAACTAACTTGAACTAAATTAGTTGTTCTGTACTCCGTAGTACTTTGAAATTGCTCATATGTAATTCTGTGTAATGGTTTCACTTGTGCAACTGTTTATCTTTTTGTCTTTCTGAAATGACTCTTGACAGTTATATTAAGAAGCATGTAAAGATCAGTACAACGTTTTTTTTTTTTTTTTTTTTTTTTTTTTTTTATCAGGATTCCTTCGTGAGTAAGTCGGCAGACGTATCGCATTTGTGGCCAATTAGTCCTGGTTCTGGGTTCAAATGGAAGACAATTTCTCTCGGATGTAACTGGAGAAGCGGTTTTTATTCCGCTTTAAGCTTATGTGACCCCTTCCAGCATAACCCGGTTGTTGCATAATGATATCAACGCGAAACAAACTTATTTCTGTCCATATATGATATGAATATATAGAGCAAATCATTTAAACCATGAAAACCTGGTTTAAACCAAAAAAAAACGGTTTTATTGGTTTTTTAAATAAAAACCATGGTTTTTGCCAACCCTCGTATTCACTGTCTCTCTAAGAGTAATAACACGTATAATAGCATATGTGAAATTATAAATATAAGTTGTTCGTTAATCCCCGGTTTCAACTTTTGCAAAAGAAGCCTCATTATTCATTACTATGATTAATATTATCCTTTCTATTTATTTGTTTTTCAAATTTGTTATTAAATAATCTGATCACACAATTTTCGAGACAAAATTTTAAAATGTTCATGAGCAAGAAATCAAATCACTTTCGTTGTTTAAGAATACAAAGGGCTAGTACCTACTTCCATTGCTCAATACCTACTTGACAATTTACAAAGGGCTAGTGCATACTTGTCAATTTACTTAATAAACTATGAAATACGATATACGGTATTTCAACTGAAAAAGGTAGTATCCTATTAGTTATACAACCTTTCGTCAAACAAAGTGTTAGCATTAACCAGGTAAACTAACATTGATATACAAAACTTCAGATCATGTCTTGCACCCCACTTTTAACGTCCAATCGTGGCCACTGCTTCCTACTAGCAATCAAGTTAGCAGAACAGGTAAGCTCTCAAAACCGGAATCAAAAGATCAAATCACTGAATCGAAAAAGTGAATGAAATGGCGATAGGAAACTCTTGCCGTAATTATTGTCAGGTTGAAAAGCAGGCATTGGTTAACGGAATTAACACCTTTTCGTTTCCCAGGACAAAAATATTGGAGCACAGCTAACTAACACAATCCTAGGACAATGTTTAGCAGAAGGAGTCTAGCTATTTTTTTCTTTAAAAAGAAGTTACAATATCGATAGTTTCTGTTCAGTTTGGATCAGTTTAGATGAGTTTAGGTCAGTTTAGGTTAGGTTAGATTAGATTAGGTTTGGTTAGTTTCTGTAGATTATGTTAGTGTTGGGGTCCAGAATAATTTTCGATAAAATTATAGAATTTCGCTTATTTTACTTATTATTACGTTAGTTTCGGTTAGTTCAGGTTACTTTACGTTACTTAGGGTAGGTTAGATTATGCTAGGTCTAAGTACTTGCGTCTTCCATTTCTCCTTTAAATTTTACATTTTTTACGTATTTCGGAACCCCTTCTGCTAAACATTTACCCAGTCGAAATCAAAATAGAAGTAATTAACGTAAAGTTATCCTTATTATATCTGTAAATATCAATTCCGATGTCACCGATAATTTGTCACCAAGTTAAAAGCGAATAGAGCATCGAACAACTTTTTTCTTTGTCGGGAGATATTCAAAACCTTCCTTTGTCATTTCGTTGTTTTGGGCGTATACAATCTAGACTCTTATTGAAGGAAAGGGCGCGTAATTGTAATTCAAGTAAGTATAGCTCGTCTTTCTAGTTAAGCTAGGGTTGGAGCTATATCTTCCTTAGTAAAAGACTATGGTTTGGTAGAAGGGTAAATACATAAGAATTGGAAGAAGAACTCATGCCTTCCTTGAACACTTATTTTGACATGCTGAATGAAATCAAAGAAGAAAAAAGTAAATTTCTTTCTGCCATATCCAGACGTTTACTTGTTAATACAGATATTTTAAAAAAATAATGATAAAAAAGTAGAAACGTACTGTAACTCAGTTTTGAGCTGTACAGGTTATCATGATACGCCCTATGTAGCTTTTATTCGAATGGATAGCAGTGGTGGACCTAGCCCCCCTCAGTCTTTTAGTGAGAAAAATAACTTAAACTGTTATTTATATATTTTTGGAGGTTTATAGTAATCTCGTGATATACCTACTGTAGTCTGGGTTTTGGCTTTCCGCTCCTCCCCCCAGTTTTCACCTTCTAGATCCGCCTGTGATGGATACAAAACGCTATATTTTCGTAGCATGCAAATATTGACAGGGGTACATTGTTTAGCAGATTCCTCATTATAATCGGGTTAACAATATTGCCATTCCAACACAAACTTTCCATTTAACATATCGATTGAAATATGTCTTAAATTTACATGTTAAGTGGAAACTTATAAGTCACACTTATTATTCAGAGTTGCAAGCTGAGGACGCTACAGTATCACAACCTGCAAAAGACCAACTAAATTTTGAAGTCTTCTACAACAGAACTAACGCAAGTTAGGTGGAAGGGGCAATGCACATCCAATATTCCATTGTTTCAGATAGTATGAAAATTAGTAAAATTTCTTTTCTGTTCTGTTATTTCGATTATGGAAGATAATCATAATACAATGAGACTCAAATGTATGTACAGCACAGTATGAAAACGATCGTTTCATACGAAGGATGACTAGGGAAAAACCCGTTTCGGACGGGTAAAGGGGGAATCCTGCTTACTTTTCGTACCATAGGATTTGTAAATCATTAACTATTCCAATGGGGATATCACAATAGACATTTAAGACGAAAATTCTTGTGTGTGCGCGTCTTTGTTCCAAGATAATAGGGGCCGGTTCCCTCTCCGAAACTTAATTTCTTTTTTGACTTCATAACTTAAGACGAAATTTATGTATTTCGTGCCGGAAGCTAGTTCTGATTTTTTAAAAAAACATGTCCCTGTCAAATATGAGAAACTTTTGTGGAGAAAAAAAAGTGCCATGTTGATAAACTTCGCTGTACTTTCTCCTTAACGCTTAAGAAACATTATTTGGGATTGAAATAGGGTAACGCTTGGGGATTAATTCAAAATTCAACCCCAGTACTTTCACGTAAATGGCATAATTAACATTTAATACTGATTCCTAATGTTTTTTTCTTCTGTTCGCAACTTGTATTATATGAGGAGAAAGATTTGATTTAAATGAAAAAATCAAGAAAAAAATATTTTTTTTAAATCGTAATTTTTTGCACCTTGCAAGAAAATAATTATTATAATCCCAATCGCGTCTTGCAATACGATAAGATATCATGCATTCCTAATCATTACTAAAACTTGAGAAGGATTTTAATAATGGTTGGTAGCAGTGTGTTTAGTCACGTTTGTGTTTTCAGTTAATGAGGTGGTAATAAATTTTGCTTATCTGCTTTTTTATTTATTATTATTATTATTATATTTTTTAAAGTGACAACCCAATTTTTGTACTAGGAAATATGAGCTGTAACCCCTCATACTGATTTAATTACAATCTGTTCAGATCGATTATACACAACGCGCTATTCCATAAATTAAAATGTAATGTTTCGGAAAATCCGTTAGGCTGTATAGTTCTTCTACACATTCTCGAATATTATCACACATAGCTAGTCATTCATAGATATATTCTTTATATGTTCATACAAGAACATTAAATATATTAAACTGCAAAATGCATGCATAGGTAATGGCTGTACTATATATGTGTATCCAACATCACATTAATAACAGTCTGTTGGCTTTAAAACTTTCGTGTCGATTTCGTGGCTCTTAATGTATGCATCTTCTGCGCTAGATACTTGCTATTTGATTGTATCATTTTCCCTTGATTGTTAACTACACAACATGACAACACTAATGCAATTGAGGTCCTGTGAATATTCTATTCCTGTAGTGTTTCGAATCGAAGTTGCTTTCTGAAACAGTTACCAGTTAAACAAACTGTGATAATGTCATTTGACGACAGCTACAACGTAATTCTCAAATTATTCTTAACAAATCCCAGATGATAGCCTTATTTGCTGAGTTTTAAACTCTTTAATCAACTTTCAATAACTATTACTATTTATGTGTTTACTTACTGCGTAATGCTTCATAAGTACCGTAGAAAATAAAAGAAAAGCACTTAATAGAATAGTTTGCATCAAAACGATGGTTGGGATGAGTGTAGGACAAAATCCAAGCTAAATTCTGGTAAGTCGGACAAAATCCAAGCGGATAAAATCGAAGTAACAGTATCATGTGCGTGGCTGTGGTATGTGCCTGTAAACACCCTAATTAAATTGTGTGTTTGTTTCTTTCTTGAATTGTCAATTGCATTCTAAAGTTTTATCTGTAATTCTTCAATTTATTGAAATAACATTTCATTTACTTTTAAAGAACTGAAAGTCCAATAATACATGAAAAATGGTCACAGTAAGAGTGCAGATGAGCTTTAATTACTCATAAAATATTCTGGCTACTGCTAGGACATGTCCAGGTGGATCCAATTTAGGGTGATCAGAAATATTTTGACTAAAAAGAGTACATTCACATAAATAACCAGAAAATGAAAGCACTGACTTGCTAAATTAGAGATAACAAATAACAGCAAAGCAGCCCAGTCTTAAAAAGAGTTCACTTGCGTAATTCTATTCTATTCATTGAGAATTAAAGTAGAAATAAAATTAAAAAGATATAATTTAGATTAAAAAAAATTACTTTACCCTTATTTACATCAGTTACACTTTTGAAAATAACCAATAATATATATATATATTCATTTAGTCTGTCTAAACACATTTTCACATTTCGATTTTCTAGATAACACTTTTACATTATTTAATTCACACACATTATTACATTATTAAAAATACACACTTCAATAGCATAATAAATGGTGGTTAGCAACAAGTAAAAAAAAAAAAAAAAAAAATCTACCATTACCATGTTCACATTTTGATCTTGATAGATACATCTATATTTCACTTATTTAAAGTATAAGCGAAAGACGAGAATACAAAAATAAATAAAGTAATAAAATAAAATAAAACAGCATTCTACAACTACCGTACATATTTCACATTTTGATCATTTCTGACGAAAATTTGATCAGTATATCAGAATTATTTGTTTCAAAATACTGTGTATAATAAAATTGAGTTGAAAATACATACTTTTACAACATATTTGTACATATATAATACTTTTACATACTTTCATATGGATGTGATAAGTAATTAAAGCTCAGCTACACTCTTACTGTGACAATCTTACATGTTCTATTGGATTTTCAGTTCTTTAAAAGTAAATGAGATGTTATTTCAATAAATTGAAGAATTACAGATAAAACTTTAGAATGCATGACAATGGAAGAAAGAAACAAACACACAATTTAATTAGGGTGTTCACAGGCAGATACCACAGCTACGCACATGATACTGTTCCTTGGATTTTATCCGCTTGGATTTTGTCCGCTTTGCCAGAATGTAGCTTGGATTTTGTCCTCTTGGATTTTGTCCGCGCCCCGGTTGGGATGGTGCCTTCGCTGAAATTTCCGACAGAGAAATCTGGACAATAGGTTTGACATAAGTCCGTGCAACAGAAAAAAGAAGATTGTGATTGGCTGGTTAATTGATTATTGTCACGATCTGTCCAATCAGATTGGAACTCTGCAAAACAAAAGGAAAATTGCGATGTATCTCAGACTGAATAGAAATAGACAAAGAGTCTGTTCTCATAATATTATAAACGTAATGCTTTGTTCTGCACACAAGTATTTGTCCACTTTCGTTAGGACTTATATTACTCGCGCTGAGTCGTGAAGCTTGACCTAGATCTACCGATTTCACCGCCCAATAGAACGCGAGGGGGTGTTCCAGTCGTCAACCCCCACCCATCACATTTTGTCAGTGTCTTCTCTCGTGCTACACGGAAAACATCTCCCGAGAGTACAGTGTTGTCGGATTGGCGTCAAATTCTGTTTTGTTATTTTTTTTGTTGCGTTATATTTACGTTGTTACTATTTGTGCTATTGTTACCATTTTAGAATAGTTGTTACAGTAGTTATTGTTGTGCAGTGTTATTATTGGTAATTTTTAAATTCCTTTTTCATATACTCATTTACTATGTCTTCAAAGTTTGGCAACATTGTTGGTGAATTTCAGCTGTTGGACATTTCCCCAAGTGTGCTCTCGGGAAGCGGATCCACAAATTTACCGAAGTTTTCCGATGTGTTGGAGCTCAAGCAAAATATTTTTATGATTGGTTTAGAACCCAAGTTTCACGACTTGGCGCGAGTACTATACTTCTAGGAATATCAAAGTATAAGGTATCAGTGGCGCCAACTTAAAGTCGCCTTCACCGTACTAGATGAATGTTGTAATAAAGTTTTGTTTCTTTCGAGAACGAGGACATATTGTCGATTGCAGAAGTTACAAGGATTTTTTTAAAACAGACTTTATTTCTAAACAATTGTAGGCTCTCAGTAGTCATAAAGCTTATAATGCTGCTCACACCAATTTGATATCTCAGATCATTCCGGAGATATGAAAAATATATATATTAGAGATTGCTAAATTGCTTAAAATGGGATATTTGTGCGGGAATTTTCAGAAAGAGTTCTTGGTTATTTTGCTTGTGTAACATTACAGCAATAGTTCTTGGTAGTTGTAGTAAAATAAGTTGTCCGAATTACATAATTTTAAACAGTTTGCAAAGTTTACCGCTGATTAATATATCTCCAGTATGGTTTCAGATATCAAATCACTGTAAACCCTATTATGATCTTTACATCTATTGAAAATCATCTCTACTGTTGATGACGTTATATAAAATAAAGGCTTTTGAAAGAAAATGAAATTGTCAATCTGTTGTAACTTTGATTCAATTCATTGAAATCCGTCGTATCCTAGTTATAGTATCAGAAACTAAAGTACTTTGGATATGCATGCCCTGTCCGTGTCTCACTTGCGTTATTACTGCATAGAGGCTTCCTGGATGTTTGGATGCTGTAGTGTCCTTAATTTGCAACAATGACTATTGCATGTAATAATTGGAGCGAAATGAGCTTAAGCTCCGTTTTAGTCGATTTAGGCGTTCGTTTGTTCAAATACTTCTTCCGTATACCTGAATCGTTCTTGTGATTCGAGAGCACGCGCTGAGTTTTACTGGGTCATATGTCCCGATCGGCTATACCATTGAGGAGTAATCACCGAAAAACGGAATAATCAATTATGGTCCATCACTTCGCTCCAAATTTGCAGTTGTTGTGTACCTAATGTGAGTTCTTGTTTAACATGTAGATTTGAACTATGCAGTAACCTGACATAGTGCTATTTGAAAAACTAAAAGTTTATGTTGGGTTGGCAATACTGTTACCCTGGTGGTACCGCAAAGTATGTCAAACAGTATCCCTCTCCTGGTATTTGCAAAGGAGTTTCAGCGTCTTTTGACTATTAGTTTAAACGTTACGAAGGCGTATCAAGACATTGCATTTCTGAAGAATGAGTTTCAGCAATAAATTTCCCAAAATATTGCCCCACTTATTCTTGACCTGTAGCATTTATGGTATTTTGCTCCTATATTAAATAGACTTTTTGTGTGGATTTGTTGTTACCTAGATAAAATAAAAACATTTTCTTCTTTGTAGGTTTCGGTGTTCGACGATCTTCCTAACGTCATCTGCCAATCATGTGCAAATAAACTGGATAGTTTCCACGAGTTTCGAGAGATGTGCCGTAAATCTGAGATCTATCTCATGAAACTGGTGTCTGCTCGACTGGCCAACACCACAGTTCTGGACAATAGTCAGGTTCGTATAGACTTTCGATCAGCATTTCAGCAACTATTAATAAGCAGATTTACTTTTTTTTTTTTTTTTTTTGTAACAAAAACCGTAGGAACTCATGTTATACAACGAGAAGGGTTAACTTTACACTAGCTGGTATACTCACTCAGAAACGAGAAATTACACTCTGTTAGACTCATTAATAGAGCGTTCACCTCTAGTGTATGAGGTACTTGCTTCGATCCTAGCACGCGCCAAGTGAACTTTGTGGTGGACAAACACCGTGTGCCTGGGTTTTTTCAGTGTTCTCCCACTTTTTTCATTCCACCATTTCATTCATTTCTCATCATCACCGTCTCCTTTAGCCTAGCCGGTATAACCGTGGGACATAGAACTTGGGTATTTCATTTCGTTTTTACACTGTATTAATTTTATGAAAATGGGTCAAAACTTCCCTAACGTCAAGCGAACCCGTTTCTACCCCCATCCTACTTATTCCTATCTTATTCTACTCTACGCCACTTTATACTATATACCCCTACTTATCGTCCTACTTATCGATGCGCGGCTGGAGCGTGTATTGTAACGTTTACCCAACGAAAATCTTCTAAGTTCTTATAACTAACGAAATCAGACGGAAATCCAAGTCAGTTAAGATTTGATTTCATGTCAAAGGAAAGAAAAAATAAAGTAAGACTAGCATTTACATTTTACTAGTATATAATGTTTGAAATTTTTACGATGTCATTTAATTTCGAATGGCCCAGAATTATTTACTTTCAGAAAGGATAGGTACAACAATGTCTTTATTTTCATTGTTGCTTCCAATGATGATATACTGTTTAGGTAATTGGATTTAAAAAACATAACTTTCTCTTGGGTTGGCAACACTGTTCAATCGGTGATGTTCGTCAATACACCGGCAGGTGTCCTCCTTCCTCTAGTTACTTCGTGCAAAGTTTCGTTTCCCTGTCTCTTTTGGTTTCTCCGTTGTCACGGTTGGACGTTCTAAATTATATTATAATATGAAAACGTAATTTCATGACTTTGTCGTCAAATCGGCTCGGGTTAACGTTCTTGTAGGGAGCTACTATTTCACAAATGCGTGTTTACGGCCACAGAGAATATATTTCACGGGTATGCGTATCGTAACATGAAATTATCTTATATAAGGGACACCTTAATATATATATATATATATCTATTTATACCCTCCCCATGTTGCGGGGCACGGCATCGGAAGTGTCACTCTTCATGTCAGCGACCCCGAAAACTGTGGATTCGACACTAATATTGGTCATTTTCGATCATTTTTATACATCTCGTCCTCCTCCAAGTTGTGGGGCTGAATTTGGATTTAAACAGCATCCGAAGTGTCACGATTCATCTCAGCAACCTCGAAGACTATAGATTCGACACTAATATCGGTCATTTTTAAATGTCTCTCACCCTCCCCTAAGTTGCACCGTCAAAGTAATATAAAATCCATCCCAGGTTCGAACCTCATCCATGTTGACGACATCAGTCGGGTGGTTCAAGAGTTATTAAGTTTTCTCCCTCCCCTAAGTTCTATCGTGAAAGTGAAATGATAAAAGAAAAGCTTCCCAGTCCAGAGCTTCATCTATGTTGAAAATTTGATCGAGATCGGTTCGATGGCTCAACAGTTATTAAGTTTTATTTATTTTTTATATCTCCCCTCCTCCCCCAAGTTCTACCGTCAGGTTGAAAAATAACATCCCAGAACTAAATCTCATCTATATTAAAAATTTGATCGAGATCTGTCCGGTGGTTCAAGAGATTGAGTCACGAACGTAGTCACTTTCAATTTCATAATATAGATTATTATTATTATTATTATTATTATTATTATTATTATTATTATTATTATTGCATTGTTATCATCTGTTAAATTTGTAAGATATTCCAGTGTAAACTGGCGTTTAGCTGTATCTACAATTATTTTTGTAAATAAAATAAAAGAAAGTAAAAATTAAAAATTATTTCTAAGCTTGCTTGACCCTTGCTTGGGAATTATTTAGTTATGTGTGTTTTTGTGTTTTGCAGAACGAAGAAAATAATGAAACACCAAGTGTAGTTACGGAGAATGTGGAGAAGTCTCCTCAAAGTGTGTTCGTGAAAATTGAACCAGGTGAATTGGGCGACGTGTTTGAGTCGGAAGACTCGAAGCCCATCATTGGGAACCTAGAGAACACAGAAGTTCCATCTACAGTGCAGCCAAACTCGTCAGCTGAGGGAGGAGAAAACGTCTCCCCTGCTACAAACGGCAGCGAGAGGGATGACTTAGGCTTACTGAAAGCTGATGACAATTCAGTTGAAAGTAATACAGAGTTCGTGGAAACCAAGTTCTCAGTGAAAATTGAACCAGTGGATGGAGACGCCAATATGCACGAAAAAGACGAAAAGGATATTGCATTAGAAAGTGACTTTGACGGTGATGGCGGTGGTGATGAGGCAGATTATGAAAGCATGCCAGTGGATTGTGTGTTAAACATGCCTAGTACGTCTGCTGGAGTAAGTGACGATGGAGCAGTGCAAGAGACTTCTAGTGAAACGTGAGTATCGAGCGCATAGTTCCTTTCTTCTAGAATAGCTTGTCGTAAATCATATCTTCCCTACAAGGTAAATTGTAGTCCGTAGTTTTTTATGAAGTTCATTCAGAGAATAATTAAATTGATATAAGACCGACGTACAATAACCTTTAGACGCCTGCCAGGAATTTTAACAAAATCATAAATTCTCAAGTTGGGGGCTCTGGTGACCTCCTTAATTATCAGTCACACCGTTGAAAAGCTTATAGACCACAAAATCCAACGAGGTAGCATTCGTGCAATTCTCGCGATATTCGTAGAAGAAGAAGAAAAATTTTATAAAAATATGAAAAAAATAGACTTTCGGGGCCCTGACAACCCTTGCAGTCATTCTACACTGACAAAATGATGCTAATGTGTAAGCCAGACACTTGACAATAATTATATATATATATAGTGGCCATTGCTGGGCAATACAAAGCGAGATAAAATTCATAACGAAATTCCTATAAAAACGCTCTGTGCGTCATTTTCTTAGGTTCTGTGTTGCAGACCTTTGCGTTGGCAGCCCTGGTGACTCCCCTAATTATCACAGTCATGATTCATACACTGTTGGAAAGTTTATACTGACAGAAAGCTTCATCTGTCAGGAATACATTGGTAGCAAATCATCTTTATAGCTTAATTAGGGGCTGAGCTATTGATGTTTGTCGTAAAAAATAAATGTCATTTACCTCAAAAAACTGAAACTTTAAAAATTGGCCAACTTTGCCCCCTCCCATATAAGCAAGAAGTACAAATACAGTATTCCAGGTCTTGCTCAGTCACTTCCTCCAGCTTAGCTGCTGTATTGTTGATAATCGTTTGCACCTCCTTGACAATTTTCTTTGAAGGGATTGCAGCAGTATCGCTTTGTCACACGATCCGAACTAGAAGTTGCACTCTGCTGCTCCATTTTCCAAGTCATTCAGCATACAGTATCTCTGAAAAGACGCAAAACAGAATGTAAATGTTAGACAATGAATTAGTAACATATAAGGCAGATGTTTATTACCTCAGAATCATTCATCCATTAGTTTAATATCCCCACATTAATACCATTACAGTCTCCGGAAGGCGCTAACAAGGGCCACTTCAAGTTCGCATTTGACCAAGATGCCATCCAGTCTCTAAAATGATATTTTGGTCTACAAGGCTCTTTGACATGCTCTTTCCAATGGGACCAACCAAAGTAGGGTGACGAACTGGCATGTTGGTCAACTACGTAATTGAAAATAGGTACGTTTTGGCATTTTTCTGTTTGTGACCAACTTTCATCAGGTTCCACTTACAGATTATACGACTTAGAAACTTCCCACTTCGCACACAGACTATCATGTTTGAGGCCAACTGGGGAAAAACAATTGGTATCAAATAACCCCACAGTTCAAGAGAGATCGACTCATCCGTGCAGCAGTACTTGGTTTTACGGGTAACTTTTTGACATTTTCAATCTCACTTTCTGTAAGCCACCTGGGTGAAAACTGCTTTCATTTCTGGCATCCTTGCACAAAAATGTCCCAGACTAGTTACTTTCAGCACCAACAAACAAATACCAACTGAGAACGACCTCCTCAAAATGCCTCTGTGACGCTCCTGTCTCCGTTCTGGTGTTTCGGTTCAACATATAAAGGCACTGTTCTTGGAAACTATAACAGCAACAGAGCTGACATTTTGCACATGTCTGTTTGGGCCAAGTACCAACCTGTGTTCCAAATCTCATTCAAATCTGAGAGGGTGAGGTGGGGCCGATTCCTGAAATTGGACCACTTAATATGAAATGACTCTACTTCATGCTTTGAATGTCTCATCACAAGATTTTGCTTTTAAATTTTCGGACGTGAGAGATTTATTGGCAGCCCAACTGGTATATTGTTTTCATTCATAAAGGAGCACTCCCTGGTCTCATGAGCTCTGTTACACTGTTGTAGAATTCGCAATGTCCCCTTTTACATGTTTAGAAATTGTAAAACTGAAACTGGGGCTGCGGTGGCTCAGTGGTAGAGCGTTCGCCTGTGGTGCGTGGAGTCCCTGGTTCAATCTTTGCTCGCACGAACACCAGGTGCATGAGTTTTCTCGGGGTCTTCCCTTTTCCTTCCACTTTCTTCATTCCACCATTTTATCCATTTGTCATAATCAACGTCTCCTTTAGCCTAGGCGGAATAACCATGGGACGTAAAACTTAAAGATTTCATTTCATTTCTAAAAGTGAAACATACGTTGTAACGTATTGAACTGTATTTGAATGTTTATGTCAGCCAACAGTCGACATGAAGTACGTAGAGCCGATCGTTTTCACGTAGGTTTTGTAGCGTAAATAATGTCGTACACTATTAAACAAAGATGAGAGGAATAATTAAGTTTTAGAGATTTAGAATTCACGTAACGAAAATGTAGATCAACACATTTTTTATTTGTGCTTATTGTAGAACCGTTCATAGTGCAGTGTTCGTAGATTTATTCGATAACACGAAAGATCTCGTTATACTGTTCCTTTTCTTCTTGCTGTTGACTTTCTTCCTAAAAAAAAAAAAAAAAAAAAAAAAAAAAAAAAAAAAAAAAAAAAAAAAAAACTTCTTCTAAAGTTGAGTTGTGATACGCGTGAGGATAAAGTACTTGTTACAATTATAGTGAAGAATTCTTGATTTAACTCCAAATTGGTTTTCTGAGATCTGTTTGTTTGGGGAAACTAAGAATATAAAAGTGAAAATTAATAAATTAATATTACGCGAATTGATGGAATTTAGGTTCAGAGTCCATGCGGGAGAAGTATTCATTAAATGTGTGTGAAGCTTGACGAAACTACTGCTGTGATCTATGGGAGGTTAGAAAGGGCTTATGATGAACATTCCCTTTCCAGGATTATGTGTTCAGATGGCACAAGTCCTTTTGAGAAGAATTGGAGAACGAGCATTCCAAGAAAGCGAGAATGAGTTAATTTGAAATAAAATTGATTTTTTTTCTTGATTGTCGGGTTATCATTCACAAGGTATTTGTAGTAACAAGACAACCTGTCAATCAAATTTTTAATCAGGAGTCATTGAAAAACGTAAGAAAATGGTGGCGCGTACCAGGCATTACACACATTAGGATGCTGCACCATTACAACGCACTATGTCACACGTTGTAACGCCTGTTAAGATATCTAAATAAAATTTAAAATTTCTAACCCGTCGTTTTCTGGCAGGGCGTAACTATATAGCACACCTCCACACTTAATATCGTTTAAGAAGGTAGTTTTCTTAGCAAATAATAATGAATTGAAAATTGATCGATACTGTACAAATATTTTATACAGATTTCCTACAAAAAATCTCAGAAATGCAAATACTTGCAAAGGAATTCTGATATTTTCAATCTTACGGCAATAAAAAGCTATTTGGCTATTATTTGAAGGTTTCAAATGAAAACTCGGATGCTCGGTTTCTCCCCCTCCCCCCAAAGTATGCTTGGTATAACGCAAAATTTCACTGATTTTGTCGTTTCTTGTAAGTTCTAATTTCCCCACTATTGTCATCGTTGTTAGTTGACCTATATTATTATGATTACGGTTGTTACTTGCAATCGTATCTTCATACTCATCAGTTCGTCGTCGTTGGTGAATTTGAATATACTAATTGCGCATAACAAAGTCACATATGGATTTATAAATGCTCTTAACGGTTGGCCAAGAACAAGTAAATAAATAACTTCTTCCACCATACTTGGCGAAGGTCGGACATATATTCATCCTCTACATTTTTATCGATTATCATCTTGTTTTTATTTTTGTCGTATTTGATTTTCATGTATATTCCTTGTTAGCGCATGGTCCTCATTTCCTAGTAGTTTGCGTGTATACAACTCAAAAATTGCATTTAATTTGTGGTAATTAGCATAGTAATCACTGCCTTTTACAGTTTATGGAAATGAACTTTTGAAACTGTACTCGAAATCTGAGATATACAAACTGTTCATTTATTATGTAGCCAAATCCACTGATGAAATGCTCATATCTAAACAACAAAAAAGTCCATATGAACATAGAGCGAAAAACGCTTTGTTTCAAAGTTACGGAATGCTGAAATAGAGAAAATTGTAATTTTGAGCCTGCCTAGCTCGAAAACTATGAGAGATATCAACGGCCGTTAAAGACATATTAGAGGAACTAGTACAGTTGAGACGTATCGGCGCAACGGATTTTATAGAGGGAGCTGCGGTATAGGTTCCGCTCCTCTCTCTAAAATCACATGCGCCGGTACAACCCAACTCTGAAACATGGTTATTTAGATAGACAGCGTACTAGTTTCTCTAATATTTGTTTAACCGTCTTTAATATCTCTCATAGTTTTCGAGCTAGGCAGCCTCAAAATTACAATTTTCTCGATTTCGGCATCCCGTAACTTTGAAACAAAGTGTTTTCCGCCCTATGTTCATATAGACATTTTTTATTGTTTAGGTATGAGGATTTCACCAGTGAATTTTGACTACACAGTAAATGAACACCCTGTATATATTCTCTCATTTCTATATGTTAACGTACACGCTGGGTATTCATCCTCTAGCAGACATGTTAGTGAAAGTGTGTAAGCGCATAATTGAAGATTTGCTTCAGCATTTGCTAAAACGATTGGTTCTCCATGTCATCTGTGTCTGTATAAGCATTTCAACTGGAGCGGGCTTTTTAAAGTTAACCTTTCATTTTTCCATCTTTCTTTTCGCTGTACAGTTTGCTGTCCACGCCAATAATGTTATCTGGAAAACTTCAATGTAATGTTTATACTTTATCTGAATAACGTAGCACATAGTGAATCCTTATCTGTAACCTAAGAGTAAAGTAATTGTAAGTGTTGACTTCTTGAGCTCCGTGACGAAATCGATATTTGGAAAGAAAAAAGCATGAAGAGTGCAGCTTTAGCGGGGAGTAGAAGCTCAAGCTCGAAATTTAAATTCAGAGTTTTTAAATATTTAGCCTTCGATTTGACCTTGATGCCAGAAATCGGGAACATCAACAATCCATTTCTCGTTTGATAGGCTAATACCTAGATTTTTTGAGTAAGTAAGTCCGGTTTAACTGAACTCGTAATTTTAGTGGTTTTCATAATGCTGAAGTAGGTTTACTTTTTCAAGCTGTGTGTAATAAATCGAAGTGGAAGATTTCAATATGAGTGGAAAAATTAACATACGTTTGAAATGGCTATCACTCGGGCCGAATTATTAAGTAAATAAACCTTAGAGAGTTACGGGCACAAGAGTGAGTACAAGATGGTGTGTGCATATCAGACAGTATACACGTACATAGTTATTGTCTAGATTTATTGAATTAATAAATATCTTATTTATTACAGATGTCATATTTATGTGAGTGTGTAGGGGGTAAGATATTATTGTCTCATTTTGAATTATTGCATCCTGTTGGCCTAATTTTATCCCCCCCAATATAGATTATCTAATTCGCACACTATATATATATTCAATTCACAAAGATAATTATGGAATATTACACTCAATGCTTTACAAATACATGAATATCGAAATTGAATAGCAAATACAGAAGCCAGCTTACAGGATAACAGGTAACTTCCAACGTACCACGTTCAACTTGTTATGACAGACTTCCAAATATTCTTTGTTCAATAACTATAAATCCAGAATACAACCGTATCTCACTAAACTTTATAATATTATTCGTATATACAGGTAATTCACAGTAAGTATACCTTTTCTTTATAACACAATATACAATTCGTTCACTCACTATATTTTAGAATTTCGATTAACCCGGTTTGATGACGCGTCTAAATGTGAAGCTGGACATTCGCTCTCTAGTTCTTATTATCGCCATACTTGGCGCTACTAGTTTTAACAGCATTATATAATAGTTTTGTTTGTTTGTTTGTTTGTTTAACAAATTGTCCTCAACTCATTACCACGGGAGTCTCCATCAATAAATTTTTGGCAGAAAGAAAGTATTCTTGTAATTCGTCAGCGCCCTTATTCAGTCCTTGTGACTTCTTTTTATTTGACTTGCTCAAAAACCAGTGGGAAGGGCGCCATTTTGGTACATTGGATAATATCAAAAAGAACATAACCGGTAAGCTGAAAGGTATTTAGCACTGTTACGGAAAATAGAAACAATGCCTCCGTCGCTGTTTTAGCTGTCCAAAGGACATTATTTTCAAGGGGATAACCTTGATTTTTATAATTTAAAAAAATCGTCATTAACAGAAAAATGATTTATTATTTTTCTAACATAGCTCATATATTCTTGTTGCGTAAAGTTTCTTAAAGGAAATTAATAAGCTTTGTAACAGTCTGAACCCATTGTCATTACCAAAGTTAGATTGATATTTTGATAATGAGGAAGGAAATGATGGTCAGACTGTAGAGGTGGTGCTGAAAGCAGCATAGGCGCTGCGCCTCGAAGAACCGCCATGTGACATTTTTGTCGAAAATGAGAAGCCGTGCAAATAAACCTGAAAACTGTCACGTAGCTTCCCTTATAATGTGATAAGTGAATATTCAATTGTTTCGCCATAGCAATGAAAAAAATAATAGATTGAAAAATTAAGGGCTTCAAGTTCTCATCCCATACGTATTGTTCCTTTATGTGCTTATAAAGGTGCAAAACCAGCATGTGTTACGTAAACACAAAAATAGTAATAGAATATTGTTAAAGCAAGCTAGAACAATGTCCAGTGCATAATATACGCAGAACCAATTTTATTATATTTTTCGTGTATTTGGCAAAATTTTAAGAGTTTGGAATGTTTTTTGCTTCTCCTGAAAAGTTGTGGTTTTTAACAGACAGCGGTTCTTCGAGGCGCAACAACGATATATTAAATTCTATGAGAAGTAAGATTCTCTTGCACAAAATGCCTTTTTACATTATACTCGCGTTTTCCAAAAGTAGAACACTAAGTTCCAGATTTTATTGTAACCATTTACGGATGTGTAGTGCACCTTTCTGCTTCTAAAATAATGGCGCCGTCGAAACTTCTGTTAGTGAGTGTTGTTTGTTTCTGGTGAAAATGATTTTGCGTATTTCCGTTAAATCATTCAAGATACATTTACTTCCGATCGTCATTATTCAGCAGATTTAATATTGGTGGTTCTCTTCAATTAGTATTCTTGGATATTTGATATAATTGTGAACAATGAAAGCAGTAGATTAAATGCCTTCTTTGTTGGTTTTTCCTTGTTCTTCTCTTCGCCACAACCACTTTTTTCCATTCTATAGGATATATTGTGTACAGGTTGTTTTTGATCCACATACTGTTTGTGATTATTTTTAAGATTCACACTAGCGGTCTAGGTTTAGGCCTTAAAACAATAGGAATGATCCAAAAAATAGATCAAAAGATTGCGATCTTGGCGATAGTTTTTGGATCAGGGGCCACAAAATTTTTGGACGGCCCTTAAATCGAGTTCTTCCGTATTCATACTGAGTTAAGTGATAGTTTGGGTTTGGATATATTATATGTAGTCTCAAGATATAAGGCCTACAAGAAAATTTTTGATTGAAATATATTGGATCTTTTGATCCCCCCCAAAAAATGTTTGGTCACTTCCGTCCTATGGAGAGCATAAGATATCGTTGTCAAAATATATATGAAGACTCGATTTCGTTGTTATAGCGTACATGTAGAACAGGAAATGTAGAAGGTAAAACAGGATTTAGTCTTGCAGAATTCGCATAACTCTGAAGAATATTTAGTTAAAGTTTTTATTTGTTTAGGTCTCGTATCACTGTAACTTGATTCTGTACTTTCCACCGTGGAATATTTCAAAATTTTATTTTTTACATTTTCGCATTTTGGGCAGCCTATACTTCCGAAAAAGTGTGCCTTCTGTGAGTTTTTAAATTTTTAAGCTACTAATTTAATGGATAAGCTTTGCGAACAAAAATCTAGGCACTTAATCCTCTTCCTAGTATTGAATAAAAACAATTAATTGGATACATTAAAATAGAACTGAACAAAGGTAAAGGCTCCTCTACGGAGAAAGTAGAGAAGTGGAGCCCCAACAGAATTTTGTACAGGCTTTCAGTTTAGTCGAACTTCAGTGACAGATAAGTTTTTAAAATTATTACGTGGTAGGAGATCAGTCTTTTCAGAAAAAGAAAAACAAAAAAACTGGTTGGTTCAGAGCCTTTATGGTTTATATTACTGTGCGAAAAAGGAATGAAAAAAGGGATAGAACGGCCAATTCGCAACTATTTCTCTCGGGAAAAAATAAGGAAAAGGTAAACAATGAAAACTCTGATTTTCAATAAAACTATGTAATTGACTATTTAGTATTTTCAGTGTTTCTCTTCAACCTCTTTTTACGACAAAAGAGGAAATACTCAGTTCTCATTAAAAATGTACTGGTACGCCGTACCGTTGCGTACCGTCAGAAATAAAACTATATAACGTATATATGGCAGCATCATTAAAATATTGACAAGAAACTTGTATATACAGACTATAATTTGATTATTGAAGTAATAAAATGGAATAGTTCGGTGCTACCAGTCAGTGGAATGTGTGGAGCACAAAAATGCAAAGATTTGCCGTATTAATGGGAAAGAGTTGCGCCTCTTTCTGAGGACAGGCAAGGGTCCTCACTTAGTGACTTCAGCATGAACACGAGAGGTATTCAGCAGCAGGCTGGGCTGCGGAAAACAAGAGAAATAAGAAAACGTTTCCTTTTATTTGTATTCATGTGTGGATTAGATGAATTGGAAGGATGCATAGCAAAATTATAGATGATGTACCTAAAAAAACATTGTTTGTATAGTGCTTCAGGAGGTAACTAAAATTGTGCTTTCACTTCTATTTTCAGGTCTTCCAACAAAACAGAAACAGAAATAGATGAAAGAAACATTCCACAGCGGAAGTGGATAACTTGTATGATCTGTAACGGACTCCTACAGAGAGAGAAAATGACAAAACATTTCGAGTTCCACGTGAGAGAAGCAGGATTTACAGTGAGTGCTGTTAAAGAAAAGAGTGTGGTTAGTGACAAAAATGCAGTTGAACCAAACGACCCGATTTCCAGGTTCGCGTTGCAAATAGGTGAGAATATTTTAACGAGACGGTATCTCAGAACTTTCATTCAAAATCATACAAAGGAAGGTAAATCATCCAAGAATCTCCGCAACTTTCCATTTGAAGAATTGCGTACTTGTCGTATTTGTGTAAAGGTGTTTTCCAAAGAGAGTTCATACAGGGATCATCTGAAAACACATTCCAATGAAAAGAGTTACGTATGTGATAAGTGTGGCAAATCATTTAACGTGGAAAGATACTTGCGTTACCATATTATTGCAGTGCACACTGATACTAAATCATATGTGTGTCCCGAGTGCAACAAAGCTTTCAAAACTAATACAGTGTTGAAAAACCATTTAAGAGTTCATTCTGATGAGAGACCTTTCGTGTGTACGGAATGTGGAAGATCATTCAGACATAAAAGAGTGTGCCAAAATCACATGAAAATCCATTCCAAATCGTAATGTTTTCTATTTATTTATAATATGTAAGGTTTGTTGTATTTTTCACACATTGTTCATTGTAGTTCATTTAGCACAGAACTGTTCAACAGGGTATTTATTGCTCACAAAAGTACGATACAGATGAATGGTTTATAAAAGCGTGGCGTTTTGTAAAGATTTTATTTATTTATTTATTTTTTTAAAGATTAGGAAACCCCCGTGAGTTTCATAGCTTCTCGACTTTTGCAAGTCGTGCCAAAGGACCAGATATTTGTTGTAAGCAGGGCCATATTTAGGTATTTTACACTCTGGGCCCAAGATAATTTTGTGCTCCCTTATTTATTTGTATTCTGTAACGAGAAGGCCTAGTCCTAAATAATACAATTGCGGCCACTTACATTGAACCATTAGCAACGGGGCGGAACGGGGAGTATGAAACCAAATGCATAAACTACACTGCCATCAATATGCTATAGCTTCAGCTCCTTCTAGCGCTCGTAACGTTATAACGTGGAAACTTGTCGCATCATTTTTGGTACAAATCTCCTATTAAATATATACCGTGTAAATAACCTCTTTTCAAATATGCCACCCTGACAGGCCTGCTTGTAATATTACTCTCAACATTCATAACAGGTACGGAAGTGAAACGGGCGATTTCGCAACTCTGGAAATAGCAAGTTACGGTAGGAATCAGACAACGGAAGTGGTGCCATCTGGACAACAAATCTTTGCCATTGACCGTGATATGGGTGTTCAGTCGAGATGGCGTCGTGGACCGATGAACAACGCGCTCTTGCTGTGAAGACGTTTTACAAAAACAACGACAGTTACATGGCCCCGCAGGGTGTATTTCGTCAATCTTGCACGTCATACCCCAGTCCCGTCGGCGCATGCTATCAAATTGTGGGTATAGAATTTTGAGGAAACGGGTAATGTGGGGAGAAAGAGGAGTGAAAGTGCAAAACGCGTGTGTACACCAGATAATGTTGCAAGAGTGGAAGAATCCTTCAGCTGAAGTCCCAGGCGTTCTGCATGCAAGCATTCCCTGCACCAGGAACTGAAGGATCAAAATCGAATTTCCGTGCCAGTAGTGAAGGAAAATGACATCCTATGTGATGTTATTTTCAAGTTATGGACATTTTGTACCGTGACATGTCTGTGCAAGATGTGAAAGTTGTTCAGAAACATTCATCACAAATTTCAAACATTGTAAATTTATGTTTTATTTCTTTTATATTGGTGTGAATAACTTTTTATGCCTGGTGGAGGTTTCAAAATCGCCCATTTCATTGCCGCACCTGTTATTTAAGTTAAATTCTTTCAAACGGCAGGAGTACCTGGAATAAGTTGGTTTGAAGAACGAGGAGTTGGCTGTAACGTGATGTGTATTGGTACACATATTGACGATTGTTTTAAAAAGTTATTTATTATTATTATTTGTGGACTTCCATCGAAACTTGTCTACGAGAAGTCAAGGATGCGCTTGTGTTGTTAACTTTTTTAAAGTATTCTTTCGTTACTGTAATATAACTGTTATGTTTTCTACATAGTTATAATATATAATAAGTTATGTCTTATTATTTGAAGTCTTTTTAGGAGTTTTCCTCAGTAAGTGAAAATATAAATTGTAAGAATTGTATTGTGTCAGGAACAAGTCAACATCTTCGTGTATGTAGTGTAAATTGACATATTTGAGCGATAAACATATTAAGGTATTCTCGATTACATTGCCGGTATTTTCGATAGCTGTGAAAAGAGTTATTTATCAGATGATCCAGAAGAAGATAATGAAATTTCTAGTATTAAAAAAGTTTATCATTTGAAGACAATTATACAATCTTTGTTCAGAAAGTTCGGTGAATGACGTCATACTACTGACGGTCGTAACAGTTCGTCACCGCCGCATCGCACGAAAGACAAATCACGACAAGTTCGCGAGTGTGCTTATCGTGTGTAAATAGCACATTGTAGAATGAAGCTGTAGTGCCCGCCGTCGAAACCAAAAACAGATTTAAAAATATAGAGCAGCGAACGAATATGCTGTTCTGTTTCAAACTTGGAAAATCAGCGAAAGAGTCTCATGAAATGCTGACAACAGTTTACGAAGAACGTGCTGTCACCTCCAAGTGTGTTTGTGAGTGTTCTAAACGTTTCCGAGAAGGGCGGGACACTTTGGAAGACGCCCACCCAACTGGTCGCCTTGTAAGTGCACGCACCTCGGACAACGTACAGAAAGTGAAGGAACTTCTGGCCCAGGATCGTCATGGAACAGTGCGAATGATAACAGAGGAAGTTTGAATTGGTCATGAGACGGCCCACTTTATAGTGACCCAGGTTTGGTTAAACGAATGTTTTGCCACCGACTTGTGCCGCACACTTTGACGTCGGAACAGATAAAATTTCGTCTTGAGACCTCATCGACATGGCGGGTCAAGACCCAAATTTCCTGAAAATCATCGTCACGGGCGATGAGATCCGGTGCTTGAGATACGACGCCAAAGGCACATATCAAAGTATGGAGTGGCGGAGTCCAGGATCGTTGAAAACCTAGAAAGTGTGAAATTGGAGAATCCGCATCAAGACAATGCTCATGTTGTTCTTTGACTCTGAGAGTCTCATTCATAAAGAATTCCTTCCTGAGGGCACCACGTTAAATACTGCTACATGCATGGAAATACTGAACGGATCAAGCGGGTATGCCCCCAGTACACGAAATAAAGTGACTGAGCCCTGCTCCATAACGATGCCCACCCACATACTGTCTTTCTTGTGCAGCAGTTCCTGGCTAACAGGAGAGTTGTGTCACTCTGTCACCACCCTACTCTTCAGACTTCTTTCTCTCGGAGTCTTTCTTATTCCCCAATATGAAAGTAGCTCTGAATGGCCAGAGGTTTTCGGACATCCAACGTAATGTTACGATCCAGATGAAGGCCAACCATAAACACGAATATTATGGAGTTTCCAGGACTTGTACAGCCGTTCCCAGAAGTGCAGTACCATCAATGGGGATTACTTGGAAGGACAGTAACTGCTATTTCAAGGAAGATATCACTTCATTTGAAATATAGACACTTTCATCGAACTTTCTGGACAGAGGTTGTATTTCTTACTAATGAGAAGATGGAAAATCTGTCATTACTGTCAGTGTTCAGAACTGCAATGACTTGAGAGACAAGAGAGGAGCTACTTGAGGTAATATAACGACGAATTTTGCGTCTAGCAACGCGTATATTGTTTATTTATTGTTTTCATCAAAAACCATTACGAGAACGTGGCTTATTACAAAATGTTACTTCATGCAGATTAGCTGATGAACTTGTGAAACCCTGCATGAATATAAAAGATGATTACCTCTGCACTTCAAAATCATGTTTGAATCTCCGTGGAAAGATTTGCAGCTACCTGTGATAGAAATGGAAGACCTGAAACGCCAATATCAGCAGAGAATGTGTGTTATAAATGTCCCACGAACAAGTATGCGGGTGCGGGTCGTCAGTTCTATTAACTCAGATGTTAATCTATAATTTATCAATAAATTACCATAAATTCTAAAACAAGGGAATGTAGATGCGGATGAGAACTAACAACGCACACGCAACTGTTCTAATGAAAGGGTATGCTTTAATGAGTAAATGAAACTCAACCATTTCAAATTGATAAGATACGACTGGATCTGGTATAAGGTAAAAGAGGGAGAGAAGAGATTTGACTACAAGGATAGGAATGAACACTTGCCTTAGTTATTCTTGGTCCTTGATGATCTCGTAGTCGTGAAGAATGATGAGTAGCCTCTTCGAAATACTGTTTCACTTCTGGCTAGTAATTGAAGAAACCAAATGGAGTTGACTGGATTCTTATCCCGTCAAATCTGGCAGGTGCGATGAATGAAGCACGGGAGTAGCTCGATGGGAATCGCTTAATGATGGCCTGTTTTTCTCTCATGGACTGTTTCTACTGCAATGAACTTCCAGCGCTTCAAAGGTCCGGGATAGTGGCCTGGAGACAGCTTCTGCCTCCAAACAGAACTGAATTGTTCTTCTACTTCTGTCGCACACTTGACTTCTGATCCACAACTACCTCACTTGAAACGTATCTCTAATAGTTCTGTTGAGAAAGAACATTGACGTTGGAGATCATTCAACTAGAAGGTTCATGCAATCTAAAGAAATGTAGTGTGATGGAAAAGAAATATTAGTTTTCCGTTATTGGCTAATTTACATAATGACGAAGTGAATATATGATTCTACAAATATGTATCTGACAGTGTACATGCATAGTCAAATGTTTTATGAATCTGAATTAATGAATTAAATGAGATTTAAAATGATTTGATTTTAACAATGATTTATATGGTTCAATAAATTGTAATCGTAATAGCACATAGTTATTTCACAATATAATAGTACTGTACATCCTTGTGAGAATACTGCACACAAGGTGAGAAAAAGCTTCAAATATTTGCGTAAGGTGTGAAAGGTATGTCGGCAATGAACATTCTGTTGCATTCGTTGTTTGCGAAGACTGTATGTAAGAACTGTCTATTAAAATGGTAACACACATTTTTGATTATGCCATGCTATAGTTTCAAATATTGAAAATAAAAGCTTGAGTTTACATGTTTTTGAAAACCTTTTTGAGAGATTACTTTCAGAAATTTAACAATACTGAACATAAGCACTTTATACTGATCAATACATTTCGTTTTACATATTTTTCTCTGTAAGTTTGCCCAATAGTTGCTAGTATGAAATAGTATCTGTGTTAGTATTTTGAGTAAATGGCTAAAATACAATTTCAAGAAATATTGTACGAATTAATTCCTCAAACTAAAAGTTCATTAAATGAGTAAATATGAATGAACGAATAAAATTATCTGTAAGTCACAAAATAACTAGTACACCTACAGCATTCCAATTAAGTATGAGTCAAAATTATCTATTTGATGGAAACTATGATAAATTTCATGCTGTGCCTTCTAGGGTTATATTATCTTGGAAAACAAATAACGAAGACAATGAGACAATCTTGACTGCAGTAACAGTAATGTTCTTTTCTTATGAAACGTCTTAATTTATTGGTGGTGAGCTCTACCTCCACTCGATAATTGGTACAAGTTGAATGTAGTGTGATTAATCGTATTTTGTCGCTGATCGAAAATGTCCAACCTTTCTCAGCCGTAGTTAAATCATGTGAAATCAAGAGCTCCTCACCCTGGCCAGAGAAGTTCATGTAACAACAAGGAGAGTCGTGTACTTGGAGCACAACTAAGAAAGGAAAACGCGCTCATAGTGCGAAACATATAAAAGTCTTTGCGTGGAGATAATCAAAACGATGGAATTTTCGGAAGAAAGAAAAAAAAGTGTATATAAACGAACCTCAAACGCAGGGATAATAAGACTTCGCAACTTACCACACTAGAATAAAATACATTTTACAAATCCTGAATCCTGTTACTTATCGAACAAAACAAGGCCACGTCAACGAAAAGCAGTTACCACTCGACAAATTACAGATTTTATAAACTTTTTGCAGCAACATACAGTGTGCATGTATGAGTGCTAGAGATCACCTAGAATAAAAACGCTAGCTCAAATTGTGTGAGACAAAACAGCCGAAACTGAGAGTGAAGTTCTGTGTTGAATCAGAATATTACTTTCTTTTTATATTTAATGCCCCACAATTATGCTCCGAGATACACGAAAACGGTGATAATAATATATGAAATGGTAGAATGAAGAATGTAAGGAGAAATGGGAGAACCCCGAGGAAACTCATGCACAAGGTGTTTGTCCATCACAAAGGCCATTTGGCGAAAACTTGTATCGGAATCGAACCAGGGATTCCACACACAAGAGATGAGCTATCTAGCATTGAGCCACTGCAGCTCCCAGAACATTACATTGTCTGTTATAGATTATCCCATATAAAACTTTCGAGGAAAGCGGCAAAGCTAAGTCAAGTGAAGCTGTTGCTTGAGCCATTGCTGAATAAAGCTATTGTTTAAATGTAACATTACCCTGAATCCATTAAACTTATCACTTCCAGGGATAAAAGGACATGTACCTAGACGAAACTTGGTGTGATAGTAACATTTGTCACATTAAGAATTGATCCGATAATTTTAGCAATGGCAACTTTAGATACGAACCGCAGGAGAATTGTTAGTTATGAATAGATGATTTGGTTTCATGGGAGAATTCTTTATATATAAGGAAGTGACTGATTATATAATTCAGAAAATATCAAGGTGGGATTAACTGCTACGAAGTATATCACTAAGTAAAAGAATCGGAATTATATGTAGATATGATTACATTGTGAAAGAGTTTTTGATACATGTGTAGAAGGTTATGCAAATAAATGAGTGAAGATAGGCTAATTGTGATTTTTATATCAAGTTCACGAACCATCAGAAAATGCGAAACTAAGTTTACTTGTAAACAAGTGTGTGTGAAGAATTGAATCATGATGTAAACTCTGTTATACAATCATGTCTGTGAATTCGTCTTGCGCGCTGATTACATAATTAGAACCAATCACGGAAAACTGGTGCAGACATACTTTTTACTTCCTAAATTTCGAATTTTTTTCTGGAACTTCTGAAACCTGGAATCGAAAAGTTGTATTACTGCACATGAGTTTATGTCACGTCTACGAGCTTTTAGACTATCAACTTTAGCAAAGATCCTGGTATAAAATGTTAGGTAATTTTAAAGATAGAGTTCTGGTACTCAGAAAATAAACGACGCAAGATCTATGTCCACTGTCATCATGGATATAACTAAAGTTCTGTACTCTTCGTTTACCAGACTTCGATTTAATTAGTATTGATTTCAAGTTGAACCCTGTCGAAACTGAAGGTGTTCGGCTTAATTGTTACAGGACTAGTAAAGAATTACTAGCCATCATTACCTCGTCTTTGAGATAATAACTCGCCACCAACCAGGATTATATCAGGGTTGGAGTTGAACAATAATCAAAAGAACAGAAATGGAATGATCATCAACAGTATCTACCAGGTACGTGTAAGATAAATCTGTTTGTGTTAAACTTTTGTGTTGGATTACGGGATCGTTTGTACGTAGACTGCAAGTGTGTAATAATGCAAAGAGGGAAACGTGTCTGAGTTTTAAAGAGACCAAGTTGTGCAAACGTTCTTAATTGGAGCAAGTGTATCTAAGGGGGCCAATGTGTCGCGAGGAAGAATATCCAAGTGATAACGGCGTATAAAACTCATGGTGAAAGAAAGCCCCCGCCAAGTGAACTTTGTGGTGGACAAACATCGCGTGCGTGGGTTTCCTCGGGGTTCTCCCGTTTCCTCCCACTTTCTTCATTCCACCATTTCATTCATTACTCATCATCAACGTCTCCTTTAGCCTAATCGGCATAATCGTGGGACGTAAAACTCAAAGATTTCATTTGATTTTTCATTTCATAGTGAAAGAAAACTTCGAAGAGTAAAATGGACTGAAGAGAAGTCTCAGTGACAAGGATTGCCGAGCATTTATGAAGACTGACAGCAAGGACCGTAGAACGAATGAGGTAAAAGGGACTTCGGAACTGAATCAGCGCCTGCAACAGCCTATTACAGTAACTACAATCCGACGCCAGATGCATAACTTCAACATCTGTTATCGCATGTCTGCCCAACAAGATGGAGTTACTCGTCACGATTGTCAATACTGTTTACAAAAAAAAAAAAAAAAAAAAAAAAGTGAGATCTGCCTGGTTTTTCTTACCGTGTTGGTACATTGATCAGAAGTAGGGTATATGTTATTCAAGAACATTTATGAAATTTAGAAAACTTCGAATTTTTCTATCTTCTTTCAACTTTTCATAGTGCAGAGTGAGGCAAAGTCCAGCACCACCCTTTTATTTTTCAAACGGCTCGAGGCCAGATGACGAAAGTTTGGATGTAAGTAACTGAGTTTGGGGACGCACCAGACTAGTGATGGGTAAATTCCCGGGAAGATTCCCAAAAATGGGAATTTTCCGGAAATTTATGTACAATCATAAAGAAAATTGCATTCTTGTACTATATTATAATTTCAAAGTTAAATTCGTTTTATATCACAGTATATTATTACTGTTGTCCCCAGATAAGTCTTTGAAATGTATATTCTGAACGATGTTATTTTATTATATTTAGAGGTACGCATAAATGGATATCTATTTACAATATGTTCTATGAAAGTAAATGTTTCAAAAATGGTATAGTAAGTCCACATACTTTTAAACCGCTAAACAGTTTAAATTTACATGTAAGTGGATTTTCTAAACTTGACTCTACTACTGATATTATAAACATATTAAATTTTTAAATATTATAAACAAATTAGGTTGGGTAACTGCCAGAAAACACATGTCCCACCATTTTGTCAACATTTGCGCATAAATATGTATGTTCACAATATTTGCAAGATACTTAATAATTGTGCATGTAAGATTGCCACACACGACCTTTCTTCCTGCCCATTTCTCGAAATTTCTTGCGTTAATTTACATCTGAAAGAAGTCCGAGCACCTCTTCAGAAATTCGAGTCAGAGAGAGGAGACAGACCGATGTCTATTACTAACGGTGGTTCAGGGTTCATTAATAGTAGTTCATCTCTATTTCTACATAATTCTGCATTATTTTACAAAATGAATCCTTTTCATCATTTGTAAATTAGTACTTTGCTGCTTTTGGCTATTGTTTAGCTTTGAGGGGCCAGATTTTGCACCTACCTTTTTGCGATATTCTATTCCGATGCGGTCGTTTTATGGTTTCATACGTTATATTACGTTACCAACATTAAATTGAGACAGCATTGCCGAGCGAGCGTAAGCGAGTGAAGACGGGTTAGAGCACCGCAAGGCACGTTGTTTTCTATCTTCGTTACCAACAATTCACTTTCTTTTCTCACATAAATCACTTCCACTTACCTTTACGATTTGTACAAATCCCCTACTGCCCTACTGCCTTGTGTTCGATACTTTCTTGACTACTTGAACACCACTAGCAACTCATTTGTTCCGTAAATCGTCCTACTTTTTGCTAGTTTTCGGCCCCCAATACTAAACGATTACCCTATTTTTAGCGTAAATGGAAATTGAATTTTAAAAAATCATATTATTAGTTATATAAAGTGTAGTCAAATAATTTTAAATTTTTCACGTCCGAATTCTTAAAACCTAGAAGTAATCATAATATATTAAAATAAAGTAATTAGTCATATAGTTCTTATAATTTGGAAGATATAGTAAAGAAATGGAAACAAATTCCTTCCCGGGAATTTATATGCCAAGGAAAAAACACGAGAATATTCCCATTTTTTAAATTCCTTCCCACCGGGAATATTCCCACTGCCCATCACTACACCAGACGGTGCTATTTAGCATTATGGCGGCTATCTTGAAACCCGCCATTTTTAGTTCAGGTCCAATACTTAAAATGTGAATAGGGCATGCAACACATGATTTTAGGTTAGAATTTCACCGGAAAGACTAATCTGAGGTTATTTTTCAGCTAACTTTAATCAGTAGTGAAATTTTGTGAAGTAAACATTTGAGATCCTACAAGACGTCTATGTGTTCCCCTTTGTGTGCTACACATAATGCAATACACTTTTTGTAGTCGTGATGGACACTTCATAGCACTTCAGGCGTCACAGAGTCACAAATATGTCTAATTCGTTTTGAAGTGTCGGAGATGCGATTTTTTTTATAAAGTTCTTTGAGATGAATCCACAGGTAAAAGTTTAAGGATGTCAGGTCGGGCAAACGGAGTGGCCACTCAATTCCCATTCAATGGCCAATCCAGTGGCCCGGGATCTGCATCCAACCACTTCCTGACACATAATGCATAGTGAGGAGGCGCACCACCTTGTTTGAAAAAGGCAGGGAAGTCACGTGGGTTCAGTAGTGATAGAGATCCTGTTCCTGCATCATGTCAAGATATGTCCTCATTTAGGTTCCCATGGATGAAGAACGGCCCGGTGATATTGGTATTCCATATCCCACACCAATTACTCTCAAAGCATCCGTCCATACTGCTCAATAACAGTGATTCTGTTCACCGTCCATATGGAACAAAGTCTCATCATTAAACAACACACTAATAGGAAACATGGAATCCTCGTTACACTTCGTCAGCCCATTCCTCAAATTGCATTCTCCTGTCTTCAGCAGTTCGAATTTTTGTGAATTCCACTTGTTTGTGTGCAACACACGGAGTATCGATCTCTGACGTATGACTGAACTTGCAGTTAAATGTCTGGTACTGCGTTCCGGGCTTTCCATGAATGATGCTACAAGTGCTGTTGCTGTGGCCTCGTCTGTCGCAGTCCTCGTGTCGCGTACAGATCCAAAATCTTCAAATTTCTACAAAATACGTGACACTGCGGTATGTACAATGTTGTCCCTTTATAGAAGCCAGGCATTGAAGTCATCAGTGATGGCTCTGGCACTGCGTTTCCACTGACGAGAACAATTTCAATCCTTCCTTGGCGGGTAAGACCCATGGTACATCACCCGAAAAGACAAAATCCATTACATAGTGCAATATGCAATGTTTAAGACTATTTTACAAAACTTCATTACCGATTAAAGTTAAGTGAAAAATAACCAGCTGTGTGTCGCATGCCCCCTTTTTATTTGATATAGGACCTGAATAGAAAAGGTGGATTTCAAGATAGTCGTAATGATGCAAAATTGCACCGTTTGATGCACCCCAACCCAATTACCCACATCCTAAGATTTGTCATCTTTCCTCAAGCCGTTTAAAAAATATAAGTGTAGTGCTGGAAAAAGATGTACACTTTTCGAAAAACCAACTTTCCAAATTAAATTTGGATTCGTTTGTTCAATTTAAAGTAAATTTCGCGGTGGAAGAAGAACCCAAAGTCGATAAAGAAGAATATTTCTCAACATCTTCTGTAGTCAAAGGTACTATAGGAGGTGTATCCTTAAAATACCACATAGAAAGCGGTGCGGAGGTCTGTATAATGGATTGGGAGGTTTGGAATCAGTTAAAGAAGCGTTTTCCTTCAGCTAAACTCAGACCATACTCAGGCCTGACTTTACGTGCTTTCGCTGGTACAGAGAAGTTCACTGTACAATGAGTACAAAATTTCAGCATTAGCATGCAAGGTATCTTCGAAATTCCAAGTTTGTGATAAAATACTTCGAAGTTTGTGATAAAATACTTGAAAACTGATATTATTTTAGGTTGTCCATTTCTAAATAAGTTCAAAGCAGTGATTGATCGAGATCGTAAAGAAATGAAGCTTCATAGTAGCTTCGGAAATGTCATAATAGTCCCAACCGATCAACCCAATATTCTCTTCGTCACAGTTTCCTTTAATGAGATTGGAGTAAGTCTATCGGAGTGGCCAGTGAAAAGGAAGCCTATGATTGAACTCATGTCAGAGTGCTACGGCGGAATTATCCTCACACAAGCGGAGGAGTAAAATAAGGCTACCAATACTGATGCCTTACCCGTGGCTGAGGGCAGTGTCACGGAGGAAGATATAGATTCTTACCTAAAGACACGAGATGATTTAAATAAATGGGTAAGAGATGACCTTCGAAACTTTTTAATACAATTTAGATTTATTTTCTGAATATCCGAGGAGGGTGAATGCGCCACCTTACAAAATTCAACACAAGGACAAAGAGCCGGTGGGGGGTCCGTATTATACCGTACCTCAGGCTATGCAGGCTGAGTTCGAAGTTGAACTGAATAAGTAGCTTCGACTTGGGATTGCCAAGGAACAGATGTCCCCTTACCGAAATCCAATTCATGTGGTCAGAAAAGCCTCTGGCTGAGTACACCCTGTTTTAGATCTTCGAGCTACGAATCAGAAAGTATTCTCTCCTCAGGTGCAGGTCGAACCGATCACGGAACTGCTAAATCGAGTAGCACAAGCCGAATGGTTCAATAGTATCGATTGTTCCTCTGCGTACTATGGCATTAGTCTCCATTCCGAATCTTACGCTTGTACTAGCTTTCTTTACAAAGGTCGACAGTATATGATGACGGTATTACCTCAAGGGATTAAGACCGCACCACCAATTTTCCAACATGTTATGCATAAGTTCTTTGGTTCAACTAGGTCGTTCGTCATTTTGTATTTAGATGATGTTTTAATCAAGTCAGTCACAGGAGGCGCATCTGAACCATTTACCCGCTGCTTTTAACATTTTTAAGAAGGCGAATTTTCCACTTAACTTTAAGAAGTGTAATTTCTTTCTACATGAAATCAAATTCCTGGGACACATGGTTAGTGGAAAGTTAATTAAAGTAGATCCTAAACACAACGAAGCGATTTGATGTTTCCCAGTGCCTAAAATCAGAAAAGTCTCGAGAAAATTTTTAGGCCTTGTAAACTGGAGGAGGAACACATAAACAACTTTTCGCAATTAACATCCAAGTTATACGATCTCAAGAAAGATCGAAAATTTATTTTCGACGAAAAGACTTCGTCATCTTTTTATAAGCTAAGAGAGATAATGAGCCAGCCACCAGCATTGAGCCAGCCTGATTTCTCTCTCTCCCATATCACATTCAAAGTGATGCCTATATGGAGAATCTGGCAGGCCTGCTTTCACAATACCCGCCTCAAAGTGACGAACCAAACGTCCTTGGGTATGCCAGTCGACGTGTAAAACCTTTTGAATTATCCCTTTCGATTTTTCAACTCGAGCTGCTTGCGGTGTTGTTCCTTTGCGAACACTTCGAACAATACATTATGGGTATGGGTCGGACAACTTATGTGCACACCGAAAACGCTGCCGTCACTCATGCTTTTACCTTGAAAAGTCTTGAACCCCGCACGACTCGTATATTATAAAAACTACAGATATTTGACCTAATATTTGATCATTGCCCTGGGAAAAGGAATTTTGTAGCCGACACATTGAGTCGTAACCCACCCAAAGTTTCGGTTGAGTCCGAGACCCACTATGTAAATTTCCTTTTTGTAAAAGACTGCGGATATAAATTTGGACGATTTCAAAATTAAGCAGGAACAGGATGAACTTTGTATGAAATTAAAAGCACAATAAGCGTGTGGTAATACAGACAAAATTGCATGTCAAACGGGTTTATTGTATGTCAGAAATCCTCGGACTCTTCGATGGCTTCTGGTGATCCCTCAAGGGTGTGTCAATGACATAATTAAGATTGTACACTCGAAAGGGAACTTTGGAGTGCGGAAATGTTGGATATTGTGTCATTCCGTTAGCCAAGGGTATTACTATATACTATCCACGATAGACATTTATTCTCGATTTGTCAGCTTCCTACCGTTGAAGACTGCTCATGCAAAGGAAATAATTACAACTTTAGAAAGGAGATACTTCCATATGGTCCCGTATCCTGTTGAGATATTGACTCATCGTGGAGCACAATTTCAGTCCAAGAGATGGAAGGAATATTGTACGGGTCACGGCATTAAACATATCTTGACATCAAGTTATACTCCGAATTAAAATGGCTTGACCTAAGTCACAGTGAATTAAATCGATTGATTAGATTGGAGTGCCACAATGACCATACTACTTGGACGAAACATCTGGTTAGAGTTCAGGAATTATTGAACCATTCATATTGTGATAGTATAGGATCCGCACCAGCTGAACTTTTCTTCAATTACTCAGCGTTAGAAACGTTCAGAAAGTCATTGGCTTGGCTTCTGGATTAGATGAAGTAGATGACAAAAAGAGATACATTGAAATACCCTCTGGGGAGAGGAAACATAAATCCGTACCGAATGCTGGGGTAGAAATTGAACTGAAGGAAGGCCAACTCGTAATGTTGAGAACTCACTTCCTATCTTCAGTTCAATGATATGAGATAAATAAATGGATGAAGTGTTATGCTGGATCATATCTCATCAAAAAGGTACGCAAAAGCTGTGCCGTGTTACACAGTCTAAATGGAGAAAGCATAGGAAGAACCCAGAATTTCAAGAATCTAAAGCTTTTCAACTGTTCCGCTGAAAAACCTGAAGCAATATTAAAGGATTATCCATTTTAATCGTGTATGCCTTTCATGAGAACTCGTCCCACTGCTAATCCTCTGGCGCAACATGTTACCTTAGGATTTTTGGGGGGGAGGTAGTGTACCGAAGCATTACTTTAAGAATAAAAGTAAAGTATTACTTTTATTTTTAAAGGAGGCCGGTAGATGTAACACGACCGATTTTCGATCGTCCGTTTTATTTATTTTTTTTAAAAAAATATCTTTTCAGTGGCACCGTAAATTTTCTTCCGTTTGGATAGAGACGGTTTCTTGTTAGGTTCTCCGTAAAATAAGGGTGCGAATCGGATCAGAGGCGAAAATGCGAAACATTTTCGAAGGTAGCTTCGGGACTGCGCGCGAGAGTAGTGTTTGACCGACGCTATGATTATCTAATAGGACGGACGAATATATATCAACGCTATTCCATCGGCGTAAAGAAAAACGAAAACAATGCCAAAAATTTAGTGACTCCTGTGACTTTAATAATACCACTTTAAAGATCATATCCTGCAGAGTCAATTTAAGCCAAGCAGTGGAGACTCTTTAGTGAAGGAAACTGGTCTGTTGGACACACAATGTTGGGCTATGCTTTGTGGAATTTAGAAGTACGATTCGCCTTAAGAAATAGTGAAAATTGATATTGAGGATTGCTTCCCTTCTGTAAAAGTTAAAAGTTTCGGGCTACAAATTAACGCAATAGAAATTGTAGGGCTTGGCTTGTAAATATATTTATCTGCGAGAGTGTTATGTCGTGTTTAGAGTATAAAATGCCTGGGAAAAAGTATACAATTTTAACATTGGTTTCTAATTTGGTGTGCATCCTCCCTTGAGTATTTCAAAGGGCTCCCTGCGACGTAGTCCTTAATCTTGTCTCTTATCACCAGTCTTCACGTTATTTGATCAGAATGAACAGTGTAACATAATCTCTTTTTTCCTTCCCGGAAGACATTATTCGAAGTGAGTAACATGATGTTTTGATGAGAGGTTGGCAGTGGTTATTGTTTTGAATAGATGTAAAAAGTGAAGAGTATGAAAAGGTATTCCGAGAATGTATATAAATATTTAAATTTTCGTAATTAAAGTTATATAAACTTTAATATTCTAGTTAATGTTCGACTTACGAACAATAATATATATATATATATATATATATATATATATATATATATATATATATATATATATATATATATATATATATATATATATATAAACGTATCTATGTTTATTTTTGTTTATTCTTTTTCCCTTTTATGTAATAAAAATCTTATATATCTTGTATTTTAATCCATTTTATTTGACTTATAAAAATATTAGACACTGCCTTCAGCTCTGATGTAGTTCAAAGGTTCTAGATTTAATGATGTTTCCAATATTTTTCTATCGTTAGTTAATGACGTGCTCCGGGAAACTTCGTTTACTTTGTGGGTATCTACATGTGTTTGTAACTGTTTTATTCAGGTACCCAGTGGAATTCAAAATCAATTATCTAACCAAGAACATGATGAAGGAGGGCCTCAAAGAAATTTCTCGACTTCATCGATATTTACAACACATTCGAAACATATATTTATCTTTTTTCCAAAATTGAAAATTTATTTTTTTAAATTTCATTTTGTGGTACTAACTCCCCTCTTCAATTCTTGAGGCAGCACGGTCAGTTTCCTCTAATATTTTGGTTATCGGAATTCAGTTTTAAAAAATATATTTTTGGTTTCTAAATTTGTAATTATCCTTAGGTAGCTAGATTATAGTTACCTTAGCGATGAAACGAATTTTGATAGAAGAAAAAAGGGGGAGGTTGGTCACAGACTTTCTCATACTTGATGCGACGTCGAGATGAAATGATTGGCAATCGATTGATCAAACGTAGTGACGATCACAGCCGTGTAAAAATTGATTTTCATTCAATCTTGCGTTGCATGCTTTGCTTGAAAATTTATCTTGTCGAAAGTAAGTTGTTTTATTCTATTGGCACTTAAAAACAGGAATTCAAAATCTTTTCAAAACCAAAATAGCAAGATTTTTAATCTTCCCGTTCTGCCTAAAGCCCCTCCAGCACTTTGTGGAAAATATTTTAAGTGGTTTTATCTTTAGGCAGAACGGGAATCTAATCTTTCGAGACGATGAATTCTGTCGATGGAGGGATTTCTTCAACATAATTTTTCCTTAGTATTTGTAATAGATTCTATAAGAAGAATAACTAGGGTAGAATGGGGAATTGGGAGGTATCTGTCAACATTTTTTTCTCACAGTTTACAATTGTTTTTTCTAGTTTTTAAGTACTGCTTGAATGTCACAGGATCTGCATATATTGTGGTAGTGGTAAACTTTCGACACCTTTACTTTCGAAGCTGCAACATTTTTAATTTTTGTGGTCTGATTTCCACTCAATTACCCCCAAGGGGGTTGGGAGTAATTGGTCGCAAAATGATTATAACCATTGCCGAAGCACATAAACCCGTGGGAGTGATTGGGTATAAATGAAGAAAACTCAAGCTTTTATTTAGTGTATATAACTTGTATTCCACTTAAAAACTAATAGTTTTATGTGTCCTAGAAAAAATATATCTTTGTTTACGCAAAATAAGGAGTAACTTATTCCTAAATTTCAAAGATATTTGAATGTCCTTCAAGCCTTCCAGTTATTGTTTATAGCACAGTATATTGTCCTATGAACTTAATCCAAAATATATCATATACAGAAAAAAGTCTATAAGCGGTCAAAACTTTGGCCAAAAACGTAAAAAGAAATACGAAAAAACCCGAGAATAGGCTCTGATATTCAAACAAACCTAGGAGAAGGTAATAAGACTAACGCTAAATAAGTATAAACTATTACAATGGAACATGTGTTGGAACTCTGGATTGATAGACAGGTCTTATTTATAGCATCAGCACTATTGGCATGCGCACCGGCCACTGGGGGTCTAAGTTGAACAAAATAGCTTAACTCTCGCCTCCGGTGCGAGTGGTCCCGAGTTCTATTCCCGGGTGTAGCACTCGATCGAAAAAGTGTAAAAGAGTCATTTCAGAAAAAAAATGTAATTATCCGTGTCCGCTTATAGTGTTCCATTATTATTGAAAAAACATCTTTCTTGACATCCTATAAGTAATTGTATTTTTACTTCATAGCCCAATTAACATTATTTTTGAAATTATCAATTTAAGCGTTTTGTTGCTTTTAGAAGTGGCATTTGTATACCTCCGTTACCTGTCCCAAGGTCATTTTTGACAACCTCAAGCTGTCTGCTCTCAAATATAAAACTAGGAATGCAATGGATGTACCCGATTGCAATGAAATGAGCTGAGTGAGCTTAAACTACGTAATCATTCCTGGCTATTATGCAATAATAAATGCCATTTTTAATTGTTGACAAAAAAATCGCGTGAAAACTTTTTCCCCATGTTAAGTCTATGCAAGCGTTTTTCGGTGATTATTCCTCGATGGTACATCGGATTTTTGATTTCGACCTATGTTGTCACTCAGCACAACATACTCTATCAGCGTGCTAAGTTTTCTTGAGATCGGCCAAACGGTCTAGGAGGATGCGTTTTTCGGTCATTATTCCTCGATGGTACATCGGATTTTTGATTTCGACCTATGTTGTCACTCAGCACGACATACTCTATCAGCGTGCTAAGTTTGGTTGAGATCGGCCAAACGGTCTAGGAGGAGTTCGCGGACAACCAAACGGCTCACCCGAGTATAAGAGCTTCGCTTCGCTCAGCTCAATAATTCATTAATCTACTTTCGTGTTTGAAGTGGAGGTAGAATATTCTTGCTGTCTTTGGAATACTTTTCGTCACAGATATATGAACACCGTATGAAGTAATAGTATATTTAGAAATGTCTCACGATTTATCTGTGTCATCCGTTACTGGGGATATCGTGATCAAATACGTCAACAGTTGGTAGCCCTGTACCACCAAATAAAAACAAATCGCGCGCAGTAAACGCCAGGTCAGAATGAAGTAAGAATTCAAGTGAGCTTAGGCTGTACAGAAGAGATATTTTAATATAGTGTGTCAAATTTTCGAGGACGTCCTGATAAATGTGTATCTGCCGTTCCACGTAAAAGAGGTGGGTTATATGGACAATCAAAATGTAAATATAATATCAGTGTACTATTTTTAACACAATTGAATTCCATCACACTTTCATTACGTTTTGATAATAACAAGCGCGGTTTATTTTGAAAAACTTAACAATTTGTATCCTCCGTATACGTATCTTCCGTTACCACTACTGGGATAACAGAAGATACGCTGGCGTAACGGAGCATACAGGGTTAATGTGTGTGTGTTTGTGTGTGTGTGTGTGTGTGTGTGTGTGTGTGTGTGTGTATGCAAGCTTATTTTTAGTGTAATGTATTTTTGCTACTAAACTCAGATAAGCTTCTTTGTTTTGTTTTTGAGAAAATTCAACGAAAAGTCATGATTATTTTACATATAAAAAAATATTAGTTAGTCGAAGGAAACAGAAGTGTATATATATAAACGGTGAGGAATTTCCTTCATGTCAGGGGTCAAAATTGCAAGCGAACAAATCACTGCAGATGTATGGAAAATATGCAAGTGCAAGTTGGAAAAATTGCGACTCGACCGGGGATCAAAAACGAATTTCTGGTTTCCGTATCGCAAAAAGCAAAATATATATAAGTGAATTGAACTATTTGACGTATACCTGTACAGAAAGGATACATGTGATGCAATTTATTTTGGGCGAGAAAGGTTTGATTACCGATTCTCAAACATTAATTGATAAGAGGTATTCAGTTGTTTGCATTTCCTGTAAAATTTGATTTGTTGACACAGTTCAAGGCAGGAGGTCATAATGTACAATAATAAATTTTACACAAGCAAATAGAAATTGCTTCTAAAGAACCCATTTAATCCCATAAAAACGCCCATGATTTTTAGTTCTCAAAGCTAGATGAATTCAATACAGCTATCACGATTTGCCACCAGATGTAAACCATCAAAGCCGACAAGAAAATATAAAAAATACATTTCCGATAAAACGGCAACGTATTCCCTCATGCCTTGAAAGCGACGATTCACCTTTCTGTATACTAGTTTACGACTACTTCCATTACGTACTTACTGGGATAATTCTTTGCATGTGTGTTTCTTTCCAGAGAAATGGGCAAAGTTAAGAAGGAAAGTGGCAAAGAAAAAATGGAAAAATATCGAAAAAATAAAGAAAGATGAAGAGAGGTATGAAGAATTGAAAAGAAAGAGGGGAGAAAGATATAAAAGAAGAGTGTAACAAAATCAAAACAGTAAAGACGAAAATGAGTGATCATGAAAGAAGAGCTTTAAGGAAACAGTGGGGAGGAAAAACAAGAAGATACAGGAAAAACTTGAAAGAAAATAAAATATTGTTGGAGAATTTGGCTTTAAATAGGCCTAATTCTCCTTCAAGTCCAAATTTGCAGGATGAACCAGGGTGTTCTCAAGATAGCCATGACACTATTGCAGCACGTAGTAAAAGCAATGCGAGAACAGAATTAAGTCGTGAAAAAAGACGACGACATAGGAAAATATTAAAAAAAATTTAAAGATCAAACATTTAGAACGAAAATTGGAATGGATAGCTAAAAATGTTGAAAATATCGAAAACACTGTTATAGGCATGAAGGAAAATGTACAAATAATAAATAGAGCCCAAAGACAAATGTAAAAGGTTTGCTGACGCCACAAAAAATATCTCCGACGATTAGGAAGAAACTCTTTGGAGGAATTGTCATGGAGAAGCAGATAAAAGAGAGTTTTGCAGAAGAGCTGTCCCGAAAGAGAAGAAAAAAATTCTATCAAAATTAGCAGGAAAAATAGTGAAAAATATAAATGTCTCTATCGCCTGTAATCGCTTATGTCGAACAGAGCTATACGAATGTCTACTCAAGAAATTAAACATATGGGAGAAGAAGGTTTCTCTCAGGAAGAAAAAAGTTATCCAGGAATTCTTGGAGAATGATGAGAAATGCAGAATGGCTCCTAGGAAAAAGATACAATTACGCGACATAAAGTTAAAAGACAAAAGAGATTGTTGAAGGATACGATGAAGCATTTATATGCAAAGTTTTAGAAGCAATACCCAACTTAAAAATTTCATATACATTATTTTGCATGTCAAGAACATTTTGGAAAATGAAATCTTTGTGTTTTACTCCCCACGGTTATGCCGGCTAGGCTCAAGGAGAGGGTGATGATGAGAGATGAATGAAATGGTGGAATTGAGAAAGTGGGAGGAAACGGGAGAACCACAAGAAAAACACGCACAGGGTGTTTGTCTACTAGAAAGTTCACTTGGCTTGAGAGGGGATCGAACCAGGGACCCCACGCACCAGAGGTGAACGCTCTACCACTGAGCCACCGCGACACCAAGACTGTTTTGGATCGTAGCTCCAGTGGTGAACGATAGAGACACTTACTTGTCTGTGTGTGCAACATGATTCATGTTAAAGTGTGCCGTTGCTTTATGCTAAATAGCTATTTAAGATCCTAAGCATTTATAAATCTTGAAACTTTTTTGAGAGGAACGTGATGTTTAATTAATAGTCCTTGTTTGTCGTTCCTAACAACATAATTAATACTCATTTTTCACGTTTAGGAGAAGGTAGTCTTTGAATTTACCTTATTGATAACTAGATTTCATTTAGCAAAAAAGTTCTATCAAACACTTTTTATTTTGCGAAAGCGATCATTTTTTATTTTGCGAAAAATGTACAGCTATATCATTAAAACTGAAGCACCTCTACTCTCAGAGTATTCCTAAAACTAGAGTTGAGAAATGTGTTTATATATTGAATTAACAAACCACAAAATACATCTGGTAATCATTATATAATCAATTTGTATAACTCCGTTAGCATTTCGTATCCTCCGTTCCTGTTGCAACTTTAAAACTTCTAAAATTAAGAAATAACACAAAGTACTTGAGTGACCATATAGTGCGTGGTAAATGTTAGGCCAAACGGAATATAAAAATAACATTTTGGGTTGCCTCAAAATATTTTCATAGTTCCCGCAACAAAATATTTTCATAGTTTTCTCGGTCTCAAAAAGAACGTTATTTCTTAAATGCACCCCCCCCCCAAAAAAAATTTCAGGCCAGTCATCCTGAATGAGGTTTTCCTGGGCGTTTCTCAATCACACCAGGCAAATGCCAGGGAGATACCTAATTTACAGGTCCCATTCCGTTTCCTTCCCTCCTCAATCCTTTCTTCCTTCCCTTCCCCGGATGGTTTGCTCGCCGAGGGACGTCATCCCTCAAATGTGACGGGTAGAATGGCTTAGATGCCGAAAGCCCAGAAATCTAAATCCTAAAAATAGCTTAATAAGCACAATGCGCTATGAAGCAAAAGTGTACACCACTAAGGTGTTGCTTATTGCCAAATTCATGCATAACTTGCATGTTGTGGGTTATGATAGATGAAACGACTTGCGTCATATAAAAGTGTGTTTTCTTATATATGATTAAGTGATTAAGTGTTTTCTTTAACACAGTTTAAGTCATGCAATAAGTTATGCACCAAGTATACTCACAGTCTATTTAATCCTTCCATGGTTGCTTGGCTGGAACATGCCACTGAGCTTAGCGTCTCGACGTTCAGAGAAGGTTAATCACTGAATAACAATGGATGAGCGACTATGATTAATGATAGTGTTTGTTTAAAACTATCAGCTTTTATACTGGTTTAAAATATATTTTGAAGCACACTTGTTATTGATCCAAAGAAAAATATGTTTTTCTTTTTGTTAAAATAGTCACTTTGGGAGCGTTTGTGTAATGTGTTTTGATTTTATTGGAAAATCCATTTACACACTTGTTCCTGGCAACAAGATGGATCAACATTCTTCATAGCAACAAGCTTTCATGGCCTTCACGTTATTATTGGCTCTACATTTCTAGCCACCTGTCTATTACGTTATCTCCTGTCACACTTTTCTCCTACTCACCATTTTGGATTTGAGGCCGCCGCCAGATATTGACACTTTGTAGATGTAGTATGATTATTCCTTTATATTTCTATTTATTGATGAGGAGGTTAGCCTATTTAATATATAAAGTATATTTGACTTCCAATCAAAATGATCATTTAAATAAAATAGGCAATTAATACAATTCTAACAACCGCCCTACTAACTATTATTATTTGTCTAATTGTTATAGCCATATCTTGACCGTGCGAAGTTAGCATAATCATTAGTCCTTTAATTGTGGGCTTGTATGAAAGGTTGGACGAGTGGGAGACTGTCTTTATTTGTGATGATGTTGAATTTTACTTTTGAGTCAAAAGGCTTAAATGATTTAAGAGAACGATAAGATCCTGTACATCTTTATGTTTGAGTAGTAATTTTTGTAGTTGGGAATGAATATATGTGCTATTTAATTATTGCGTTGGGGCGACGAGAAGATAAATGAACTTTGCCACTCCTATTAATCTGAAACGGTGAGACAGGTGTAAAAACAAAACAAAACAAAACAAAACAAAAACTAGAATGTATCAAAGGAAAAAAGAAGTATCCTAGTTTCAACTGCAGGATCCCAGACGGGGTCCAACTCAAAAGTTTCTAGGGGGGGAGTAAATAAGCACATCATGTGAAAGCTCGTGTTAAATGATACAGAAATGGACATTGGACAAGTCTTGACTGTCGATAAGCATTGCAAAATGGCACGAGTCATTTCCTTTGATACATTCTAGTTTTTATTTTGTTTTGTTTTGTTTTTGCACGTGTCTCACCGCTTCAGATTAATAGGAGTGGCAATAGACGTTTTCATCAAGAGTAGAGACTTGTTTTCTCTTCTTTTACTTAACATAAGCTTTCACACGATACTCAACTTGAACCCCTTTCCATTTCAACATTTTGAGTTGGAGCCCGTCTGGGACCCTGCGAGGGATCCTGGAACATTTTTTTTTACTTTTATACGTTTTACTTTTGAAATGATGAAAGACATGTTTTTCTGTTTTCATATTTGTCCCACCGTTTCAGATTTTTCGGGGTTTCACCCCCACTTTGTGGGTTCAGGTTCAAGTACATTCCGTGTTAGTTAAACTTAATGTATTTCAAAATTAATTTGAAAACAATTAGTTTTCACACAGTATATGCGTATATAACTCGAAAGGGTAATTGTAACTGAAATAAAAACTAATCAAAAGCTCATTGACATTATAAGTAACTTTTTTTTTCAGAATTCTCACTGTTAATCACAATAGCGTATACTTATGCTCGTTGAATTATTACGCATTGCCTGATTTCGAACGTCTATGTTGGAAAGAGATATGAAAGGACTGAATTACTTTATAGGCGTAAGGGGCTTTGAAAAAAAAAATTGTGAGGGGATCTGATTTTGAAGTTCCGCCAGTGGATCGAAGACAAATTAAATATCGATTAAGGTACACATTTTTGTCCTTGTTTTCTATTAAACGAGTTCAGCTAAAACTAATTAAGAATTATTTAAGATCAACTATATCTCAACGATTACATGAATTAGCTTCGATGTCCATTGAAAATAACATATTTAATGAAATGGATACGGATGCAATAATAAGAGATCTTGTCAAAATGAAAGCCAGAACAGTGTGTTTATAACATGAACTTTTCAGTAACAAAGGAAAAAGAACTTAAGCTAATTACCATAATCGTATCACTAGAAAACATTATGTAAATATGTTTTTAATGAAGCATAAAAGCATACCTCTTTGTCAAAATCAAATCTATATTAATGTTATACTTGAAGCTCATGAGATTTATTTTGTTTCGATTTTTATGTTTCAATTGTACTTGTCAAAACACATCTTAGGTATTTATCTTAGTTGTGTTTTGAGCTTCCTTAATAAAAAAATGTTTTTAATTATTATAATTTCAACTTTGTTCAGTATTCATCCCCAGTCAATTAGTTATAATTTCGCCATTCTTTATCATATTCACAGAAACTACAGATATTGAAGAAATTTAGAATTATAACAGTTATTTGAAGAAATTTTGTCCATTGCAATTTTCTATTCTTCTATTATCATTTACGTGGGGGCGCCTAAATAGTGTTTGCTTACTCTTAAGGAACGTTTAGAACCGGCCCTGTATGTATTCAATTCATTATCCATCTTAGGAACTCTTGAGTTCATATCTTTGTCACGCGATACAAAATGTTTAAATAACTGCCGTTTGTACGTAATATATATATTTGCTCAACACAGAAAGTAAATTCTAATTTTTGTCTTAGGCCCTTCGCACACTACGACACTTCGTGTGTCAAAGACGCGTGACATTTTTTTCTGTGGCAGGCTTGTCGCGGGGTAATGAATTCTCATTTGTTACAATGGATGTGGTGCGGTACCTTCACACACTATGCGGGAAGCGTGACAATGTCACAGGTTTGTCGCTAGAACCTACCACCTGACACAAGTTAAGACCTTCGCGTACTACGCGACTTCGTGTGTCGAAGACGCGCCACAATTTACCTTTTCAGCAAACAGATACTCATTCTGAAAGATGAGCTCAATGGAAGTTTCCGATACATACGCTTTCATTGCAGAAATTCAGGCACAACCTAGTATACGGAACCCCAGCACTGATTCCTATAGCAACAGAATTGGAAAGACGAAAGCATGGGAAAAGGCAGTGTGCGAATTAGATAATCTATATTGGGGGGGATAAAATTAGGCCAAAGGACATAGTCTAAAGGTTCAAATTTCAAAATGAGACAATAAATGCCTTACCCCCATATATATATATATATATATATAATGTGTGTGTGTGTGTGTGTGTGACCTGTAATAAATGAGAGATTTATTAATTTAATAAATCTACCGACAATAACTATGCACATATATATTGTCTGACATACACACACCCCACTAAACCTTTCTGAACGTGTTTTAAGGTTGTACTCACTCTTGTCCCCGTAGCTCTCTAAGGTTTATTTAGTTAATAATTTGGCTCGAGTGATAGCCATGATCACAAGCATATGTTAATTTTTCCACTCATATTGAAAGCTTCCACTTTGCATTAATACATACAGGTTGCGAAAAGAAACCTACTTCAGTATTGTGAAAACCACTAAAATTATCAGTTAAACCGGACATTTTTTTTAAAAGAAAATCTAGATATTAGCCTATCAAATAAGAAATGGATTGTTGCTGGTCCCGATTTCTCACATCAAGGTCAAATCGAAGGCCAAATATTTAAAATCTCTCAATTCAAATTTCGAGCTTGTGCTTCTACTTCCCGCTAAAGCTGTGCTCATTCCGACTTTTTTTCTCCAAATATCGATTCCGTGATGAGCACGGAAAGTCAACACTTAAAAATTACTTTACTTTTAGGTTGAAGATGAGTTGATTCACTATGGGCTACGTTATTCAAATAAAGTAAAACATTACACTGAAGTTTTTCAGACAACATTAATTGCGTGGACAGCAAACTCTACAGCGAAAAGATGGAAAAATGAAGGGTTAACTTAAAAAAAAAAAAAAACCGCTCCAGTTGAAATGCTTATACAGACACGGACAATGACACGGAGAACCAGTCGTATTAAGAAATGCTGAAAGAAATCTTGAATTATTCGCTTATTCACCTAAAAATCACCTTCATTAACATGTCTGCTCACTAGGAGCGTACCCCCAGCGTGTACGTTAACATATACTTACGAGAGAATACCTATATCTCAGATTTTGAGTACAGTTTCAAAAGTTCATTTCCGTAAACTGTAAAAGCAGTGATTACTATGTTAATTATCACAAATTAAATGCAACTTTTGAGTTGCATACACACAACCTACTAGGGAATGAAGACCATGTGCTAACAAAGAGTATACTGGAAAATGAAATAACATGTTATAACAAAAATTAAAATAAGATGATAATCGATACAAATATAGAGGATGAATATGACATATCCGAACTTCGCCAAGTATGGTAGAAGAAGCTATTTGTTTACTTCTTCTTGGCCAACCGCTAAGAACATTTATAAATCTATATGTGGCTTTGTCATACGCAATTAGTACATTCAAATTCACAAACGATGACGAACTGAAGGGTACGAAGGTACAGTTGCAAGTAACAACCGTAGTCATAATAATATAGTTCTACTAAACAACGTTGAAAATAGTGGGTAATTAGGTGGTAAGTAGAAATGACCAAAACTGAACAGTTTACATCGATCATTTCGAAATACAGCTAGAAGATTAAATTTACAAGAAATAACAAAAATCAGTGAAATTTGGAGTTACACTAAGCATAGTTTGAGGGGGAAAGCGAGCATCCCCGGTGGGGATACTTCAGCTGACTTCTTTGGGGGGGTACAAAATGTGATTGAGGGGGAAAATCCCCCTCATCCCCCTCGGTAATTCGCACCCTGGGAAAAGGTGTGTTGTGCATTCCATAGTGGATTCATGAATATGCCATCGAAAGAGAAGAATCGTATCGGTGAGTACACGGGATGTTGTCATTTTGTTCTTCCTTACATTTTCCAAATTTTTTTACCAAGACAATGAACTGTTTGGTGGAAATTGCAACATAAAACTACATTGTCTATCGCTTATTTCAAATTAGACTTTAAAAAATAGCATAAATGACCAGATATTCCCAAATATATTTTACACATTCACAAACTGCGATCCCCCAGGCCAATGTGTAATTTTATTACATTTCGTGTTTCTTTATATGTTCTGTGTATTTAATATGTATACTGTATGAAAATATGAAAAATAATGTCTTATAAGCACTTAGGCGTAACGTTGATGCTTCATGGTACTCCATAATGAAATTTATAAGGAGAGGCTGCGAGGCATGAAGGTAATACCTCATGTAACCAGTGGCGGATTTAGCAATATACTGACTAGGCCCCGGATTTAGTCCGCGGCTCAAGGGGAACCGCCAACTCCAGGCTACATACGTACTCCTTATGGATGTGCTTGCACTTTGTCGTTACAAAATAGGCTATAACAGATTGCTTAGTATTACGACAATTTAAAAATCGCATATTACAAACTGTATAAAATGCATTGTCCCCTAAAATCTAGCGTGTTGTGGCGTCGCGGGTGTGTGTCGAATATCAGCGACGTTACGACAAGGCCTGTCGCGCGTCGTCGACACACAAAGTCGCGTAGTCTACGATAGCCCTTATATATATATATATAAGGCTGACTAAGCTACTACTCTATGCTACAAAATAGGTGATTATGTTACAATAATTTAAAATTAATTTTAAACTGCAAGTTTGGTATTTGTTGCACAGAGTTTGATAGTTTATTATATAGTTTTATTCCTATGTGATATAACGAGTTTTGTGTTTTTGTTAGCTGGAAATTTTGCACACGAATATGATTTATGGTTTTACTGTTGTGTTCATTACACTCCGAATTTAGTGGAAAATTTCGTTTGCACTAAGTATATTTGGAGGTCTATACCTAGGGAAAAATGTGTCTGCTCCCAGAATATATATATATATATATATATATATATATATATATATATATATATATATATATATATATATATATATATATATATATATATATATATATACAGTGGTCTACTACTACTAGTAGTAGTACTATTTTTTAGTTGTCCTGTTTTAGCTGTTAAAATAGTCATTTTACTACGACGTTATTTTAATATATAAATTTTATTTAGCTATTATCAACCTTTCTTGTTATTACTTAGATGATATTATTATTATTATTATTATTATTATTATTATTATTATTGCATTGTTATCATGTCTTAAATTTGTTAGATATTCCAGTGTAAACTGGCGTTTAACTGTATCTGGAATTATGTTTGTAAATAAATAATTTTTCACTTGACTATCAAGCCAGTCGCCTCTATTCACTTCACTGTTGGGGAGAAGGAAACTCTCCACCCATATATATTAGCGGTGGGAATTTTCACTTGGCTATCAAACCAGAGTTGCCACCTTATTTTCCATATTGGGGTACAGTATCTTGGTTGATAGCTAGAAGAAAAAAAAAAAAGAAAGAAAAAGCCAACTACACAATCTAGTATAAACGTAGGACAATCGTTAGAAAAATGATTGTGAACATTTTAAACTATATTTTAAGTAATAGCGAATATCACTTACGAAAAACCAACATCGCTATTTTTTTTTTTAAACTGACAAGAAAGATAAATAAATAATCTCATCTGCGCAATAGCTCTAGAAAAGAATCGTAGTACAATTGATTAGGTGAAATTTGAAATCAGCTTTGAAGTATTTTAAATGGCGGCGGTTTTCAGTTGAATGTCAATCCAACGTTTCCAGTTTATTTATATCATTCATTATTTATTCCAGCTGATTATACAAATAAAAATCTCAACAATACAATTCAGCAGGAACTTAGCACTAATGAATGAGACTGATTTCAATAAGAATTATTAGATTGGCTATTTTGTCTTGATGTATGACTTCATTTCTGCAAGTATTGAGGTCGAATGAATTTTAAGAAAATTTTGCTAATGAGGTGTGCAAAAAGTTTCTAAATATGAAGAGTTTGATTTAAGAATACCAGGAAGAAAATATTTACAATATATTTTAGTCAAATAAAATAAAATAATGAAATGTTTTGTTTGCTTAATTGTCCAATTCTCTTTTGCCATACTTTCAAAGTAGGTTGTGTGCTTAGCTAGCTGAACGCACCTGTTGGCAACATTGTTTTGGCTATTAGTAGCAAGTAGGGTTGCCAATTTAGCCACTTTGTAGCTAGATCTGGCCATTTTGGGAACTCTGCTAACTACCATGGTAGAAATAAGACAAGGTAAGTCCATCAGCAGATGCGTTTTCGTCCTACTCGCCCATTGACGTACCCTCGACACACGCTCGGGACATGAGTCACGATGTCTGCTTGCTGTCGTATATACTCTTTGGGATCTGATGGCAAATTACAGTTTTCTGCTTTGCTATTTCTAATTTAGATGTCCACAGCAACTCAACTAGGCTAGTTGTCGCCTGGAGCAAATACTCGCCTTTGCGCTCCTCCCCCTTGACTAGCCAAACGACACGCTTCCACAACAAACTTGATATTGGCATCAGACAGTAATTCTTCTATTCCATTTAAGTGGCAGAACTTGATTTCAAAATTGCAGTACATAATTTAATTTTTAGTACTAGATAAAACGCCAAACTAACTAGTATTTGATTGCCGAATAATCTGTGAGCAGCATGCTTGACATATTCTTATTATCTTATCATAATAACTGTAAATCACAATGCTTTTGAAATTATATCGGGATGTGCGTATGTGTAGAATGAATCAACAGTCTGTTTCTTTAGAATAGAATATTTAATTATGACAAGCAGTCAAATTGTTCTCTCGGACTCGAACAATTTGGAACCTCCAAAGCGATGTACTTTAAACGAAAACACAAAAAGCTGGAACTAAAATTTAACTTTGCGGGCTCTTTTGATTGCAAAGGTTTTTACAATGTCCTCAGAAGATAGCTTTAAAGTTAATTTATGCTCTATGGATATGATCCTAAGATTGGTGAGTCCTTGATGCAAAGTTACTTTTCTTTTAATGATCTTTAGTTTGCTGGAGCTCCTTTCCTTGCCTTATAGTAAAAATAAATATTTGCCCAGTTTGCGCTCCCCTAATTCGGCACCATCTGCCCTTAGTTACGTCGCTGGATATCTATTATATTACTGAAATTTTATTCAGGCATATGAATATATTTTTATTTTTTTAAATGCAAGTAGTGAAGTCTATTTAGACAAGTTTCTTCACCACTTTAGAGTCATCGTTCGTAGCGTGTGTTTTTTCTTAAGTGGTGTCCTCAGTAGGCCTATTTCTGTAAATCCTCCTGCTTTGGAAATGAACTTGACATTCTCTCCACCAACTTTTCTATTTCATGTGTTCGTTGTACAGCCGTAGACCCTACACAGCGCATGAGGGCATTGTTAAAGTTTTCAAAGTCAATGTGTCAAATACAGGTGAGTATTTACACAAGATGCACAGTACGGGATATACAATATTTACACGCAGAAAATGTCATACACAACAGTATATATCAAAGTAATCAAATATTAAAATAATAATAATAATTAAAACCTAGAAAATCTTCAACATAAATGCAACTAACAACCTGTCAACTGAAAGGGTAAGACAATGATTTCTTGTACGGAGGGACAGAGACTTGGTGTCGAAGATGACGTCACGCGAAGGGAGAGCCTGCGTGTGGGTTTACCTTTTCTTATTTCTACCATGGCTAACCACAAATTTTCTAAAAAGCCACTAGTGGCTTCTCTAGCCATATGCTTTTTGCTGTTGGCCATTTGTAGTCATTTTTGGACTATTCTGTATGTCACTTTCTATTTCCTGAAGTTTGATTCCTTCTCTAAATGACCTCTACTGCTAGACTTGATCCCCTAAAAGGTAGCATTGATTGTCATATTGATCCCTCCTCATATCTTGGTAACACAGTAGAGAAGAATGAGTTCAAAACCTGTAAGTTACCAGTAAACGTTGAGAAATATCTTCGGGGGAGAAATATAAGTTTGAGTAAAAAAAAATCGTTAAAGAAATTCAGAATAGATTTTCTGATTATAGACACACTTCTAAAAATATCGCTTTTCAGCGTTCATGAGGATTTGAAACTAGTGACACATTATTAATGACAGCTTTTGCCTCACTTTGCCATTTGAAGATAATATCAATAAAATTGATAATCAGTGACGAACATACATTTCACGAAATGAGTAAATAAGTCTTCAACTGCAGAATGCTTGCAAGAAGCAAATCAATGCACAGATGCTGAGAGAGACATTCTATTTTTGAATTAGGCTAGTTTTAGACGGAAACATTTATCGTAGCAAAAATCGTGTCATCGATATCTTACTGTGTAAAGTTGCAAATGCTATAGCATTTCCCATGTCATGGCATATCCTATGGCATTTCTTGTCGATAGAACCTGCTCTATTTCATAGCATTTCTGGTTCGATTGCAGCGCCGTTGTGTGTTAAAAAGAAGCGAAAAATTTTGTGCCAAATATCCATGCTTTTTGTTTTGTGTGGGGAATAGAATTGTAGTAATGAAAAATGAATTGGAGTAGGGATGCCCTTTGCCCACATACTTCTTTGTGATTTTCGTTTTTTAATATGACCGGCGAGAACTGTTGTTACAATTACTATAGCTTTAGCTACCTCACGCTTAATTTCGGAGCCATAATTGCTCACTTCCCCAGTGATTTGTTTGCTATGTCACGACAGATGCTACCGTTTAGAAGCACCATATACTTTTGATGCCATAGAATATTATATGGGATTTTTGGCAGCACATCTGATACGAGAAATGCTACGATTAATGCCTCCGTCTAAAACTAGCCCTAGTTTTGTGGGCTTTTTCCATACTAATGCTTCCACATTCGAATTTATTTTGCATGTTACAGCGCGAAAAGCTTGCTTTTTTCTAGCCATTTCTGGCTGTTTATTTTTGCCACTTTCTCCAGTCTAGTGTTGGCAACACTACTAGCAAGAGTCTAGTCTAGCTCTGGCAACATTTATTATTAACGCTTGCTTTTGTGATCTGCGGCTTGCCTTAATCTTGTATTCATTAGTATGGAGACTGTGCGAGAATAAATAATTATGTTTGTGTGTGAGAGTGTGTATGTGTATTTTTCATGATGTTTAAACAGTGTAATGTCAAGTTCCTAAGATAATGAGATAAAACTTTATTATGTACTAGAAATAAAAATGGAAAGTTCTCAAGACATGAACACTACAATGGACAATCCCGAGGCGCTTTGTCGCTTCTGTTTACAAAACTTGGTGAATGCGTTAAAAGTGGATATATTTGAAGGACAACGTGCTGGTAAAACCTTCATCGAGAAAATTTTGACGTGCCTATCTCTTAGAGTAAGTACAAACTTATTCCTAAAGAGTAACAAGGCTTAAAAGTTTTGCATTCGTTTGGGCGTGATTACACACAATAGGCCTAATGTTTACTTCCGGTTGGTTGGTTAATTAATAACAACCGGCTGCATGCAGATTGATTATACGGATCCATACATAAATTCATGAAAGTCGAAAATACTAACCAAGCTGTGTCAGGTGGCCACTAAAAAATACGAATTCTATCGAAGAGTCAGAGTAGGAGCTCAGCACGTGCGCATCAGTGGGTAGCACGCGCGCTAGCGATGGTGGGCATACGCGTAAACGAGAATTGTGGAAAACCACTGCTTTCATGATACAGAGATACGTCATTGGTTCATTCATTTACTCTTTTAATTACGAACCTCAAATACTTAGCTTTTTATAATTTTTCCACATTTTACCTCTCTTTCGTGCTGATGATTTGTGAGAACTTCAGAAACTTGTAAGGACTTCGCCAACACTTCAAGGGTTTCGATTGTTAACTCTTCACCTTCGTATACCCTGAACCACCTTCCCCCACTTGTATCCACTCTGCTCAATGGCTATATAAGGGAGAATGTGTACAACATATTATATTTCAATTTCGGATTTTTTTCTACGTACAAACTCCTGTTGGACATTGAAAAAAAAAAAAAAAAAGATTTTGATATTCAAATACTGGTTTCTTACGGTATTATCACTAATTTAGGGTTAACCTCCGCAGATGGCGGCCCCCAAATACAAAATTTACGGGAAAATTAACAGAATCAGACGAAATATCAGCATGAGAGTAAGAAAAAAGTGAAGGATGGCATTTAGAATCTGGTCCAGAACCGAGTACCTTGTTTTTGTCTAATTTGTGATAAAGGTAGGAAACAACAAGCCCTCCGGGTCTTCTAACGGCCTTCGCTCGCTCAGCTATATTTTGTGAAGTAAATATAAAGATAACCAAGGAAATTCTGTTGCTTTTTCACCGAGTACCTCCGAACATCAATGTGTCACCTAAACCGTATCTCTAAGATCAAAAGTAGCCCCCATCACCATTTACGACCTTCTGTTAACGTTATGGAAGGCCGTCGATTCCATCGTGGTAAAATTTGGTGGGCCATGAAGCAAAGAAGGCATCAAGTGCATTTTGCGTCTCTTCTAGGGATTTGAACCGGCGTACTCTAAGGTGTTTGTCCAGGGAGTGGAACAGGTGATAATCAGATGGTTCAATGTCCGGGAAGTATGGTGGATGCAATAGTGCTTCCCATCCAAGGCGTAAAATTGTGTCCCGGGTCTTCCTATTTACGAGGGGCTTAGCATATGCCTGTATCAGGAGGACCTTTTGCGATTCACAAGTCCTAGCTACAGAGTTTTGAATTTTTCTTGAACATGGCTCAACTGCTGACACTACACAATTGCATTGATGTTCTGACCAGCTGGTGGCAGTTCCCAATGTACGATGCTGCGAAAAGTCCACCAGACATACAGGTGGACCTTCTTCTGGTTCATTGCTGGTTTCGGCTGTTTTAACACCGGTTCATGGGATGCTACGGATGATGATGGCGCCGTGGAGCTTTGTACAGGACCCACTTCTCATCATATCTCAAGATCCTGTCCAGAAATGGCTCCTTCTTCAGACGAGACAACAAAGAAACACAGGTGTCTGCTCGCGTTGCCTTCTGACCCAGAATCAAATCATGTTGGACCCATCGACCCAACATGTAGTGCTTCCCAAGTTGATGGAGGTGCTGCCGAATGGTTTCTCCACTCACACTGAATTGTAGTCCCAGTTCCTTACATATCTGGCCACTGTTCCCCTCAATTGCAGCGTGAAGGTCTTAATTTTATACGTCTGTTGGTCTTCTGGAATGTGGTGCGTCTTCGAGTGTTTCGTAACTTCCTTAAACTTGTTAAACAACCACTGCACTGTCCGCGTAGTCTCGACATCCACACCAAAGGGCTGGCATATCTTCTGTCCCTGCAGCTGCGTTGATCCCAATTTGAACTCGAATAGTATATACTCCTTTATGACGCTCTGTGGAGGTCCCATATTCACTCCGTCCTTACGCAAGTTCACTGTGTAACTGCACCGCAACAACCATGTAGTATGTTGGATATAGCCACACCAACATCTGACCTTCACCTTCTCTGCATTCACATTCAACTCGCGGTGAGAGAGCCAATTGAACACAGATCTCTGCAAAAGCAACAGAACTTTCTTGGTTACCTTTATAACACTGGAGACATATGTGCAAGTTTGGGGAAGAAACTGAAAGGTACCGAAAGTGAATGATTATCATTAAAGAAAGAGCAAATAAGTAGAAATACAACATTGAAAAGAGGCTCATGTAGGTCTTATCTGTGGCAGTGTAACCCTAATTTCTTCTGTAAATTTCAGGAATTGTTCATCCGTCACTACTTATCTTAGGGGCGAAAACTTGTATACCATCTTTCATTCATATATTTTCACGTACATACGCATTTCACAAGCAAGAACACAATATTTTTATTATTATTATTATTATTATTATTATTATTATTATTATTATTATTATTATTATTATTATTATTATTTACATCAGCGTTTCCCAACCGGTGTGCCGCGAATGGGCCGCTGGTGTGCCGCGAGGAAACCGAAACAATTTATTAATTCTATAGGAATCAAATTGCAAGACATAGGGGAAAATGTATATTTCTATTTCACATTACTATGAACCTCTACTATATATCTACAATCTTAAGTTTCATACTGTGTTACTTTTCTGTGCATTTTTAATGTTGGAAAACGTATTTATCATTGTCATGACCTTTATTACTTCTTTATTGTTGCAGCCTATTTCATAACTTGAAATTTTAACATATCATTCAATGAATTCAACAAAGCAAATACGCGTACAAATTACATAAATTTGTGTTTTAAAAGTATAGGAGATTTGTTTATTTATTGGTTATTTAGTGATCTTCCCTTTTAGTTAAAGGGTAGATACAGTTTTTGAAAGAGAAAGTGGATTTTTACAAACCGGAGTCCTATATTTCATTGCAATTGTTTTCTATTTTAAAATTAGAATGAAAAGTAAGCATAATTGATTTACCACGGGAGAATATCAGTGATCGAGCTTTCTTCTCTGGAAGGAGATCAGTAATCACTTAAAAATACCACGGTATTTTATATTTACAAATAATAATAGTAATAAGATATATATAATATGGGGTGTGCCGCGAGAAAGTTACACATATAGTGTGCCGAAAGTTGGAAAAGGTTGGGAAACTCTGATTTACATGCTACGTTATAAAAAAATTATTACAAGTTTGTTCTGTAAATTTAATTTTACAGATCTGTGGAACCGTAGAACCGTACACCTTATGTGCAGATTTATGTACTGATCCATACATACATTCATTGCATATATAATTCTTTCTCGGAAAATCGACACTCTGTTTCTTAAACAAACATTTTTGGAGTGTGAACTTGCATCCATCTGTGCAGATTCACTTTATGAGAGCTTAAGTGCGCGTACATAATAAAGGGTAGATTTCATTAGTTGGTATCCCGCCAAATTAAAATTTCGAACTTCTTTCTGAGTAGTGAAACAATGAATATTTAATTATAATTTTGAAAGAAAAATTTCCAAAATTGAAAGTAGAAATTAACGGAAAAAATAACGAAATATTTCCAAGTAGTGCAACGCGAAGTAACATTGCAATGGCATAATCTTTACTATGGCTAAACTGCCGTAGATGGCGGTCCCGGATAAGAGCCACATGAACTTGTTCTTTAACGTTGTATTTACGTATCTGTTCTTACTTTCATATATCTTACGTACAATTACTCCTGTTCCATTTCCTGTCTTCACTACCCATTGTTAATCACAAATATTTCTTATTTTCATGCTTCCTTTGCTTTTCCCTACATCCGTAAGCATCTATATAGCATTGCTGCGCAAAATTAGTATTTTCGAACTGTTGCAAACTACGGACTACTGAGAAAGTACTAAAACAATGAATTTTCACCTCGCTGCTATGGAGAATATAGCTTGAAAACTACTACAAAAAATTCAGAATGATATCATCCCTCCATGTTGTATGTTTCCTAAGGCATTAAAAGTTACAGTGTGTGGATGTATAGCATGAAACTACAGTGCATTATGCACAAACTAAGTTGTGCTTTTTTTCTTTTTTTGTGATAAAAAAGCACGAATGCTATCTAACGTAGTCAGGGCAGGGCCCCGAGCGGCTGTGAGGGAGTAAATCCGTATGGAGCAAGCGCGTCAGCAACGATGGGTATACGCATAAATTAGGAGAGTACAATACAGGTCACCCTTTATAAAACTGATGAAATGTATTTTACGTACATTGTTTTAGTTCCTTTTTGTTCCTTATCCTTTTCTTACAGTTTTTGTACTTTTTTTATCGTTGAAATGTATCATTACCGAAGCTAAGAACAGTGAACTTCGATCTTTGAACAGTCCACTACAATGTTTGTTTAGACAACAACACTAGTCATATGTAGGTCTATTGATTTATACATAAAATAATAATAATGTTTTAATTAATTATAATTTTAGATAAGTAGTTTTTTTTTTCTTGGTTTTACGTGCATGAATTTTATTTTAGTTTACTTTTTTTTTTATTCGAAATTCCATTCAGTTCCGTTTTCGTTTTTTGAGTCGATGTTGAATTGTTCATTAGCGATAGACGGGATATGTGATTGTATTGTGTGAATCTGTCGAAGTATTTATATGTTTATACATTGCAATATATTAGCGTTCTGTCCCGGGGTCGATCCCAGCCCCTGCCAAATGAACTTTGTGGTGGACAAACACCGTGTGCGTGGGTTTTCTCGGGGTTCTCCCGTTTCCTCCCACTTTCTTCATTCCACCATTTCATTCATCACTCATCATCACCGTCTCCTTTAGCCTAACCGGCATAACCGTGGGACGTAATACTCAAAGATTTCATTTCATTTCATATTGGTGTTCTGTGTACATTTTATAGTTTCTTTTAGTGTTCTATTTCTTTATTCTATTGTGTTTGTGTGTGTATTTGGGCTTTGTGGATTTAAAAGATGTTTTTTGTGGCATACAGTGTGGTGTTCTTTGAAATTCATTTGCTAGCAATGGGTATATTGTTTTGCATTGTCTGATGTTATTCATGTTTCTGGTTCCTTTTTAGAACAAATTGGGTAAATTATTACGACAAAATAGATTATTTGTAATTATTAATTAACTAAAATTTCACTTATATTAAAGGATTTCTTCTAGTATACATCGGGACAGCTTTAAAGGGCTCTTTCCCCAACCACTGCTTCTTTTCACCCCCACAACCCTCGGTTAGTCCTCGCGAACGTGTAAGCTGTCACTGCTCTCAGTGTTGCCGTACCTCCGATCCACTTGTGTAGTTTAAGTCCGGCAAAATAAGGAGAAAGCTTTCCTTCCTCTCAGTTAACAACAAAAATTTAAAACAAAAAGAAAAAAGAAATCAACTAGGAAAAAGGAATTGAGGCAACATTGGTTTTTAGCCAGAAGGGATCATAAATCTCTACCACGTGTCGCGGAGACTAGTTAGCGGAAGGTTTAGAGGGGTGGACAGGGTTTTCAGAATTCCCGGAAAAAGAGCCCTCTCTTTCTGTCCCAATGTATAATATATATTCTAAAATAATATGCGTTCGGGGAGTGTGGGGGGAGTTCCGTATATTTACTGGGGTATTTTCGTTAGTTAATAGTTAGTTTACTTTGTCGAAATTAACGTAACTTGAAAAAAAAAACGAAATCTTTGAGTTTACGTCCCACGGTTATGCCGGCTAAGCTAAAGGAGACGGTGATTATGAGAAATGAAGGAAATGGGAGGAAACCGGAGAACCCCGAGGAAACCCACACACACGGTGTTTGTCCACCACATAGTTCACGTAGCTTGGCCTTTAACTTTGAGAGAAACCTGCGTTCTAGACCCTTGCCGTTGCAATGCTTTGCGACAGTTGTATTATCACTTTACGCATTGATTTCATATAGCAGTTTCTTTAATCATGTGTTTGTTGTTGAGTATCATGTGTTGCACAGAACATACTTTCCACTTCGTACTTCTACCTTTATACATTTAATGTGCAACATCCGGATATCTTTTTATTGCTTTTGCAATCCAATTGTAAAATCAAATACACTTCTTTCGTGGATTTACAAATTTATGCCTCCATACTATGGGATATCACCTAAAATTTCACGACATTTATCTCAGATGCAACTCGCCCCTTACCAGTTCCCGCTCAGCATTTATGATTTCCCTCCATTACAGCAGCATACAGATCCTACAGACCGCGCACCACGAGAAAATCTGTGACGTAGTTGTATCACATGTTTTCGTAGTGTCAGTTTGACTGGTACAGGGGAGGTCGTTTCATTCAGGCACCCGAGATCGTGTGATGAACTGGTCTTGTAAAACAGTAGATTCATGGTTGCCACGTTATGAACAATTCTTGAGATTTGAAAAAATAAAAGTAATGACTGTGTAACATATGATAATATTACATTTTACAACATGAATAATAAAAGCACAAATAAATAAAACACAAATTCGAACAATACCGACGCAAGCACTAAAATGAACTAACATCTTACTATGATAATGAACGACTAATGAATTTGTAATAGCATGGTCCTCTCTAAATCTTCCTAATAGCCAGACTGTTTTCTTCAAGCTTGTTGTTGTTTTAAAACAGCACCATGGACTTTACTGATTTACTTCAATTATCATAATTTCTGAACTAAATTAATTGACAAAACTGCATAGAAAAAGCAATAACTCATTATTGAAAATTACGATTTCGGTTCCTACTTGGTGGTTTTCTCGTGACAATTTTTGAAAGTCAGTGTAGGCTACTATAAATTCACTGCACTATGCTGGCAACCGTTTATACGTCATTCTTCCCTCACGGAAGGGCCAAGCATAAACCATTTTCCATCCCTAGATTCTAAAAGTAGACTTGACTTTCTCTCCACTCTTTACCCCGTCTCCCCTCTGTACAAAGTTTTCTCCTTACGCGCGGTCTTAGTTAGTAACGTAGTGGGTTTGAAACACTGTCATATCATGCTCTATTGCCTGTTCACCTCGTATTGCATCAATCTGCGAACCCGTGTAGTCCAGAACTTAACATCGGTTTTCTTTCTTATTAACTAACCTACACTAATGACCTTCATTATCTTTTTTTATTATTATTATTATTACTGTCATGATGACATTTCACCTGATTCTGTTTATTTCTCTGTAAATTTTGCATTTCGAAGCCGCCATCTGCGGCAGTTAACTCTTTTCATTTCCATTGATCACCTTCCAAAAATACAATTAAAATACCATTTACAATTGAAATAACCAACTGCAAATCATGCACATTCCGAATGAAACAGCAATACCTTAAAAATGACTCACAATATTGTAACACCAACTTCAGGCAAATATTAAAAGAGAAGCCACGTGCTAATCGTTCCGTGACAGACTAGCTTTCACAACTACCACACAGGCAACACATCGTACAACATCAATCAATCACAATGCTTAAAACCATGAGGCATCAGAGAAGTGTGCTAACAACTCACTCTCATCAAACAGAACACGCCATGTGGAAGTAAGTATTAACTTGGAAACAGAACTTTCTCTGTGGAGTGAAGGAAATAATACAAGTCCATGAACAAACAAAACAAACCGTTATATCGGATTTCTTTTAACGCAAGGGCCGCGGTGGCTCAGTAGTAGAGAATTCGCCTCTTGTGCATGGGGTCCTTGATTCGATCCCAGCTCGCGCCAAGTGAGCTTAGTGGTGGAAAAATGCCGTGCACGTCGGTTTTCTCAGGGTTCTCCTGTTTCCTCCCACTTCTTCATTTCATTCATTTCTCATCATTCCCGTCGTCTTTAACTAGCCAGCGTGAGCATGGGACGTGAGAGTTGAAGATTTTATTTCATTTTCGTTTAACACAAACAAGTTCATAAAAAGCAAACTAGTAAAAAGTTACTCACATGAAGTGTGTATTCACTGAAGAACAAAACATTCCCATAAATAGGAGGAAATGAAGCAGTAGACGTTGATGACAAGGTAAGACAAGACTTAATATAATGTAAGTAGTGTAGATATTGAGGGAGCAAGGACCCCCGAACCCCGCCAGGGTAAAATTGGTAACTACACACAATTTTTGGTTTACTGATGATCTAATTGTTTCTCATCTACATAAATAATTTCTTTTACATTAGTCCTCTTCTTCTTTTAACTTACACAGTGTGTCTTGCGAACTTCAATGCAAAAAGGAGTATGTGAAAAGAAAGAAGTAAAACCCTACACAGTGTCTTTCTCATGGAAGACTAGATTGTGCACACCGTTCATTTCTTTTTTATTATTTTCTTCATTATTACTTGCCTTATATGTATGTAATTTGCGTAAATAAACTGCTTCTGTCAGGGTGCGAAGTTCCCGTCGTTATTGACAAACAAATACTATAATTTGTTGATAGGGATTTAGCTTTTACTTTGTTGCCCTTCGAATTGCGAAGAAAGCTAGCGACCAAACGCTCTGATGTAGCTACTGGATTTAAACTTCAAATTTCGTGGCCTTAAGTTTTGAGCAGTGTACAACTTTTTGTAGTAAGATGTTAGACACAGAATTTTCTTCATGGCCAAGGAAAGAGCAGAAGCCGGAGGGATTATTTTAAGTGGACACCGATTACGTTTCTTATTACGAATTCAGAGTTCCCGCACGCCTGAAAGATCAGGGAATTTGATTTTTGCCGGGAAAATCCGTGAAATTATTGAAGAGTTCTTTATTGTGAGGGAAACAAAGTTGTAGTTCTCAATAGTGAAAGCAACTTTGAATTAATAATTAAGACTCTTCATCTCGGCGAAATTAAAATACCGCTAATTTTACAGTAATTATGTGATATCTTCAAATAGATAAAAGGTAATCGAAATGTGGAACAAGAGCGCCCTAGACAATATTATTTTACATGAGAAAACGTTATCACGATTCACTTATCTGCTTTCGATTTCGAGCCATTTGGAAAATTGGCATTTATTTTCGCGTTTCTAAACAGCTGAAAACGGAAAGCCACTAGGTGACTTGTGATAACGGTACCTCACGCAAAATAATATTGTCTAGGCCGCTCTTGTTCCATATTTCAATTATCTTTTATCTATTTGAAGATATCACATAATTACTGTAAAATTAGCGGTATTTTAATTTCGCCGGGATGAAGAGTCTTAAGAAATAATGAAGTAAGGAGAGGGTTGAAAAGAAAAGAATGTCTACAATATACGAACGCCAGGACCCTTGTCGCTGGTCTAGGAGCTAATATGTGTGTCTTTAATGCGCGAAATCCCAAATTCGATTCCTCATGGAGTCTCACTTTAAAGTCCACATTATCATCTTATTGCCTTCCTACTGACAGACGTAAATAGTGATCTGTATTGGTTAACCAATACCAAAAAGTGATTAGACCTAAGGAAGAATAGGTTAGAATAACAAGGGATACACTTGTGAGAGATTAAAGGAAGTAAGAATTCTAAAAGAAATGAAAAACTATAAGCTGAAATTCTAAAGAGAACGGGGGAAGAAATAATGAAATAAGAAGAATATCCGGTACAAAGGACAGCCAAAAAGAGAAAGCAGAGAAATAACTCCTGGAGAGTGAGACTATCAAAAGTAAAAGGAAAGAAGGCGTAACAAAGTAGAAGTGAAATGATTTCCGAATGGCTCAGAAATTATTTAAGCTGAAAGGAAATAAGAAGCACATGAGTTTATTTATTGTATCTACAATCGTTGTCTGAGTGGATGAGGAATGTATTTAAGCAGTTAATTTCTCAAAATATTTCACCACTTATTCTTGGTCTTTAGCGTTTATGTTATTTTGCTGTCAAATTATATCAAAAACCCTTACTTGTTTGGATTTCTTGTTACTTAAATGATATAAAAGCACTTCCTTCTTTTGTAGGTTTCTGCGGACGATGATCTTCCTAATGCCATCTGCCAGTCATGTGCAAACAAATTGGATAGTTTTCATGAGTTCCGAGAAATGTGCCATAAATCTGAGATCTATCTCATGAGACTGGTGTCTGCTCGAGTGTTCAACACCACAGTTCTGGGCAATAGGCAGGTTCGTATTGACTTTTAAGGTTTTATAACACGCTTTTGGATCTTGATTCACTCTAGCCACAGCTGTTATTTCAGGTACACTCATGTCCAAAATTATTGTCGCATATCTATAACTGTCTTGTTATATGAATATAATTTGATAATGATTTTGCAAGATACTTTTAATACTGATACCATGTGTATAGTCGGGAAATGTATATTTGTGATAAATATCATAGGAAAAGAATTATAAATATGAAAATTAGAATGAGTAAAACAAAATGTTGCTAAATGGACGAGAAAGTTTTATTTTCGTACTATTGTTCTTTTTACTGTTCTTTTGACATGATATTTGCCACATACATGTCTTTGCGGATTGTACACATACTAACGTTATAAGAAATACCTGGCGAATTCGTTTTCAAATTATATTCTTACAACAACATATTTATAGACATGTTACAACAATTTTGGACATGAGTGTATATTATTTGTAGTTTTCGATAAGGAGATTTACAAGATTTCTAACATAACAGTAAAAGCCGACATTATTCAGAGGAATTTTGTATGATCTGAGAACAAACCAACGAAATCAGATCAAAAAACAAGCTGTTTAAACCAGATTTAATGTCAAAGGAAAGAAGAACTGAAACAAGGGTATATTTAACCAAGACATGGTATTCTTAGTGTTCGAAATTTTTATTTATGTCATTTCATTTTAAGTGGCACATCATTAGTTAGTTGTATAGTGCCAGTGGTCCCAGGTTCAATTCCCGGAGGGGACCCTCGGTCGAAAAGGTATAAAAGAGTTTTCAGGCCAGTCATCCTGAATGAGGTTTTCCCTGGGTTTTCCTCATTCACACCAGGCAAATGCCGGGATGGTACCTAACGTACAGGTCCCAGACAGGGTCCCCCTTCCTTTGATAGTGTGCTCGCCGAGGCACATCATCCGTCACACGTGGCGAGCTTAAAGACATGAATGCCGGTAATGCCAGAAATATGTGTAAGTATATGAATAAAATTATGGTCGGAGGTTACGGAAGGTGGTGATTATGATAGTGAACGTTGGAACGAGGAAAGTTGGAAACGGGAGAATTCCAAGAAAACTCACTGTAGCGTAATACACCGCATACATAGGGACCTCGGTTCGTTTCATAAAGACTCCATGAGATACATGCTAGTAACTTTTATATATATATATATATATATATATATATATATATATTTCCAAATGTAAATTATCAACAACAACTATTAATATGAATATCTTTGAATATAACAAATAAAGTAAAGCCAAACAACAAACAAATAATATAAATCGTTTAAAGCTTAATATTTCTGGCTCTGAAGGAGCAAACTTTGACAGCTCTATATAACAGGTTTTTAAAGGAGCAAGAATCTTTATGCAAATTTAACATACAAAAAGAATGAATATTGCAACAAGTGCACGAATTGATTAAATGATTTTTAGTACATTCCAAATGGAATTTAATTAACAAACACGAAGAAATATAAATAAGCACTTCAAAATATAATGATATACCGAAAGTCATACACTACTACTACGTATTAACAATTTCTAGTCAAGTAGTCAAAAAATACCATTATTAATTTCTAGATTTAATTTCCCAAAAAATATTACTAATATCCACTGATCGAAGGAGAAAAAGAAAAGGTTTAAATTTTGAAAACATTAGCCTAATTAGATAGCCTCCCAAGACAGTGAATATAGCAAACTTAAATGTTACTCATACTTATTCAATTTAACTCATTCTAAACGTTATCAAATGGATCGAAAGGAATACACAACTTCCTCTACCCTCACCTTTCCATAGAACTAAAGATAACACGTTCAGTTGAACAGGTGTTTGATTCGGCTGAAACTGCAGAGTTGCGAACTCCATATATTAAAATTACCGCACGCTCCTCATTGCTCTATAACAGACGAACCTCCAGAAATAATCGGTCTTGCAACCTTAGTTTCTGCTCCTTCGTAGTTGCACCTGCCGGAAAACTATTATTGGAATGTTATAGAAGCACAGGAAATTAGCAGCGGTTTTGAAAAGTTCCTATAAATACGCCATTTTAAGCAATATAACAATTTCTACCATTTTGTTTTCATATAGCAGGAATGGTTCGAGATATCAAATTGCTGTGGCATTATAATCTTTATGTCTGTTCAAACCCATCTACGTAATTGCATGTGATACTCATCTAAGCAATTTTTTTTTTTTTTTTAAATGATAAGCATAGTACTTTGGATTTTCATTTTTGTTCGTCTTACTTGGCGTTATTACTGTTGTAGAACTAACCAAAATTTGTTTCTTTTTCGACGTTTGTGATACTGTACCGTCCCTACTTTGGAACACTGTATAACAAGTATGGTATTGTACGCTTTTATTTAACATGCAGATTTGAAATATGTAACAATCTAACGTAGTGTCATTTATTAAATACAAATTTGTTGGGTTGGCAACACTTTTAATCTGGTTGTAATGAGTAGTATGCTAAACAAGAGTCCCTCTGTTGACATTTTCATGGTACGAAATTTCAGCTTTTTGTATGTATTAATTTAAAAGTCACAAGTGTGTATCAAGATAAATGGTCCATCCTATCTACAGAGTGTAAAGAAAGGATCGTTCCAAACTGCGGGAGGTGATTCCTGAGATTAAAAAAAAAAGTCCTTTTGCAGTTTCTTGATTTCAGCTTGGGTTTCGAGATAAAGGGTTGACAGCTTGGAATCCATAATCGACTCCAAAAACGAATATACTAAAAAAAAGGACAACAAATACTTTCTGAGTAGCTTTTCTATAGATTCCATGCTCAGCGGACAGAAAGCGTTTGGGGTCCGGTTTGAAATCTTTTTTTTGCCGTCTATCTGTAATGCAGACTAGCGCATGGTCCTAAGTAGGTACAGAGAAATTGATATCTGATGTGTGGGCAATATCCTCGTGTGATAGTGAAGACGGGGTTTGTCTCCATTTACTTAGCTTTCTCTCTTTAGTAATAATTTATTATTGTTATTATTACTAAGTGTTCTGCCTTTCGGCAGGTCCTGTTTTATTTATTTATTTATTTATTTATTTTAAATTTAGGCCTGGAAATGTTTCTTCCCCGCTTTTCGATCTTCAGTTGCTTCTTTTAACTCCCAATATTTTCTGTTTCTCAGATCTTCTATCAGTTGTATCTTCTTCTCCCTATTCTTCGCTTTCCTTCCATCTTTCCTTCTATGGCAGTATGAAGAAGACAATTTCTTCGCAAGGTGTGTCCAATCCAATTGACCTTCCTAAGAAGGGTGCTGGCTACAAGTGCCCTCTTCTCTCCTATCCGTTTTAAAACATCTTCATTTGTAGCTGTCTATATCAATTTTATCTTCTTCATCTTCTGCAACACCACCTTTCGAAGCTCTCTAAATATTTCTTCTCTAATTTCCGTAATGTCCAAATCTCTGAACCATACATTACAATGCTCCAGGATGTAGCACTTGACCAACTTCTTCCTAAGTCCAATCTTGAGCCTGGTATTAAGAGTGATCTTTTCTTGTTGAATGTTTTTTTGTCTATGGTAATGGCATGACCTGGTTTCTTTGGTGCAGTAAGCGTTTCTCGTCAAAATATTTCCCAGATACTTGAAATTATTGACCTCTTCAAGTACTCTTTGTTCTACTATTATTCGTATCTGTAAGAGCGTGTTTCCACGGGATATTCTCATGATTTTCGACTTTTCGATGTTAATTTCCATTCCATACAGTTTTCCAGTGTCAACCATTTTGTCACTCATCTCCTGTGGTCCTCCTTCGGTTTTAGCTATTATAACCGTATCATCTGCATACCTTATCTTCTTAATGGTCTGCCCTCCAATCTTGAAATCCCCAATTCCCATTAACCCTTTTAAGATATATCGTGGTTTTTATTACGAAATAATAGTGTCTTCAGAATTCGATTAAAAGAGAACTAAAGAAGGTTTTTAATTTTACAAGAGAGGAGGCATAGAAGAAAGCCTTGGAAGGGTCTATACGCTTCCGAGCGTCGGAACATAGTGGGCTATGACGTTATAACTTTACAAATTCCCTTTTTTTAGTGAGGTCTAACTTTAACATTTTGTAATAAGTTTTTTTTTTTTTTTTTTTAAACCTAGATTTCTGAAGTTTTACACAGACAACCAGTGGTTCCTTTAGTTTTTATCTGATTTTTTTCGGATCTCTTCATCAACACAGAAGGGGGGTTCAGAGGGGCTGAAGAGTAAAAAAGGAATATTTCTTGACCAAAAATCCCACTTTCGCGATTATTGCTCCGCTCGGGTACATGATAGGGACATCTGAGTGGTACTTTCTGAAAGCCTTTATCTGTATGTTTACCCCGGGCTGCTCCAGAGGGCCCCAAAATGAAAAAAAAAAAAAAAAAGATTCACAAAAAATCCCTATTTTCCTCAACTTTTCCCCCAGGGACGTCCGAGGGACATGTGAATGGTACTGTCTGAAAGCCTACTCTATTCTGAAGAGAATTGGGTACGAATCGTGGTCCTGTGATAATTAGGGACTGTCAGGAAATTTTAAAATTTTGTAGGATGCTTTTTAGGGAAATTTTGGGAGTTTTTTGATGCTCTCCCAACATGGGTAAAACTTTTTCCCACTCTTACTGTTAAAGACAGGAAATTCTAATTTGTCAGAAGTGATTAGTACACTACGTAGTATTTTTCAAGATTTTTTCAGATTTGTGCGCAGGTCGGGGGGGGGGGTCTCAGGGGGCCCCAAACTTTGAAGAAGGTTTTTTTGTAAAAAAAAAAAAAAAAATCCCGATTTCTCTTCTAAAACATCCCCTCAGGTACATGATAGGGACATGTGAGTGGTACTGTCTGAAAGGCTACTCTATTCTGAACAAAACAACGTATGAACCATAATCCTACGATAACTAGGGATGATGCTGTACCTTCTTGACTGAAAGTCAACAAAAACACCTAAAAAAACATATCTTAAAAGGGTTAATGCTTCCTTCATTAAACATTCAGTGCAAATGTTGAATAATTGTGGCGACACACTACATCCTTGTCTGACTCCTCTTCCGATCTCCACACTGCTGGTTTCTCCTTCATTTCAAGCGCAACTTCACTCGTTGTTCTATGTATAAGTTTCGAATGAATCGTCGGTCTCTCCAGTTTCCGGACTCCGATTTCTTTAAGTGTTTTCCAAAGTTTCCTCCAATTGACCCGTCGAAAGCTTTTGGCTAGTCGATGAACCACAATCATAGCTCGTCTTTCGCATCAAGAATTCGTTCTGATATAATTCTATCAACCCAATAGCATCTCTGGTACCTTTTCCTTTCCGGAATCCAAACTGATCTTCGTCTAACATCTCTTCTATTTTACTTTCCAGCCGCCTCTTCAGTATGCGTAGACGATATTGCCTTAATGAAAATAGAAGGGGCGAACTTGCCTACCGGTTTAGCCGCAGTGAGTCGGATGTATCGGTCGTTTCAGTTTATTACTTCGCTCCGTGTAAGGAATGCACGGTACTTTTACTATGTACTGCAGTACACCGTAATAGGTTCCGTCCTAACGGAAAACCCACCAGTACATAAACTGATCTGCACAATATGACAGTACAACATGCAAACGAAACTCGATATAACCAGGATGGCATCACTGACAACCTGATGGCATCACTTGTTCTGTCCTAATCCCCAGCGTATTGCTACACTTTACTTCTGACAGGTAACTTTTCTGATAATGTTTCGTTTCTGATTTATGGTGAAGTATTACATGTATTCCTATTGAACGGAATTGCTTTTTGGAGTCCAAGTTGGACAGCCTGTATATCACAAAGGAAGCTGAATTCGAGAAACTGCAAGAGGACGTTTCCTCTTGTTCTGATCTCAGGTATCACCTCCCCAAGTTTGTCGACATGTTTGTGTTCAGTTCCAATTGTCAGGAGTTGATTTTGGATACCAAGTTGCAGTCTTGTATCTCGAAACCGAAGCTGAAATCGAGAAACTGTAAGAGGATCTTTTCTCTTGTTTTGATCGTAGAAATCACCTACCGAGGTTTGTAACGACCGTTTCTTTACACCGTGTATATACAATACACATGAGGTGAATTTCGATTATGCTTCACTTTGAATGTTCATCGAAAGAGAGCTACCTCGCAGTAACTTGTGTGCGTGCTTATACCTAGCAGAGAGCTATTTTCTGATATACGTTTTTGTTTTGCAGAACGCAGGAAACAATGAAACACCAAGTGTTATAACGGGAGATGTGGAGAAGTCTCCTCAAAGTGTGTTTGTGAAAACTGAACCAGATGAATCGGACAACGTGTTTCAGTCGGAAGACTTGACACTTAACAAGGACAAAGTAGAGAACGCAGATCCTCTGGGGACCTCAATTGAGGGAGAGGGAAACGTCTCCACTGTTGCTGGCAGTAGTGAGGGAGACGACGTAGGCTTAGGCACGGCTAATGAAGATTCAGTTGAAAGTAATACAGAGTTCGTGGAAAGCAAGTATTCAGTGACTCTTGAGTCAGCAGATGAAGACACTAATGTGCTGGAAGAAGACGAAAAAGATATTCCATTAGAAAGTGATTCTGACGGTGATGGTGATAATGATGATGTGATAAACAGGCCTAGTACGTCTGCTGGACCAAGTGACGATGGAGCAGTGCCAGGGACTTCTAGTGAAACGTGAGTATTGAGTACTTTGTTCCTTTCTCGTACGATATCTTGTCGCAAATCACATCTTCCCTACAACATAAATAATGGGTGACTCACACACAATACTTAATAAACTGTATTATGGCGCAGATAAATTACGTGTCCTCATTTTGTTACAAAACGTATTCACAGAATAAGAAAGTTAAGAAATATTGGCGTAAAATAATAATAATAATAATAATAGTAACCCTTTTAGACTCTTGAGCACAAACTCTGTGCCACGCGTATGTATAATCAATTGTGATCCTCAGAACTTATATGCTTTCGTAAAAGGTTTTTTTTTCCTCATGTCTAGAGAGTGTATAACGTTATAAAAAAAAATATTTTTTTTCACTCTTTACATTACACAATATAGGGTGATGATGTCACTTGGAGTTAATGATTTTTGAGTTTAACGTCCCTTTCAGCAGCGAGGGTATATGAGACGGGACTTACTGATTAACATGGAATCCAAACCACATGAGGTCCCGCCGGAAATCGAACCCGGGTCTCCCACGCAAGAGGCATGGTGTCACTGAGTTTGGAGTTTAGTCGAAGCCACATGTTTTGGGGTAGCATAGCATATTTCTGTCTTTGGTTAGCAACAATCGAAGGAAAGAAAAGTTCGTCAGTATTGTTTATCGATATTTTCGGTTTACAGTTAATGCTCATATTTTGAGAAATGAACCATAGAGCGTTTTCACCTTCTTTCTTCCAGTTACAATCAGAATTTTATTTGAACAATTATTGTTTGGAAAGGAGGTAGTGAGTGATGTTTTAGGGGCTTGTGTCGTGGTTTGCCGTGTGCTACTAGCAATTGGCAATTCAAAGTAGTAATTTGAGGGCATTCAGTATTATAATAGAAGGGTATAGGTGAAATTTTATTTTATATTGTAATTTTCCCTATTCATAGTGAAACTTCGTATCAGGGTTGGCTGGTTTAAATCTTGGTTTTTAACCAGCTTTTTTTTTTTTTTTAACCAACTGGTTTAAAGCAAAAAATGAAAAATGTTCGTAAAAGTGTAAAATCTCTTCGTAAAATCTCGATAAACACATTTGTGAGTTATCACGTTTCATTCCCGTATATTCAGACCTAAATTTCCCATTCACCACTCAAAGAGATTATACTACAAAAGCAATTTTTTTAAATAAGTTTATGAACGTTTCTTTTGTGATTTTTTTTTATAGTTTGTAATTATTGTTATTCAATTTTGCAATCAAAGGAAAATTCTAAATATTGTTTCGTTTTAATAATTTGTACTATTGATAAAATACATCGAAATACCGTACTTTTTTTTTGGGGGGGGGGGGAGGAGTCATACAGACCCCAGGAGAGGCATTTACTGAAATCAGAAGTATCTTTGGATTTATTTGTGTATAAATGGGTCAGAGCGAAAGTGGACTCAAATAATTCGTATCTTTATACACCTTTCTTACTGATATGCAAATTAAGTCGTCATATTTCTTTAACTTGGACTAATAAAAGTCAAAAATAACTTGTACTTAATTAGTTCTTCTGTACTCTGCAGTATTTTGAAATTGTCCATATGTAATTCTGTATAATGGTTTGACTTGTACAACTGTTTATCTTTTTGTCTTTCCCAAATGACTCTTGACACCGTATTAACAAGTATGTAAAGACCAGTACAACGTATTTTCTTCAGGAGTTCTTCGTGAGTGAGTCGGCAGACGTATCGCATTTGTGGTCAATTAGTTGCGCTTTGGAGTTCAAATGGAGGACAATTTGTTTCGGATGTAAGTCGAGAAACGAATTGGACTCCGCTTTAAGCTTATGTGACCCCTTCCAGCATAACCAGGTTGTTGCATAATAACGCCAAGGTGAAACAAACATATCTGTCCATATGTGATGTAATACATAGAGCAAATTATTTAAACCAGAAAAACTTGGTTTAAACCAAAAAACAAAGTTTAACCCCCCCCCCCAAAAAAAAAAAACTGGTTGTGCTTTTTTCAATAAGAACTATGGTTTTTACCAACTTCTTGGTATTGCCAAACAGGATTGGAAAATATCGTATTTTTTCTTGTAACTATTCTAGATATTGCAGTGAAATTTGGCACACTTATTATATATAGACCACAATATTTTGGGACATAAATTATATTCAGGTAGCCGGGGCCGCAGCAGGGTCGCCAAATTTAGAGAAAGGGTTTTTTGGAGGGAAATTTCCTGTTTTTGTGCATCGTACAATATGCCGATGATACCATTCGAAAGCTTCTTTCATTGTGAAGAGAACGATGTATACAATCATGATACTTTGATAAACATTAACGAAGTAGTAGCTAATTAACTGAAAACCAACATTTTCCTCAAAAATCCAAGAGTCTAAAAGGGTTAAAATATGTGTTTCGAATCGTTAGCTTGTATGCTCTCGAGTTCGAGTTTCGTTACAGAGTTCTATTCAGTCAGCGTCCATAATTGGGAAACTAGATTTAAATTAATAAGCAAGGAACCTTTGTTAGAACCGATGACTCTGCACAATTTGATCGTCTACATTTTTTTTTTAAAGCAACACCGACAACTTTTGGAAGGTGATTCCTGACACCAAGATAAGACGAAAAGTATAGACCAACCTGGGTGCACAAATGCTTCCTTTAGGAGTTATAGGCTGCCGAAAATGTGAATAAATGAACTTTAAAGGCCCATAGCTCCAAAACTATGGGTCCTACCGTAGTCGGGTTAAGACTTCACTTAGGAACTAATAATGGGCGCTATTCAAAAATGCATGTTTCAGAATCCTAAGGTACTCACGCAACAATTTTTATAGAGGCTGTTTGGCTACGGGTATATAATTTGAAGTATTCATCAACTACCTGTATAAAAATTGCTACGGAAGTACCGCAGGATTCTAAAACATGGATATTTGGATAGAGCACATACTAGTTCCTAAGTGAAGTCTTGACTCGGTCACGGCAGGTCCTATAGTATTGGAGCTATAGACCTTTAAAGTTAATTTTTTCATTTTTTCGTCAGCCTATAACTCCGAAAGGAAGCATTTGTGCACCCGGGTTGGTGTATATTTTTTGTCTTATCTTGGTGTCAGGAATCACCACCCAAAAGTTGTTGTTGTTCTTTTGAAACACCCTGTGTAATGGTTTGTAACGAGTAGTGCCAGAAATTTTAATGTAGGGAATACAAACGGTTATAGTGTATATTACTCAGTATGAGTTTTAATTGAATAAGAATAAAAGTCGGTTGGAATTCAGCCGAGCCGTGTGTGGCACCGAGGATAAACGAAATGGTATCTACTGTTTGAAGAGGAATCCGATTGTGTATTCATGTTAGTACTCCTACGAAGGTAGATCTGGTGGCCACCTGTCCTCTACGAAGGACCACACAAGGATAACAGGACAATAGTCTTAGACAGACTTGTAGCAAAATTCTCAACTTGTTAAAGTAGCTCTTTGTCAGTGAATCATTGCTTCATAGCTTTCAGTATGTCACCAGAAGGTTTTTCTTTTAATATTTCAAATGTGAGAGATTTATTTTCAGACTAAGTGATAACATCGTCTTCATTCATATTTAAGCTCTGTTACACTGTTGTAGAATTCGCAGTGTTCCCTTTTACATGTTTAGAAATTCTACAAGTGAAACATAAAAGTGTTGTAATCTATTAAACTCTGAATGACACTAACTTTCGGTGTGGAATGTGTAGATCAGATCGTTTTCACGTACGTTCTTCAGCGTAAACAGTACCGTACACCATTATGAAAATGAGAGAAGAATTAAGTTTTTAAGATTGAATTCGCGTAACTAAAATGTAGATCAACAGATTTTTTTTATTTATGCTTAAACGAGAATTATAATAATTGTAGATCTGTTCATAGTGGTCAGTATTTGCAGATTTATTCTACAATACTAAAGGTTTCGTTATATTTTTCATTTTTTTCTTGCATTTGACTTTTTTGTATTTTTTAAAACCTTTTCTCTGGTTCAGTTGTGATTAGCGACAAGATAACGTACTTATTACAAATGTAGTGAAAAATTCTTGATTCAAAACCAAATCCGTTTTGCTGGATTTCTTTATTTGGGGAAACTAAGAATATAGAAGGAAAAAATTAATCAATTAGCGGATTAATAAATTGGATTGAAGAAATTTAGGTATAGAATTCATGCACGAGGAGTATTCATTAATTCACTATATCTCACAAATGTGCTAATGTAATGTATTGCTTTTAAAAACAAATCTCAGGAAGTTTATATATCCTTTTTGCATAACTTCCGTAATGGAAATTCAAAAGCTCACTAACCATCTTAACTTCATTGTCAGTAGCAAAATTGGGTGCCTTTTGGGAATGAAACTAAAAAGATGGACAAACTGTATATTTAGTGGTGGCAACAGCTTAGAACACTGCTGCTTCGAAATATACCGTATTTATGCGAATCGCCTGCAAATGGATGACGCATCCCCAATTTTTGAAGGAAAAATTGGAAAAAATAAATCCTCGAATGTAAGACGCACCCTTGGCGAAAATGAAAAAAAAAACTTACACTGTATTGATTTTCAAGAATAAAAAATAAATTAATAAACATGGGAAAACAAATAATGTTATGGGAAAATAAAGAAACATTGAACTTACTGCTAGAATTTACGGTATATTCATGGGCATCTGTTGGTACTTTTGTTTTCTAATGTAATTACGATACAACACTTGTTTGCTTGTCAGTTTTATAGCAATATATTACCGGTATCATATTATACCATTGTGTACACACACACACACAAACGAATAATTATTCACCACTTATTTAAACTTGTTTCTTTTCTTCTGTTTTGCACTCACACTCGCAAAAACAACACTGACACGTTACTGCTTATCATCTCTTTCCTCATCGGCATCATTATCTTTTCCACTTTTGATGGCCAAATACACACAAAATACACGTTCTTCATAGAATCGTGACTAATTGTAGTAGCAATTTTTGTCAAAACTCAATCTAATCTGGCCGGGTGACATCCAGAAGTCCTAAAGTGCAGAAGTCCTAAAATGCAGAAGTCCTAAATATATGGGCACTAGACCTAAATTTTAGGACTTCTGCACTTTAGGACTTCTGCACTTTAGGACTTCTGCATTTTAGGACTTCTGCCGTTTAGGACTTCTGCCGCGATATGATTTTTAGGACTTGTGCCTTTTAGGACTTGTGCCTTTTAGGACTTCTGCCATTTAGGACTTGTGCCTTTATCATTCACTTGCTTTAGTTCTGAAATTCGCCACCACCATACGAAATTGGGACGATGCAGCAACTAGTTGGCAATAATGTTACGAACGTATCTAATTCCAACAGTAACAGCTATATTTGTACTAATAAGATCGTTATTATCACTATCTGTTCTGCACTTATACAACCTATTTCATTCTAAGAATTAATTACATAATTTGTTAAGAAATTCGTTTCTTTCGAATGGAGATACGAGAATCCCAAGACAAATTCCTAAAACAAAAATAAATAAATAAATAAATAATAAAAAAATTTTTAAAAAGCATATTTTACCAGACTTCTGAAACCAAGCAAACATTCAGAATTGCAATATATACTGTGCGGAGCGTATTTTATTAAGAGTAGGACAAAATTCCACCAAAGTTTACTTAATTAGGACAAAAGCTCACTAGACACTTTTTTTTTAATTTTATTTTTGGCAATGGTGCGGGTTTAAGGATAGAAATCACTCTTTGAACGTTAGAGGTAGCCTCCAAGCATAAACAGAAAGCAATCATTAAAGTAGAAGATTAAATGATACGACCAGCTTACTGTCAAGGAGGTTTTAGGACAGGTGATTCAGAACCTGACGTTGAAATTACAAAATTCAAATTGGCGGATCCAATATGATGATTACAATTACAAAGTCTTCTGGTTTGAAATGTTCTGCATTTCGCCAAGAACAATTATAATTGGCAGGGGCTACTGAGAGAAGGTGCAGACTGATTTGAAACCCCTTTTTGTACTTATTTTAACAGGACGTTTGATTAAATCTATAGCCAAAAAACTAGAAGCCAATGCCAATGCACTTGTCGCGAATGTGAAGCAACACATATTGGAAAATTAAATATTTATAACTCTGATCAATAGGTTTAATTTTTAAATGCAGACGGGACGTACTCTAGTGTTTACAGGGACACAAACAGTAGAAAGGGTGGTACAGTCAGTAAATTCTATGACTCGTAGCTACATCATACAGCCTTCAATTTCTGCAAATAGTGTTTTGTTATCACCACCATTATTTGTAGGAAAACAATGGAACATTTGGTCTTATAGTCCAACACAACCTCTTTAAATTTGAAGATATCCTTGTAAAACCATCAAATCCGGAAAAAATAACATCAAGTCTTGTGAGATCATGGTTCCAAGAGATTTTTCTTCAAGCGTCTAATGCAAAGTCCATTTTGTTATTAGTTTCGTGGAGTGGTCACAATTCAACTTTGACCTATTTTAAGAACAAAAGAGTAACTCATAATAGAAACAATTTCTGCAGGAACAACTGGTAGGATTCAGCCTCTTGTTGTGTTCTTTAGGCCGTTAAAAAATTTCTTGAGACATTTCTCTGACACTGTCCTTCTCTACAACTATAACATGAATTTACATCTCCGTAATAATATAATTAAGATCTCATCACTGATTCATAATCAGTTTTCTTTTCCTAGATTTGCTAATCTTATTGGGTATGCATGATATAAAAGCGGTTATTGGAAGAAAAACCATCTGTGTTTGAAAATTTTCTTTCAAAGATTGTGCAGCATTTTGCGATTTGTGCACAGTTATTGCCGTAATAAGGTGTGTGTGGTGTACACAATGTTTATGCATCACACACTTTTTTACTATATATCATTACCGTAAAACGTTTTCCCAATCAATTAATAATTATAACATTTGAGGATATAAGAAGTTCTGACATAGAGTGAAGCGAGGGGACTCACTATAAATAAGTAACCCTTGCCAATTACAGAAACATTTAATTTTTATTTTATTTATTAATTTATATATTCTACTTCGTGAATTTATTTCTCCCTAACGAATAATTTTCATTTTGAAGAGTGGACGTTTCGGTGTAAACATTAGAACTTTTACACCGAACCAGCCTCACACCTAAACGTCCTTACACCGAGCAATCCGTACACCGAAACGCCCTGCACCAAAACGTCCTACACCGAAACAGCCGTATCCCAGGAGTAGTTAATTACGAATATGACAATTATTTGCTACAGAAAGACTTCTGTACAAGAAATATATGTGTAAAAATAATTTACTTCAAAACAACACAAGGAAAGCAAAATTTATGACGTACATAACTAAAACACAATATTATGTTACTAATATGAAGTCAATGGTGTGGAAATAGAGAAAAACAGACATTATGAAAGATCTGGGAATCACATTTGGTAGAAAGTTAAAATTTTGTCAACATAGAAATATATCATGGAAAGAGTAAGAAAGGACAATAGGCTTCATTTATTTATTTATTTATTTATTATTTCAGAACGATAGAATATGTATTTATACAAATAACTTGTAAGAACTAAGGCTCTGTAATATGAAACAGTATATCTAAAACTTGACTAACAGATTGACAGTATTCTTCTTACGGACGCGATGGTAGCGCCACAAGAGATTTTTAGGACTTCTGCACTTTAGGACTTCTGCCTCGGTATGATTTTTAGGACTTCTGCCTTTTAGGACTTCTGCACTTTAGGACTTCTGCACTTTAGGACTTCTGCATTTTAGGACTTCTGCACTTTAGGACTTCTGCACTTTAGGACTTCTGCACTTTAGGACTTCCGCCATTTAGGACTTGTGCCGCGAAATAATTTTTAGGACTTGTGCATTTTAGGTCTAATGCCGTTTAGGACTTCTGCATTTTAGGACTTCTGCCATTTAGGACTTCTGCCGCGTCCCCAATCTGGCCTAAATTTGCATAAATCAAATTTAAGACGCATGTTGATTTTGGAGGGGGAAAAATGCGTCTTAGAATCGCATAGGGTTCTATGGGAAGTGCAATTCTCATCAAGAGAATTTTCGTTTTCCAGCGATTGAGGACATGAAATTTGGAAATTGAACAGTAGCTTTCAATTATTATTATTATGACTTACGGATGTGTAGTAACAACTTTGTGCATCCAAACTGATAATGTCTTCAAGACTTTTGGTGAAAATGGGCTTATGTGTTTCCATTTACAGGTAAAAGCGTCTGATTCAGTGCAAGTTTGATTAGATTCATATGCTTCCTTCCGAGCGTCATTCTTTGACAGCGGATTTAACATTCATGTGTCATCGATTACTAGTCGTCGATACTTGAAATAATAGTAAAAAACTAAAATAGTAGATTAGATGCTTTGTTTGTTGCGTTTCCTTAGTCCTGGTTCTTCACTTCGGCGTAATCAGATCTTCTACCTGATTAAAGCTTAATTAAATCGATCTAATAACAGGAGCATTGGTTATAGAGATTTTACAAGTTTACATAGTTCGCGATTCTTAAACAAAAGTAATTTAAATATCTTCCGGAATAAATAGTATGTCTTTCCACAGAATGAGAAGAAACATTGCGGAAAACCTGTACGCGTATATCGTCGTCGATCTTGCAGAAGTCATGAACTCCGTAAAATGAAGAGTGCAAGCACAATGAAATTATGTAAAGGGGAAAGAAAGTAACACAAGACTAGAAAAAATTGAAATCAAATGTTGTTTTCTAGCTTTCGCTTGAGGTTAAAGGACATTGATAATTAATGAAATTAAATATTTTTTGCATTTCCTCTGGGAATCAAACTCAAGACCACGTAAAGGCAAACATGTTAGCCACTAAACCAGCCGGCAGGGCTATAAGACGAGAAAGAACATATCACGTATATTGACGTTAATTAGTATTGCCAAGCCGTTTTTAGTAATGTTTTTCTAATTGGTTATTGGGGGAATGAATGCATTATAATAATATAACTAGCAATGTTCTTTTTAACCGACTTAAATAAATAAATAAATAAATAGTCTTCAATATATATATATAGCGTTTTTTTCTTCTAAAATATAAAGCTGCCGGTACGCTGGGCCTCAGGTTCATAATGGTTGAAAAGTGGCATATCTTTCAGGGTATTGATAATGATAGTAATAATAATGTCCAATATTATACCCTGCAGTCTTGTAGGGACGCGGTGACACAGTGGTAGAGCGTTCACCTCTGGTGCCTGGTGTCCTTGGTTCGATCCTAGCTCGCGCCAAGTGAACTTCATGTGGACAGACACCACGTACCTGGGTTTTCTTGGGGTTCTCTCGTTTCCTCCCACTTTCTTCATTCCATCATTTCATTCATTTCTCATCATTACCGTCTCCTTTTGCCTAGCCGTCATATCCGTGGCACGTCAAACTTCAAGATTTCATTTCATTTCGTTTGTAGTCTTGTAACTAAAACTCTTACGTACGTATATATAAAGATGCTTTAAAAGTGTCTGATTCTTAAATCTTAATTTTATAATACAATGAACGTAATGATAATCAGCATTTCTTAGTGATTGGTTCAACACACACATTGGCCACATTTCAATATCGGTCATGCGATCCCACTAGTGACATTCATTTAGTTTACCCAGTTTCCTTGTGAGTCCAATTGCACAATTTCAACTTGGCCTCAGTTGTTGCATCCTTATTGGTATGCAAACGTGCACATCATATTGCATCGGTTTAAAGGAATATTATTGGTGAAATTTGCAATGGCTTTCATGTTCTTGACGCTAATCCTTACATTTCCGACGCTTTGAACTCACGTTCACTGAGTATGAGTGCATTTCTGGGCATTTTTCGTTAAGTGTTTCCATACATGTGAATCACCCTGCTTCATCTGTTATGCTCTACCGACACTCCAGATGTCTTTCTAGAGCATTTGAGTACAAATTCGGGACACTTAATACTCAGAACGTCACTGTTGGCCGGCATCCGTACCTGGCGATTATGCAACCACACACAACGAGCATGAAGGTGTCCGCCATTTTGTATTTGTTCCAGATATCGACTTAATACAAACGAATTATTGTTACCTGGTAGAAAGCCTATCAATTCATACCTATTTAGATCAAGTTTCATTTGGCAGATTATCCGGGATTCCCTACGTTCCTTTGGGGAATCCCTTGCGCGTGCACGGTAGGATTGTGAAACATGCAAAATTCAATACAGCAGGTATGACTTCTTCAGTGAATTTTTTACCCGCCCTCTTTATGTTGGATAGTTTCCGAACTATTGGCGTCCGAAAGTCGTTTTCCCACGCTTTCGGCACCTTGTAGATCTGAAATTATGTCCGACAGCAGAAAATTGAAGAGAACTTTTTTTCTTGTCTCAGTGGCAGGAGTCACCTCCCAAGAGTTGTAACACTTATTTTGCAACACCCGATAAGTACCGAAAAAGGGAATCTTGAGCTGGGATACGGTTACTACAAACTACATTAATAAAACCAAAAATTGATTTTAAATACACTTATTAAGATATAAGGAGATTACAGATTGAAGGTTCAATTTATACATTAATTGTCAGGAGGGTTTAATATGGCAGCACTGTACGTACAAGGCTATAAATTTACATAGTGTTGGAAGACATATGCAATGCAGAAGATTACAGTAGTAGATACAAAAAATATAAAATAGATGGGAATAAGATTTAGTGCACTAACTATTAAAATGTGTAAAGACTTTGCATATATATACTTTTCTCATTGCTATTTGTTTCTTACAACATAAATATATGAAGACCGGCATAGAGGATTATCTTAAGCCTTGGCCCGGACGAAGAGTACCCTTGGCAAGTACTGTAAATATTGGGCAAAAAACAGAAAGGAACATTATTTACGTTAGTTGCTGTTATATTCTTTTATTTTAATTTTAAAGCATCTATATCTCAAAATTACCTCCGATATGATGTTAACCCATTTAAATCCAAATTATTTTTTTGTCGAATTTAATGTTGGTTCCTGCCAGATTGGTAGAAATAAAGGTAAATAACATATTTAAATACATTATGGTTCACGAAAATGTCATGGACCCCTAATTTCGTAATGTTCCATTTTTGGAACAACGGGCCTGAAAGGGTACAGGTTTCTGAAAGAAAATATTTCAATTTAGCCAGGCTAAAGTACTATTTCGTTAAAATTTTAGGATACAGATTTTACAATAATTTGCAATATTCATTAGATACAAAGCATACAAATATAGAAACATGTTAATATTATGCATATCCACATAACAGATTTTTTTCATTATACTTATTTTCCAATACATCACATTCTTACTACTGATGGAAGTAAAAGAAGCACTTCCATGTTGTGTTGCTTTCACTGTCCACATCTTGATTGTCTTTCTGATTTTACAATCAAATGTCCTTCTTTGTCACACCCCACTTCATTTATTGCTTGTTTGTTGACTGGTCGCAATAGGTCTCCCAACAATTGCACGTTCTTGGGATTACTTTTGTTATGCGACTTTGCAGAAGGCTGACTTTCATTAGATGTACTAGTTTTCGGAGCTTCATCATCCAAAAAACTCTTACATATAAATTCATTTCTCAGCTGGCCACTTTGCATTACTGTAAAAGAAGCTTCTCCCTTAGCGAGCAACTGATTTCTAGATAGCCTCTCTATATCTGTTTTTCTTCTTCCGAGAACTCTTCATATTCTGGTGGTGTAATGACAATATCTGCAGCAAGAATATCTTCTCCGTTAGCAAGTATATTGATCATATCGTCAACAGTCAATCTGAAATAGGGAGGGAGGATTTAGATTTCTGGGCATCTGTGACCATGTTAGCCCGTCACATTTGACACTCGGCGAGACACACTCTCCCGGGAAACAGGAGGCGGCAAGTGTTGGGGAAGGAAGGAAGCGGCCGTGGACACATATGTTAGGTAGCACCTCGGCATTTGCTTGGTGTGAACGAGGAAAACCCAGGAAAACGTCATTCAGGCTGAAAAACTTCTTACACTTTTTCGACCGAGAGCCCGCGCCGTGAATCGAACCCGGGACCACTCGCACTCTATCTGAAATAAAACAGTATATCTATAAATAAATAAAATCCATATGAAGTTGTGAAATACACATTTAAAACATAAAACAACAAAATATTTATTTATTTACAAGCTACCAGATACACCTCAAAGACCATTTTACACTGGAGCGATCAACATAATGATAACATTGGGGAAGGAAGTGAAAGGAAGGCGGCCAGGGCCTGTAAAATTGTGTAGGCTGCTAATGATTCCCCAACAGTACATATAACTATATAATATGCCTTTATCTATGTCCAAAATTTACTGTTTTTATTTCCTGCAGTAAAGTGAAATCAATAATAAATGTTACAAAATGCAATCAGGCATTCCTAACAACAACTACATATAGGTAAATAAATGTACGATTCAGTGAATGAGCGATCAAGGCATCTGCAACTCTATTTAGCTGTCATGTTTCAACTGAAGAAGAGCTCCTTCGTGGCTAAGCGGTTAGCGTACAAGCCTTTGGCATGGGAGACCGGTTTCTATCCCGGCGGGAGTTCATGTGGTTCCGATTCCACTTTAATGAGTAGGCCAATTTTCATATAGCCTCGCTGCTGAAAGGAACGTTAAATTCACAATCAACTCAACTCAACTGAAAAGCGTATTGCGTGGGTGTAACATTTAAATAAATTTTTTGTGTATAAATTTCCCCTCCTCCATGAGACCAATAAATTCCGAATGCAAGCGCAAAATGCCCTCAAAAGCGGCACAAATAGCATCAAATAAAAATACGCTCATAAAACGTACAAAACAATTACTAATTCATGCAATAAAATTACTGTATTCCATAGCTTTATGGGTACATTTACGCCCGTTGTTCCAATAATGGAACAAACAAAATGCAAACTTCATGTACCCGTTCGAGCCCGCTCTTCCAATATTGGAACATTCAAAATTACAACCCTATTTTATTAATAACAATCATAACCAATTGTTGCATTTCACATGCACTGAAAACTTAATACTTCTCCTACCCAAAGAGTATTATATAGGTAGAAAATTCATAAACGAACATAAAATTCACTTACCTCCTTTCAGACGCCATAATTTGTTCTTATTCAACGCAACTAATAGCGACAGTACACATCGTTCGCGCCAGTTCAAGACAAAGATACGTCATTTGCTAAACCATTGGTGCCAAATGAAGAGGTCCATACAAAAATTGTTATCTTTATTCACGTAATATGAAAAATAAAAGTAAAGTAAAAAATGTTCCAATTTTGGAACAACGGGTTCAAATGGGTTAAGGTGCAATAATAATTATAGTAATGCAGGCCCGGACTGACCGAAATGTCTACACGGCGATCACCGCTCAGAAGGGGCCAATTCAAAAGGGTGGCCAAATGAAAATTTTAATGAGAGGAGGTCAGGAAGGAAGAGAAAAAAAGTGTGTAAAACGTGTGCGACAAGTAATATTCTTCTGAACAGTCACGACAGCAGTCTGCATACTTCAAACTCTTTGAGCGTTTAATTAAAATTTTGTTGCGACTCACGTCCCCCAGGGGAATAGTGGTAGGAGAGGGGGATTGAGAATTTTGGGGAAACACAGTATGTCAGCTGCCGGGGCCAACTAGTAACTAGTCCGGCCCTGTAATAATGTCAGTTCTCTCTCTCTTCTGTATGCAAATACAAGTCAAAACTATATTCGATTCAGCTGTAGTACGCTTAAAATACAATTTGAAGATAGTTTAAAAAATCCTAAGGGAGGAGTGAATTCTTGAAAAAGCATATAACTCAGTTTTGTTTCTCAAAGCTTCTTATATCATCTACACATAAATGCACATCCACAGGTACGAGTACATTGGTTCAAGTCGTGACATAAAATGTATGGAGCCCTCTCGTGGCTATATGGTTAGCGTACAGTGTTTGGTTCGGAGGCCCGGGTTCGATTCCCGGCAGGAACTCATGTGGTTCGGATTCCACGTTGATGTGTAGGTCCATGCCTCATATAATCTCGATGCTGAACGGTTACGTTAAACTGTAGTCCAGTGGTTCTCAATCTATTTTGATCCGAACTCGCGTTAAGTGAGTTTTGTGGTGGACAAACAGTTTGTGGTTGGGTTTTCTCGGGGTTCTCCCGTTTCCTCCTACTTTCTTCATTCCTTCGTTTCTTTCATTTCTCACCATTACCGTCTCCTTTAGCCTAAGTGACATAACCGTAGCACGAACCTTTTTCGACTGAAAACACACTTCTCTGGACTTCCACAACTTCGCGACACACTTGTTTGATAATAATATCTAATACTGAAATCTATTAGTTTTTATACTGACTCTATATAGCAGTGAGCATTATTGCTACCGCTGGAGATGTAAACTGGTGCAGTCTGTCTCGATTTTAATTGATTAATTATTAAATTCTTCACGATTTTTAAATTCTAAAATTTCACGACACACCTTAGGGGACTACGTGATACAGCAGTGTATTGCGACACATTGTTCGATAACCAATGCTCTAGTCCACCAACATAAAGTGTGCTGGGCTGTTTGTCAAATAGGTTGGGTCTTGAATATCCTTCGCTTGAATCAAAACCTAAGTAAAATTTGATTCTTATGAATTAGTTTGAATGATGAATCAAGAATTTTTCTCACATTTTGTTCTATATCTACATATATAGTGTGGTGGTGGTAGATGTATTTAATTGGTATTGTTTCTTCTTGTGTTATGTTGTTGGAGTAATGATTGAGCAGTAATGCATTATATTTGTGGGACTGTATAATTTGTTTTGTGTACTGAAATATTTGTACAGTCTTGTTCAGAAAAATTTGGCCATCCACCTCTCTTTGAAATTCCCTGCATTCTTACTTACTGCTGCAATTACAGTGTAATTCCGATTTTACGTTCCCCCATTTAATAGCAAGATTAGTTTGGTCCCAAAAACTAACGCTATATGAGTGATATGCATATTTAAATCTGCATGTTCTCTACTTTCGACTGGTAATAGGATCGATACTATTATTCTCAGCTCAAAAATAGTAACGTTAGTAATTCTTTTCCTTCAGGTTTTTGTTAGATTGTACATTGATATGTGTGATTACTTTTTCTCTGGATTTCAACACAGTAATTTTCAGGGTTGGAAAGGTGACAGTATTGATAGGGTAAATATATAAAATATATAAATCGATACGTGCCTGTTTTTCTGCATGGTTGCCAAACGTGGTCGCTGACTCCCAGGGAAGAGCGCAAACCGAGAGTATTTGAGAACGAATATTCGGACCCAAGAGGAACGGGAATGGGGAAACTTCACATAACGAGGAACTACATAATTTATATCGTTTACCAAACATTGTTAGGGTCATCAAATCTGGGAGGCTCAGGTGCGGAGGTCATGTAGCAAGAGTAGAAGAAAGTAGAAACGCTTCCAAAGTCTTGACTGGAAGACCAATCGGAAAGCGACCATTAGGAAGACCTAGGCGCAAGTGGGAGGACAATATTAAGATGGATCTCGCAGAAATAGGAATACAAAGTAGAAACTGGATCCAGTTGGCTAAGGATAGAAGTCAGTGGAGAGCTTTTGTGAACGCGGCATTGAATCTCCGGGTTCTGTAGGCCATAGACTTAGTTAGTTACTGTAAATATTTGTGAAATCAGTAGGTTAGATTTATTGGTTTGCTATTTAAGAACGTGTTTAAAGCAAGATCTTTTTAATGCTTATTTAAATGTTAATTTTGTAATTTTTGTAAATGAACAATCCTTAAAACTACAAATTAAAATCATTCAAATCCACTGTTTTAAAGATAGAAAATGTGTTAAAATTTCACGTTATACATCTTAGTTAAATTCTCCTTTATGGTGCGCACTTGTTTTGACCAAACAGCTGTCTAGCGAAAACCCTTATTTAAAGAAGAAAGAAATCCCAAGGAATTCGTATAAGCGGCATTATGCTGTAAATTAAAGAAACCTGGATTATTTGTTAAGACCTTTTTTAAACTCTACTGGAATTTCCTATGTAAAACCTATTGCCAGGATTTGGCCTTCGAAAGTAAAATTGGTGGCCAGGATTTTTTTTTAAACAAGACTGTACATTTATGTTATTATGATGTTTACATTGAAATTTAGTAATGAGAGTTTCTGGAGGGGAAAAAAAAAACTTACGGACATTGAGGAATTTGAGCTGTTGGCAATAAGGTGAAGAAGAATGTGTAAGCGACTATTAGCCAAATGAGACAACAATGGAGATTTCCGTCAGTTACTAACAACACTAAAAACGTAGTGTGAGGATTAGTGAAACAGTATATTGGATAGTTTGCTTTTGATTAATTAAGAGAAATGTTGGAAGTATGTGGAATGATACGGAAGAAGAAATGAAATTTGCATTTTTATGCTATAATAGTTTCCACGATAATAGCCTCAAGTTTACTATCGGAGAAGCTGTAGCAGAGTCCATTAGTTATATTTAAACATTTTCACTGATTTTCTTATATTAGAGTCATTTATGAAGATTTCTGTCGTTGAGGAAAACTTAGAAAATGTTTATGACTACGGAAGGAAATAAGTGAAGTTTCGTTATGATGAGCAAGAGGTAAGTACTTCACCCACGAAGAGTTTTATATATTATTCTTGTATTTGACTCTGTTTCAAGGCCCTGATCATTGCAATACCCATAATCTATTAGAGCTTCAGAGAATGTTGGAGTTCTTGCAAAGTTCGTTCATGAGTTCGTATATAGACTGTACACACGGAAAAGAAAGTACTTGACAGTTGACAAATTTTCTTTTGCCAATAACTCGGGAACAAGTGAATTAATTTGACTCTTCTTGTTGTTATTCATGAGATAGTTATAATTTGATAACTTGCCAAAATCGTTACTGTAATGGGTTAATTTATTGTTGAGTTATTAAGAAAAGAATTTTGTCAACTGAAGCATTCTTTCGTGACTGTACAGTGCTGCAGCACCGAGGGTTGCTTGGAATATCACCAGCTTCAGTGTGCGCCTTCGCAGAGTAGTCTGTGAAACTGACAGTTGTCTGTTTAATTATGTTTAGTCTTCCATGGCAGATAGGTTGTGCTGGCGGGAGGGTCTGTTCTTGACATCATTAGAGTGATGTTTTGTGGTTGCCATAAACATGTCTTTGATGTGGGTAAAATTTATAGCTAAAATAAATGCATGAATCCATTATATATTTTACAAGGTAGAAAGCCATTTATTAGCAAAAATATTTTGAACAAGAAATTCTATATTCTTTGATACATTTTGTACAGTTTCTGTTAAAAATTTTAAAGTATTTTCTGACAGCATATTCATGTTTGTCACTCAGCGAGATTGTATTTTTTGAATGTGCATCTCTGTTTGAATCCCAATATTTCTGGTTTGAATATTTTGTGATCTCCTTAGATAGAAGGGTTGGCATCCTTCTTCAGTATTTAACGTGCAGTAGAAGACAAGTTTTTTCAAATACTGGTTTGGAGTTGCTTCTTGGATAACATCTAGTTGTAATCATGTCCTGTTGGTGCATCTAAATCAAGGATGAATTATCTAATTATCAAACTGCATTAGACACGAACTGAATATTCGTGGAGAGAATCTACGTCTTATCATATCACTGTAGTATTTTTTATTTAAAGTGACCTGGTAATTTTGTGTTCGAAAGTGTTGTAATGTACGCTGTTTGAGTTCAAATAATTCAGATAAGTCAGGTATCTCATTTGAATGATCCACTTCACAGTTGAACCCTTTGTGTACCAATGTCATCCATGTGGATGTTATGAAAATTTATCCCTTATTAAGGATCGTACTAATCCTGGTGATGATGAAATTTGTTAGTGGATGCAAGGCAAGACAGCCTACTATTTCTCCTTAGGTGATAGCACCTTATTCACAGAAAAAAAATTTTTGTCTCAGTAGGTGATAGGCATAAGGAAACCATGTGTTTGTTTTGACGATAAACAGTTAGCAACACATGTGTTCAACTATGACACACATGTATTTGTTTTATCGATAAACAATTGGCAACTTCGATATCGTATTTCGAGATGAAAAAAAAAAAAAAAAAAACTTTGATCTCCGGTCAGTATTGCCAACCTGAAGCAGCGTAAAATCCCTTCAGAATATCAAGATTTCAAAAACATTGTCCAAATATTCCACAATGAATTTTTTTTTTTTTTTAAATCAGCAATGTGAATGCTATTTTTGCTCTTGCACAATAACTATGCCATATATAACGGTGTAGACAGTCTTTTAACAGTAAATGAAAACCTGCTATTATAGCATGCATATAGGAAAATGACAACTGGAACACAAGAGGTTAAGATGGGAACTTGTGACGTATTGAAAACAGCAAAATAGATCCGTACCGTAGGATCCTTAATGTACATTCGAATGTTAAGGTTGAATCAATACTACGAAGGGAAAAGAATCAGATATCGTTTGTGGTTAATTTAAATTTGGAGTTTTAAAGTGGAAAAAGAAAAAAAAATATACAAATCTGTAATGAACTTTTCTCCGGAGGTTACTTCAAATAATTTTTAGCTCTTTATGTTTAGTTGGAATTTCATCCAGTTTTGGCTTGTTCTTAGTAGTGGCTTTTATGTCGACTGCTGAGCCTAACTAGTCGACATCTCAATCGTCCAGTTAACAAAAATGTGTTTTTTGCGTTGTGCCTCCAAACATAATCTAAAACAGCTTTTCAAGAATAGATGAACAGATAACATAAATGTCAGCATAGTATCTCTAACGGAGTTCATGGTTGGAAAGTTTTAAAACGAAATACAAAATATGAAAGCCGTAAAGTATGACTGTCCGACGCCTAAATTAACAGTATCATTATTGTGATATTTGATGAAATGTGTTTTGAACGTTTAGTGAAACGTTAGTGAATGCGAACCAAATTTGAGGTATGTGATGAATGGAAAGTAATCAAATGTCATTGTTTTCTTTATTATTAGTTACAGAATGTTAGGGATTTAGTTGACAATCCATATACAGATTGTCATTCATGGCAAGATACATAATTCACGTACTCTAGGAATTTTTTCTCCAATAATGCTTTTATGGAGTCTTGATAATCGGTTTGTCTTTAGTGGTACCGTTATACTTTCATTTTTCTGAAATATATTAGCTTCGTTTTTATGTTTCTTTTATTAAAATTGATAAAAGAAGTCATTGTATCGAACAAGAGAAAGATATGTTAGTTACACACAGTGTACACTTTGTGTGCTATTCATTATTTATAGGTTCCTAAAATCTAGTCGGATTTTTTTCCTTAGCATTTTTTAAAACTTCCAACAACTTAAAAGTTTGTGTAGTTGTCACTTGTAAAGCAGTGTGTGCATATGCTACTAATACCTATGTAAAGTATTCTCTTTTGGTATTTTGTGTAAATTATTGCGGCACCTAACCGACTCTGTTCCCGAATGAGATGTCTTTTGATTGTATAAACGTCACATAAAGAGGAAGACGTTCTTTATGAATTTTCAGTTCGTACTTTTACAACTGGAAGCTTTCAAAATGTGGGTGTAAAGAAAAATGGAAAAATTGCTGGGTCGTGCGGAAAACGAATGAGAGGGGTTAGAAATGGCGGGGGAAATATTTAAAAAGAACAATTTTAAATATTATTAAGAAGAGGAAGATAAACTAGAGGGACATGCTCAAAGGTATGGTGGCAGGAAAGAGAGGGAGAGGGCGAAGGAGATTACAATTAATGGACGATATCAAAACAGAGAAATCGTGTGTGAAGACGAAGAGATTAGCGGAAGACAGTGGAGCATGAAAACTTCTCAGTTGCGGCGAGTGATATGCCAATGATAGCAGAATACCTATGATCATGATAACTTTTACGAAATTCATTAATATTTTATGTATATATTGTGATTGTTATCTGGCAATTTGTATTACAGTTTGGGAGGATACGAGTCAGAAAAGCAAGCCATAAAGAAGCAAAGTAGAAATCTGGCTTGTTTTCAGTTTATGGGCTTCGTAATACGAGAAAAACTTCGTCGGAAACTTACAGAGAAGTCCTTGTTGAAGTAATCAGTAAACCCCTTTGTAACATTGAGGATGCCATGAAGGAACTTCTTCAAAGGAAGCAGAAAACCTCGAATAATCTCTTGGACAGAGGCACATCCTCTGAAAAAGTAGTTGCGCACTATATTCAAGATTTTCAATTACATACTATTTACTACTTCTTTAATATTTTCTACACCAGTTTCAGAGTAGGCAATAGTTTTATTGTATGGCCTGAAAATCGATTTCTGCACTTACTAGTAAGCCCATAAGCCGGAGAAAAGCCGATTTTTAATTTCTTCTTGTGAGCAGAATCATGTTTCGAATGCCGTAACTGCGAACGGTATAGAAGTTACTGTCAAAATTGGTAATGTACTGCATAAGTTTAACAGTTACGTTTAAAGAGATGCAATAAAGTTAATGTGCGCATTAGGGTGGAGCCAAAACTGGCCAATATTTATTTATTTATTTATTTATCTATGTAGTGACTAAAAGTTTCCTTGTAGGTTCAGAAAAATCAAGTAAAAATTTTATGACTCTACTACAAAATTTTAAAGTGCCATAAAGAGCTTAAAAATTTGAAAAAAGTTTTAAAAATGAGTTAAAATTTTTTAGTATGTCTTTTTTTTTTTTCCACGAGACTGTTCTGAAGTAATCCGATATATATACGTACCGGTATATATTGGAAAAAGTTTAATCAGGGCAAATTCAGTTAAATTTTGTGTGATTATTATTATTCAATTCAGTGTGCTTTGTTAACGCTTAATTCGGAACAAAAATTACGTGCAAGAGAGTTACATATGTCTACATGTATAACGCAAAGAATTCTATATATAGAGAGACAAGATTAAATCACTTACATGTCAAGTTAAGAAATTTTAAATTTATGAAACTTTATCGTACTTGTTACACTTCGAAGCCTACTCCGATTACTATCAAATTTTATCTAAAGTCACCTTTTCCGCACTGTTAGAAATAATCATTTATAAATGGCGTTTTTTTTGTTTCACCCTTATTTACATATACGGGAGTCACAACTTACATAATAATAATAATAATAATAATAATAATAATAATAATAATAATAATAAAGTTTGCCACCTGGAAGTCTGATGAGTGCGGGTGGCTACCTATTTTCTGTAACACACACATGTTTAGTTCTATTTTCATTTTGAGTAATAGTACGTAACTGTGTGTCTCAACAGAAAATGAGAAATAGCAGTCATTTTACCTATTTAAAAATATACGACTACTCTTTTGTCTTTTTTATCTTTTGAAAGAAGAGAGTATTTCTCTTCGTTCTTTATTTCGAGTGGAAACAGGTAAAAGTTACATAGAAATAGTTAGAACTACAACATTCATATAATTAAACAAAAGTCGTTAGCACTAGCTTGAAGTAACCGTTCCAATCTTCGTGCTATTCTGCTGGTAGGCCACTCGTAACGGCAGTTGTAGCCCTATGCACAACGTTTAGATGCTGGACCTGACCTTCCTTTTTCTCTGAGATTAATACCTATTTTTAGGCAGGACAATGAACAAATATTAGACCATGAATTTTTACATGGGATCTCAATCACATCTTTGTTCATCAACAGTTGAACCTGGTTCTCACTTAACAATCAAGAACGCTAACCATATAAAATAAAAGGGATACGTGCACTTTGTGTGCGCACCGTTTTGTGCTACATTTTGCAAGAGTTCTTCGCGAAAAGTTCATATTGAATGAAAGATAAATTAGATTTAGTAATAATTTCTAAAATGTGGATATTTGAATTGTGTTTTCAGGGAGGTTATTGGTCTTGTATGTTTGAAGTTTTGTTCAGTGGGTGAACCCGTGGTAAGACAACTTCGTTAATTCGAGTAAAGTGAAATTGATTCATATATATGCACACAAAGAGTGAAAAAGTGATTCGCTGGACCAAGACTCGAACCCGGGACCTCCTGCATACCGTGCTAATGCGTTAACCACTATGCCACCCAGTCCGTTTTCCAGAACAGCACTCACGCTCTCACTTTCGAGTTGGTGCTTTCATCTCGGACCACGTGGGTTGTACCACAGACCCCTGCTGTGCTTGGACAATCTTTGTGTCCATATATTGAGCATCTTATGACGGTTGTGATTTCATATAGATATTAATGAAAGAGGAAACAACCGATTTTTTTAACACACCATATCCCCTATAGAAATCAATTCAATAACGTACAAAGAGTGAAAAAGTGATTGATTTAACCGGAACTCGAACCCGGGGCTTCCGAGATACTGTGCCGATGCATTAACCAGTCCGCTTCTCAGAACAGCCACTCAGTCGAGGTCGGTGCTCTCCACTAGAACCACGTGGGTTGTAACACAGACCCCTACTGAGATTGGACAACCATGTATCCATATACCGAGCACCGACCTCGAGAGTGAGTGGCTGTTCTGAGAAGCGGACAGATTGGCGTAGTGGCAAACGCATCGTACGGTATGTTGGAGGTCTCGATCCAGTCATTAGCTTTTTCAGTCTCTGTGTGTTAGGTAATTCAGATCTACAGAGGATCATGTGTGTTAAAAAAATCGGTTAATGCTCTTTCATTGATACATATATATATATATATATATATATATATAATTTATTGAGAACTGTAGAAAAATGAATAGAAGAGGAGAAATCGAAGAGTTACTTCAATGTATTCGAATCCAGGAGACATCGGGAAAGTTTTCCTTTGACAGGGAATGAAGCACATCTTTTCAGCATCGAGAAAACATGATTAGTGGAAATTGATTTGTATTGCGAACTGGAAGCTCTATCGGATTCTTAGAATCATTTACTCTTCGCCGTGGGTTAACCTTGTTTGCATAAGGATCGAAACTGAAAAAATGTTTAATGTAAGTATGCTTAAGTGTGTAATTCAGCAACTAGTTGTGTGCAAAATGCACTAGAGTCACTAGAGTCCCGGTTAACTGAATTTGATAGGACAGTTAGTGTTTCGGTTAAACTGGAATACATCTTTTATTGATATACAGTATAGTATATTTGATGTACAGGTATTTTCAGCGTGTAAAAATATTTTTGTCAATATATAATGCCTTGAAAACTGAATATTAGAATTGAGCGTTGGTTAATTAAAGTCGTACGATTAAAAACAGTAAAGTTGAATTCAGCTTCTGAAAGACCTATCTTTTTGAAGATTCCTTTGGTAAAGGCTGGTTTTAAAGCGATTTAGTTAACGTGGAAATTCGGTTCCGGGACTAGTGTATTGTTAGGGATATTAATTACAATATTATAACAATATACAAAATAACCGTTATTATAGTATAATATACCCTATATATATATATATATATATATATATATATATATATATATATATATATATATATATATATATATATATAGGTGTTCCAAAACAACACCGACAACGTTTAAGAGCTGACTCCTGATACCAAGATAATACAAAAAGTATTGAACAACCTTTCTTTCGGAGTTATAGCCTGCCGAAAACATGAAAAAATGAACTTTAAAGGTCCATAGCTCCAATACTATGGTATCTACCGTAGTCAGGTCAAGACTACACTTAGAAACTAATTTGTACCCTTTCCAAATATCCAAATGTTTCATAATCCTGCGGTACTTCTGCAACAATTTTTATAGAGGTAGTTGGAGAGTACTTAAAATTATATGACCGTAGCCAAACTCCCTCCATAAAAATTGTTGCGGAAGTACCACAGGATTTTGAAACATGAATATTTGAATAGGGCACATAGTAGTTCGTAAATGAAGTCTTGACCCGACTACGGTCGATCCCATAGTATTGGAGGTATGGACCTTTAAAGTTCATTTTTTTTCATGCTTGCGGCAGGCTACAACTTCGAAATAACTGATTTCTGCACGCAGATTGTTGTATACTTTTTATATATTGAAAAGTTGAGTCAAATGTTATAATCCCCATCCTCACCCGACTTTCCCATTTTTAGGTGACTGTAGCAAAGCTAAAAAGGAGGGTGGGTTATCTTTCCGACGTTTATGCTTGTTCGTATAAAACGAAATATTTACTGAAACTACAGATCAAGAGATGCGGATAATTAGTTAAAATGAACAACTATTGCAAACAAATTAGTAATATGAGAATGTGGGAGCAAACCCCCCCAAAAAATAACTGGTACAGTTTCACCATAAATTCGCCGATATGACTTTGAAGAAAAATCCCTCGCACCAAAGATGAGCACTCTACCACTGAGCCGTTGTGTTCCACATGTGTGTATATACGGATGTGTGCAATGGGGGCACGGTGGCTCAGTGGTAGAGCGTTCACCTCCGGTGCTTGGGGTCCTAGGTTCGATCCCAGCTCGCGCCGTGTGGACTTTGTGGTGAACAAGCACCGTGCTCGTGGGTTTTCTCGGGGTTCTCCCGTTTCCTCCCATTTTCATCATTCCACCATTTCACTCATATCTCACCATCACCGTCTCCTTTAGCCTAACCGGCATAAACGTGGGACGTAAAACTTACAGATTTCAACGGATGTGTGCAAGCTTCGTAGATGTCTTTATTCAACATAGAACCCAAACGTCTGAAGATAGTTTGATGAATGAAGCATCATAACCTCAGGGGTGGAGAATCCTAAACTACAGGGGAAATGGTCGCGGTGGGTCAGTGGTAGAGCGTTCAACTCTGGTGCATGGGGTTTTTGGTTCGATCCCTGCTCGAACCAAGTAAACCTTGTGGTGGACAAACACCGTGTGCGTGAGTTTGCTCGGTGTTCTTCCACTTTCTTCATTCCAGCATTTTATTCATGTCTCACTATCACCGTCTTCTTTAACCTAGCCAGCATGAGCGCGGGACGTAAATCTAAAAAATTTCATTCCATATTTACAGAGGAAATGACGCTTAAATATTTTGTGTACGGAATCAAACTAAAGACTGAGCAGAAAGATTCCAAAACTGCGCGCTTCATAGAATCTTTGTCACTTATAACAAAAGGAAGAAATTATAAGGGAATTCATGAAGAAACAAAAAAAAAAAAAAAAAAAAAAAAAAGAATAAAGAAATATATTTTTTTTTAAATTTTGAATATATTTTTAAATAAATGAAACAGTTTTAAAGCAGTCTCTTTTATTGTTGTTTGAAATTATAGGTAATTAATTTCCCCTTAATTGACTCTCATTTATTCAAATTACTATTAACTTATGTATGTGTATACAAATAAATATATTTGTTATGTATACAAGGGTGCCGATCCTGGGGGGTGGTAGCATGTGGGCTTCTGCATTGTATTTATGAATGTACAATATTTGGCATAATTTGAATTCAATTTGCCTTAAAATTCTCATATATGCCTTCTGCATTTGAATCTCTCTCCACCCCCTACCCCCCAAGTTACACAGAAATCGGCGCCCTTGCATGTATAATATTACATTTTCAATCAAAAATGAAGTCTTTGGGAAAGCCTATTATAATAGTTCCTGTTATAGCTAATATGATTTATTGAATATCTTCTAGTCTAAAACATAATAGGAGAAAAATCCATAGTTATGCTGTTGAGTCGAGAAATGTACATACAATACATTCCCCTCAATTACAACTCAAAACATCATTTGTAAATGTCTAATGATTTTTAGTAGTGTTGTGGATTTTCTATGCTACTGTTGTTTACAGGCGCGCGCTTCTCCGCATATCCACGTACTCCGTTCGTCGTCTGTAAAAGCGTCCATAGGCTGAATGAAATTTGTGTGTGCTTCTTCAAGATAAATAGTATGTTCCCGTGTTCCAAGTATATGCGTTGTTTTCACATCAACATTGCAAGATTATCCCATATTTGTGAATCTATATAAATCAAAAACCCTAGCTGCATCTTTCAGTTTATTGTGACGGTGAAAACCCTAAGGATTGGAACACAGTTACACGTTTTGTTGTTTTATGAACAATGGAAATGAGAAACAACTACAGATAAATGAGTCATTTCAGAAAAGAACGTAATTTTCCATGTTCGCTTATAGTGTTCAATTATTATTGAAAATAATAATAATAATAATAATAATGCTATTTTGACATCCTATACAGTAATTGTATTTTACTTAGTAGCTCAATTAACATTATTTTTGAAATTATCACTTTAAGGGTTTTGTTGTTTGTAGAAGTTGCATTTGTATACCTCTGTTACCTGTCCCAAGATCATTTTTGACAACTTCAAGATGTCTGCTTAATCAGAATATCGTGTTTGAAGTGGAGGCAGAATATTTTTGATGTCTTTGGAGTACTTTTCGTTACAGAAATATGAACACTGTATGAAGTAATAGTAAATTTAGAGGTGTCCTCCGTCACTGGAGATGTCGTAATTAAATACTTGAACACTTGTTAACCTTGCGCCACCGAACAAAGATAAATTGTGCGCAGTAAACATCTGGTCAGAATGATGTGAGAATTCGAGTGAGCTTGCGCTGTGCAGAGGAGATATCCTGATATAGTGTGTCAAGTTTTCAAGGACGTCCTGATAAAATAGTGCAGCATTTTTGACATAGTTGAATTCCATCATTCTTTCATTACGTTTTAATAATAATAAGCGCGGTTTATTTTGAAAAAGTTAACAATTTGTATCCTCCGTATACGTATCTTCCGTTACCACTACTGGGATAACAGAAGATACGCTGGCGTAACGGAGCATACAGGGTTGATGTGTGTGTGTGTGTGTGATTGTGTGTGTACCCTTATTTTTAGCGTAATGTATTTTTGCTACTAAACTCAGATAAGCTTGTTTCGTTTTTGAGAAAGTTCAACCAAACCTCATGATTACTTTACATTCAAGACAAAATATTAGTTAGTCGAAGGAAACAGAAGTAAATATATAAACGATGAGGAATTTCCTTCACGTCAGGGGTCAAAATTGCAAGCGAAAAAGTCACTGCAGATGCATGGAAAATATGCAAGTGCAAGTTGGAAAAATTGCAACTCGACCAGGGATCAGTCCCGAATTTCTGGTTTCCGTATCGCGAAAAGCAAAAGATCACCAGTCGAATCGCATGTTTTCAACTTTCATTTGGGCAATAAGGGCAAAGAAATGAGAAAAATGTTATTGAATTAATTTAGTCGGCATTGTGAGTTAGACCCATATATATATATATATATATATATATATATATATATATATATATATATATATATATATATAGTGGTTGAAGTGAGACGATATGCGGTGGTATGCCATGCCGCCTCTAGTTTTTCAATGATCAAGACATACCGTCACTGAAGAGTAGATAATAATAATAAATGTCTTTAATAAATCCATTTTTATATACAGTAATTCACGAATAACGTTGCACGTAAAATGACTTTATTTCTTATGTAGACATAATTTCTAACTTGATAACACCGACATTTTTTATCTTTTTCCGACTTTTTTTTTTTTTTTTAATGAGATGTCTACAAAGAAGTCCATCTAGTTTATATTTTGATGTGCCATATTGAATTGTTTCTTTCTTATATTTGTATGTCTTCTTGCCTTATGCATATAACTGTCCTGTTTTGAGTATGAGCAGATTTAGAAATTGTCTGCTGTGGCGGCAGATTTTCCGGGGGTTTGGAATACCCCTCAGTAGAGTGGGTATCCGAGATTTTTCCCGCAGAAAATTGTTAATATAAAAACTGGTTTTTGAGGTTTTTCGTGTATATTTTTCTATAATACAACATAAGGGGATATTTTTTCAGAGAATTGTTGGCGCGGGTTCAAAGTCTCTCCATGTTCGCCCCCGCAACTACAACGAAGCTCTCCATTGTTTTTCAGTCATTATGTAAATCGAAACGTGATCTTTCAGGCAACATACTCTCACTGTATTTCAGGATTTAGAGAGCTGGTATGTCGAGTCAAAATCGTAATAAAACATACCGCCTCTGGGTTTTTTCCACTTCGAACACTGTATATATATATATATATATAAAGAGGATTGAACTGTTTGAGGTATACTTGTACAGAAAGGATACCTGTGATACAATTTTTTTTGGGCGAGAAGGGTTTGATTACTGATTTTGAAACATGAATTGATAAGAGATATTCAGTTGTTTGCATTTCCTGAAAAATTCCATTTGTTAACACAGTTCGTCCCGTTCAAGGCAGGAGGTCATAATGTACAATAACAAATTTTACAGAAACAAATAAAAATTGCTTCCAAAGAGCCCATTTAATCCCATATAAACGCCCATGATTTGTGGTTCTCAAAGCTAGATGAATTCAATACGCCGATTTACCGCCAGGTGTAAGCCATCAAAGCCGACAAGAAAATATAAAAAATGTATTTCCGACAAAACGGCAACGTATTTCCTCATGCCTTGAAAGCGACGATTCACCTTTCTGTATGCTAGTTTGACTGTTTTCATTACGTACTTATTGGGATAATTCTTTGCATGTGTGTTTCTTTCCAGAGAGATGGGTAAAGTTAAGAAGGAAAGTGGCAAAGAAAAAATGCGAAAATATCGAAGGAAAATAAAGGAAGATGAAAAGAGATACGAAGAAATGAAAAGGAAGGAGAGGGAAAGATATAAAAGAAGAGTGGAAGAAAACAAAATTAAAACAGCAAAGACGAAAATGAGTGATCATGAAAGAAGAGCTTTAAGAAAACAGTGGAGAGAAAAAACAAGAAGATACAGGCAAAACTTGAAAGAAAAATATATTGTTGGACAATTTGACTTTAAGTAGGCCTGGTACTCCTCCAAGTCCAAATTTGTAGGATGAGCCGGGGTGTTCTCAAGACAGCCATGACAATATTGCAGTACGTAATAAGAGCAATGCGAGAAGAGAATCAGGTCGTAAAAACAGGAGACATGGGAACACACTCAAAAAAAGAACGAAACATTTAGAACGAAAATTGAAACGAATGTCTAAAAGATGTTGAAAAATATCGAAAGCGCTGTTAGAAGCTTGAAAGAAAAAGCACAAATAATGAGGACAGTCCAAGGACAAATGTAAAATGTTTGCAGACGTCACAAAAAGTATCTCCGACGATTAGGAAGAAATTGTTTGAAGGAATTGTCATGGAGAACCAGATAAGAGAGAGTTTTGCAGAAGAGCTGTCCCGAAAGAGAAGAGAAGATTTTCTATCAAAATTAGCAGGGAAAATAGTGAAAAATATAAATGTCTCTATTACCTGTAATCACTTATGTCGAACAGAGCTATACGAATGTCTACTCAAGAAATTAAACATATGGTAGAAGAAGGTTTCTCTGAGGAAGAAAAAAGTTATCCAGGAATTATTGGAGAATGATGAGAACAGCAGAATGGCTCCTAGGAAAAAGGATACAATTACGCGACATAAAGTTAAAAGACAAAAGAGATTGTTGAACGATACGATGAAGCATTTATATGCAAAGTTTTAGAAGCAATACCCAACTTAAAAATTTCATATACATTATTTTGCATGTCAAGATCATTTAAGATCCGAAGCATTTATAATCTTAAAGCGAATCTGAGGAATGTGATGTTTATGTAACAATTTTTATGTGTCGTTCCTAACAACAGAATTAATACTGAATTTTCATGTTAAAAGGTAGTCTTTAAACTTACCGTATTATGAACTGATTTCATTTAGAAAAGAAGTCCTTGAATAATTACATCAAACACTTTTTATTTTGCGAAAGATTTAAAGGTATATCGTTAAAAATGTATTACCTCTACTCTCAGACTGTGCCTAAAACTATAGTTGAAAAATGTAAGTTTATATATTGAATAAACAAACCACAATATACATCTGGTTATCATTATGCAATCAATCTGTATACCTCCGTTACCATTTCGTATCCTCCGTTCCTCTTGCAAATTTAAAACTTCCAAAATTAAGAAATAACACACACTACTTGAGTGACTACATAGTGTGTGGTAAATATTAGGCCTAACGGAATATAAAAATAACATTTTCGGTCCCCTTCGCAACAAAATATTTTCATAGTTTTTTTCGGTCACGAATAGAATGTTATTTCTGAAATGACCCAAGTATGAAAACGTACTCCGGAGTCTTACAAGTACATTCGCAAAGTGTCCCCTCAGGATTCGTGTAAAATTGATTCAAATGCAAAGTTCTCCGCGGCCCAATGTGTGTTGTACTAATTTTAACGGATACAGACCGGTAATTTGCATATTTTTGGGCCTTCATATATCCAGAACTTAATCATACACTGCTATAACAATCGGACAAAAAACTGCTTTTAGTTTCTTTAGATGTAACAGGACATGAATGTTGGCATATGCAAAACAAATTGGATGAATTACTGCTTTTTTGACACATGTTACCCACCCCGGCCGCCATCTTGGATTCAACTTTTGGTATTTCAGATGGGAATGGGTGCAAGTGATACATCAAATTCATGTACAATTTGTCGGAAATTCATTGGTGTACTGAGTTTTATCGTAGCTTCTGCCGTTTGCAAGGTATTGTATGTTAGATGTCAGGCACTTCATTAATATTGAACCAAATAGAAAGTTCTGCATGGCTGCGTGTGTATATGTAATCTTTTATGTGAATTATCGTTGACAAAGTATTCTCTGAACGTACATAAATACATTCAGACACACAGACAGCAATACGGAAATGATAGGTCTTCACCCAAATCTGGTCATATATGGATTTATATTAGACATTTTGACCGTAATACAATACTTCCTTGTTATAGTATAACATGGAAGTAATAACAATCATCCACAGAAATATAATAAGATTATGACACCGATGTTGTAAAGAGTTTGTTTATACCTACAGTATTTTTCCAGTTCGAAATTGTTTTGTCTGTGATCGTCCACATAAACTGTGTAAAACCTCGCATAATAGTGTTTGTCTTCTTTTAAAAAATACGTTACTTCGAATGGAATTTAAAATATTTACTCATATTGTAGTTAGCACTGGAAGCATGTAAAGAACTTACTGCATAATATGTTTGAAGCCTTTATTTTCCTTGAAAATAATAGATACCTGCTTAGATATCTGAAATACTGAAACTTATTTCAGCTTGTACGAATACACAATGGATTGTATTATTATTTTTTTTTTTTATCTTGGTACTCTATTTTCTTAATTTTTCTTCCTACCCTAATTATGATGCAGTTGATATCTCGTTCTGGAAGATTTTGAATTTGTCAGAAACTAAAAACAATTATTCATTCTTAAATTGCATTTTGAATAGCTCGAATTAAAGCCTAATTTGAAAATACTTTGCAAGTAATTGAACCCTGTTTAAGAAGATAACCTCTCCAGATGTCCAATTTTTAGTTCAAGTTTTGGGTTTTCACCTAAAAAGATTTGAAGATTCCTGACATTACCTAATTCTTATATCATTTGACGTTAGTCACACTCGCAACAATATCTATATCTAGTGAGTTGAGATAGAACAAATCCATGGAGGATAATGTTCACTTAACTGTGATAATTACTAAGAACTGGATACATTGCATGTGGATATATTCTGTTAGTGTTTACACCTAACATATTACAGCGAAAATATCGTAAAACTGAAAGTTGTGGAGTGGGATTGGAAATTAAGAGTGAAAGTGATGTTTGGAAGGAGCTGCAAGTAGCATCCTGGATCTTTCCTTAATGCAAATGAAAGCAATTGGAACACCTTGCATTTAGAGTGAAATCACAGTTTACAAGTTATATTGATAAAAATATTTTAAAACTAAAATCGAGTTCTGAGCTCCTAAGTCTTTTGGAAACTCTGTTAAACGTGTACGGTTTCAAGTATTGGGTTTTACAAAGAGAACTGGGATAATACCAATGGTCACAAGTGGTAAATTCAGATGACAACATACATTACATTTTGAAAGAAATATTTGTATATAATGTTTTATATTATTTAATATGGATAGTTCCAAATTGTTTAAATTTGCTGTTACTTAAAAGGAAAACTAAATATCAAGTCGACTCAAGTCTCAGAGTACCACTTATGACCCGAGATAACGAACGTGTTTTATATTTATGTACATGTATTTAATCCAAATAAATAAATTTAGGGGTATAAAGCGTCATTTTATCATTATTTTTCAGGGATATGTGTCTTCAAAACCCTCCAAAAGTTGAAGTAAAATATACAATAGCATGGTGTGGTGATGTAACTTCTAATACGCCAGTGCAGAGTGCTACGGATGCAGCTGCTTCTGTGTTGAATAGTAAAACGACTTCAAGACCATTTGTATGTAGTACTTGTGGAAGGAAATATTCCCAGAAACGTTATTTAACAGAACATGAAGTAATCCATACTGCTGATGCATTTGTATGTGAGATATGTGGGCAAGTGTATGCTCGTAAAAATAAATTAGTAAGTCACTTAAAATGGCATATTTCAAGGAACGAGTACGATTTAGCGAGGTTCAATACGTTCTTGCTGGAAATCAATGAAAAGGTAAAGCGCAGAAGACTTGAAAGATCTCGACTAGTTTTAGGACCATTTGTTTGTAGTACTTGCGGAAGAACATATTCGAGTGAAAAATCCTTAAGAGAACATGAAATAATCCATACTCCGAGTGCTTTTGTGTGTAATGTATGCCACAGTGTATTTCCACGTAAGGATAAATTGTTAAGGCATTTGAAATTGCATGTTTTAAGGAACGAATATGATATGCAAAGTGTAAATCGTGACATGCTACAAATAACTCATGATGCTGAAGGCTTTTTAATAATTGATAATCAGAAAATTAATAGTGAGAATACCTTTAGGTGTAATGTTTGTTCAAAATGTTTTCCATGTAAGTCCATGTTAGACACACATTTGGACGCCCATATAATAGACCTCGACCTACCAAGACGCGAAAGGATTCCTACTGTGCTACATTTGGGAAAACATTTATGTGATATTTGTGGGAAAGGCTATAATAATAGAAAGAGCGTGATCTCACATCGCCTACGAATCCATTCGGAAAAGAAGTACAGATGTAATGAGTGTTTAAAAGAGTTTCCAACCAAATATCTTCTCACGACGCATATGAAATCTCATTTTGGTGAGAAGGAACATGTGTGCAGTGTGTGTGGCATCGGGTTCCTTGAGAAGGGCAACTTGAAAAAGCATCTAATCATCCACACAGGGTTACGACCCTACGTATGCCGTGACTGTGGGAAGTCTTTTGCCCAAAGTGCTAGTCTAGCTGTGCATCGCCGTTTCCACACAAAGGACATGAAATATGTGTGTTCCGTGTGTGAAAAACCGTTCTACATGAAGACTTCATTGGAAGAGCATTTAAGGTCTCACAGCGGGGAGAGGACTCACTTCTGCAATATCTGTGGGAAAGGTTTCATCCATCGACGTGTATTGATTGGCCATCTTAGAACTGTACATTGTGAGGAAAGGCCATTCAAATGTGTTACATGTCAGAAAGGATACAAAACTAAAAATCAGTTAAATGTGCATAAGAAAACACACGCAAATGTTTAACAATTTCTGTCAAAGGGCCTCTCCGGTTGAATAATGTGAACAGACTTTGGGGGAGATGGTTGAAATTCAGCTCAAATGTGTAAGAGACTATGTAGAGTCTATATCCAAAAGCAAATTGCCATAAAATAGATGGAACATAGTCAAAAAAAAATTACGAAACATGAACATTGAAACCAATAAAAAGTAAATGAACAAATGAAGTCGTCAACATATCTCAAAAACTATAATAAGGAGATGGCTAATTGAAAGCTTATTGCAAAGATGTACTGAAGAACTTAAAAACGATGCGTAGCACGTAAGGTAAATATAGATAGAACATTGTCAAAAGTCAAGTTGTTTGAGTAACATCAATAATAATGATAGAAAGTATATGTATCTTCTTCGAATTACCCAGGGCGCCCCACGCGGAGGTTACGTGCTTGAAATATCTCACATCTTGAATTATAATCTCCAGACTCGATTTTGCACGCAACGTGACTTTTGACCTGATCACGTGACACAGTCGGGTCCTTACAGCAAATCGGATAGGCCCTTTGTACAATTACTTTTTATTTTCAATGAAGGTCCATGCGAAATACCAACAATCTCTCGTGGTGAGAATGTGATACTTTGTAGTGAAATCAAATAATATATATAAATTATCATTATTGATTATAATATGTAACCTTAATTAGAATGGATACAACTCCTCTTCTTGTTCTCTTTGTTTTTGATGCATCAAACCTCACAGAGTATTCGTAATGCAGTCTATAGAGTTATTTGAATAATCAGTACAGTTAGAATTGTAGGAAAATTCTATTGAATTTATGTGCTTCAATGTAGTAATGTCAACCGGCTCGGCTCGAACCCTGAGCCACCGGCTAAGCTCCAGCTCCGGCTCGGCTAGGTTCAACTGAGCCAACAGCTCGAGGCAGCTCGATTGGAATAAGCCACCGGCTCGGTTCGGCTCGGCTCAAGTGAGACATCGGCTCGAGCCGTCTCGGTTGAAATAAGGCCATCGGCTCGGTTCGGCCCAGCTCACCGTGAGCTATCGGCTCGAGCTGGCTCGGTTTGGTTCGGCCGAACTGAGCCGAGGTCTCGAGCCGGGTCGGTTGGGTGAGTTGTTGGCTCGGCTCAGTGGTGACAGCTGTGAGCCAAGGCGCTCGAGACGTTTCCTATCTGTATTTATATATATCTAAAATGTATGTATGCGTGTGTGTTTCAGCAGGATTTTGGAACACGGAGCAATTTTAAGCAAATGTCCTTCACTAATTACAGTTTGGAAGAGTACAGTTCGGAAGTCCCCCTAGCTAGTGCTGTCAACCGGCTCGGCTCGAGCCTTGAGCCAGCAGCTCAGCTCGAGCTCCGGCTTGGCTCGGCGCAAATGGAATGAGCCATTGGCTTGGTTCGGCTCGGCTCAGATTAGCCATCGGTTCGAGCCGGCTCGGTTGCGATAAGCCACCGGCTTGGTTCGGCTCGGTGGTGACAGCCGTGAGCCGAGCCGCTCGAGTCGTTGACAACACTACAGTTTTGCATAAATTAGAGAGACACAACTTTCATTATTATTTATCTATTGACTATGTAATACATGAAGTTATGAATAATATTGGTCTATTCTCGCTTCTCACGTTTCTATTTTGTTTCCAACTCATACTCTTTCTGTTGTCGAAAAATCAAAAAGTAGCCAAGAAAGGTTCAACCCAATAGTTTCAAAGCTCAAAATGCGTAAGTTAAATGTACCTGGCAGAGCCATACCAAGAAATAAACATGAATGGCAGTGGCCTTTCTTCATTGTACAAATCCCATTATAAGAGAACTGTGTGGAATTTGAACTAGTCGCAGAATGTGGCAGATGCTTTCCAGAAGGGAAAAAATAAGTGAAATATGACGAGTGCATGTTTTCCAATAAGAAGATACCGATGTCGTGGCTAACCCTAAACGTTCTGTAAGAGGACGACAGTTTCATAATTTATGATCACTGGGTTGAAGGTTTTAAGTTTCACCTCAACATATGAAGGGTCCCATACACGCACACACATGCATGAAGAAACCGTCCAACTTGCATGAAAAATGATAAAACCACAGACAAATTGATCTTGTGTGGCCTTGTTCATGCATGTTAAGAGCTTTCGAAATTTTCTGAAAAATTGGATGATGGTTTTGCGTTCTTTATGCAAGTTTATCGTGTATATGCTTATTCAGCCAAGTTGGTTGTTTTATATGTAGGTCCGCCAATCACGATAGCGGAAGAAATCACGTGACTTATTCATTCTTCTAGTAAGTTGGACAGCAAGTGGATACATGTGTGGGCAAAAAAAAAAGTTCTCCAACATGCATGATGAAACAAATCTTTCATGCAAGTTGGGCATACAAATGTGTGCGTCTACGGCCCCCGTTCTAGCTGCAGAGTAGAAATTGCATTGGTTAACTGACCAACAAGCATGCTATCCACCAAACGTACAGAACATAACTTCGTTTTGTCGTCGCTTTTTAGTGATCACTGTTTGTGTCATTCTAACTAGTTCCTATCAATTTTTTCGCGGTTCTTCCGATGCTTCCCACACTTTCATTCACCAATTCTTCCATAATCATTCACTGTTATTAATGAGTCGCATCCTTTAGCCTTAAGCGCATAATCGAGGAACGTAGAACCAGAAATCTCATTTCGTTTGATTCAAACTAGTGACGACCGCGTCGTGCAGAAGTCTTACTTTTCCTCTCCTGTGAGTAAAATATTGAGGAAAGGAGGAATCACTGCTTCTGTATATGACATCTTGTGAGTCACAGTCAATGTTATGGAAATCTTGTCGAACTATTTCTACGCTTTTGTGGAGTTACTATTCCAATTCTTCAGATGTTTCACCATTTGTCTATTTAATAGTCGTCTACAGATCCCTCTTATGTATTGCTTTCGATCGTCGAGTAATTCATTGCTGTCGTTGAGTTCGATTTCCAGAGGTTTTTTTCGATCTATTTTGACGATTTCAAACTGCACTTACCTTAAGAGAAACCATGTTACTTCCATTGAGAGTGCTCTATTTGGTAGCTCTGCATCTGGGCAATTGCCTGACAGTGAAGTTTCCATTGTAGGAGACTGGCACGCAGTGTAGTCATGTCAAGACGCAGCCACTCCGGCCTTCCATAGCCCTTCAACGGTGCGGGGTCTCTTGTGACACAAGGCTCGTTTTAGCAAGCCGAAGGTGCAAAAGTCCATAATAACAGAACTTTCTAGATTACTTTCATATTGAGGTGATTATTTTGTATTGTTTTAGGTAGCTTGTAAATAAAATTGTAATTGGTATAAAAAGAAAAGAGATAAGTAAGGCGAGACCTTAAGTTTTAAGATATAGAATGCGTTGAGCGTTACATACGTTAGAAAATGTTACAGTTGCCATCTGTCCTTGAAGAAATCTTTAATCTGTTTCAGGCTATTTAAACATACATAAAAATTATGTAACAAATATTTTTTTCAGAAATTAAGAAATGACAATTGAATTTAGTTAGCATACAGCAAAGTAAAATTAGTAAATACATTTAATCGTTATTTTTCAGGGTTGTGTTTCTTCAAACTCCTTCAAATCGTAGATCTTATAAATGTGGAGCTGCGCATTATGAGAAGCCAGAGATGCCAGGGAAGAATTCGGAAAGAACTCTCTCTTCACTATTGAATAGTTCGCAAGCGTTACTGCCAGCTGATGGCGGTAATTGTAGTCGCAGAGATAGAGTGCATCCGAATGTGTTGGAGGTTAAAACAACAGAATTCGTGGATGGAAAACTGCTTCCGAAGCCCTTTGTGTGTAATATCTGTCACAAGTCCTACTCCAAGAAAACCTATTTACGAGAGCATGAAATAGTCCATACTTCGGATGCATTTACATGTAAAGTGTGTGAGAGAATCTATGCTCGTAAGAATAAATTGATGCAACACTTACAGCAGCATATTTCAAGGCAGGAATATGACATGGAGAGGTTCAACAAAGACATGTTAGAGATCAACGAAAGGATCAAACGCAGAAGAAAGAAAAAGCCTTGGCAAAAGTTGCCAATCAAAGATGGTTGTTCGTTGAATACCCAAAGAGCTTCAGAAGCATTCGTTTGTAACATTTGCGGGAAATCATATTTGGAGGAAAGCGACTTAAGAAAGCATGAAGTAATTCATAGTAATGGACTGCTTGCGTGTAAAGTTTGTGAGGAATCGTTTCGAATGAAGAGTGAATTCGTGAATCATTTAAAATGGCATATCTTACGGAAGGAGTATGACGTGGAGAGTTTTAATCAGGATATGTTGGCATTCGAGCTGAATCGCACAATGACTAAAGAAGTGAAACAGATAAGAAAAGGATATTTTGAGCCAGCGTTAAACAGATACGTATGTTCAGAATGTGAATCGACATTTTGTTCTCAACGGTCTTTACGGGTTCATGAAAAAGTCCACACTGAAGAAGCTTTAATTTGTACTGAATGTTCAAAACCTTTTCCATGTAAATCTAAACTAGAGTCACATTTCGAGAAAACTCATTTAAAAGACATTCTTTTGAAGGCGGGGGACGAACTTACAGTTTTACCAAACTTAGAAAGATATTTTTGTGATATATGTGATAGCAATTTTGCCAGGAAAAGCTACATGCTCGAGCATCGCCAGCGAATTCATTTCGAAAAAGAATTGATATGCAATGAATGCCTGAAAACTTTCTCGACGAAATCTCGACTAGGTATTCATATGAAAACTCATTTCGGAGAGAAAAGGCATTTGTGTACAATTTGTGGAATGGCGTTTCGTGAGAAGGGGAACTTGAAAAAGCACGAAATCATCCACACGGGTCAGCGGCCCTACTTGTGTTCTGATTGCGGAAAAAGTTTTGCGAGCAGTGGTAGTTTATCCATTCATCGCCGCTTCCACACTAAAGAAGCGAAATATTCATGCTCCGAATGTGGGAAATCGTATTACATGAAAGCCAAACTGGCTGAACATCTATGCAAGCACAGCGGAGAGAAAAATCACTGTTGCGATACTTGTGGCAAGGCTTTCATTCAACGACGATCACTGATCGTGCACTTAAGAAATGTACATTGTGAGGAAAGACCTTTCACTTGTGTTATTTGTAGCACGACGTGGAAGAGTAAAAGTCACTTAAATATACATATGAAAAAAATGCATTCTCTGTTAGTCAAATCTGAAGTTTCTGTTGATGGTGAAAATGTGTCTCAGCAAGGGACTTGTTAAATAACGATATTTTGTAGTGAAATCGTACACAACCCAGCGCTTTTGTAAGTTTATTGTTGTTTGTTGATAGCAATGTTTAGGACAGCAGTTTTCAAATGGTGTGTCGGGGGAATGTTAGAATATTAAAACTAATTAGTAATACAGATTTCCAGCACGAAATAATTGTTCTCCATTTTCTGAAATAATATGTTCTGTTGTTAAATTGCATTTCTTTTGCACGCAGTCTAATGTTTCTTCATGATAAAATAATACGTAACTTGATTATGAAAAAAAAAAATTGAATTTTTATAGGTATGCCCAGAATTTTATAAGCTGGCATGAACTGAATAGTTTCATTTCAAACTATCCCGACATCCGTCTTACATGAGACAGTTACTTTGTGTGCTGTGTGTACTCACAGACGCATGTGACACTCTTGAGGCGGGTTACTTTGTGTGCTGTGTATACCCAGAGGCGCATGTGACACTCTTGAGGCGGGTTACTTTGTGTGCTGTGTATACTCACAGGCGCCTGTGACACCCTTGAGGCAGGTTACTTTGTGTGCTGTGTATACTCATAGGCACATGCGCATTGTCCAGGTGGCGAGGGATTGTTTACTAAAAAATTTCTCGGTTCTTTCCCCGGACGCATCATAATGTGTGATTGAATGATAAAGGTGCCGCTAAAGCACAGCGGAAGGTGAGATGTTTTCTTCTCGTCTTGAGTGAAATTGTCTGTAGCAGTGACCATCACATCATGAATTCGATTTGCCAATTATCCTTTTCGGTAATTGTACCTTTGTAACAGGTATATTTATGTACGATAATGTATATATACGAGTAAAGGAAAATAAAAGACTTACATGGAGCAAGACTTACATTCTTGCTGCACCCATTAAAAACTTCGAACGAAAGAAAAATCTTATAAGTTTGGAATTTTAAGATTTACATTGTAGTATTAGCAATCTCCCTGTTTTAGTATTTTTTTTCTTTTTTTCGTAAAAATTTAAACTTACCTTGTACCGAGCACTTCCTGGTTTCTTTGTGACATGATTTCCCTCGATATTTCAACCCTCAGGTTCAAGGCTCCCGTGAGGGTTGAAATATTGAGGAAAATCATCTCACAAAGAAGCCAGGAAGTGCTGATACAAAGTAAGTTTAGATTTCTATATTCAAACCTTAGACTCAGTGGTAGAGTGCTCACTTCTGGTGCAGGAGGTTTGCTGGTTTCACCTCAGTCCGCGCCAAGTGAACTTTCTGGCGGACAAACACCGTATGCGTGTGTTTTCTCTGGATTCTTCCGTTTCCTCCATTTTTCATTCCACTATGGGCACGTTAAAATATTAATAATAAAGAACTATCAGATATAACCTTCCTACTGTACAAATCTCTTCACGGTTTCGTCCATAGCACTATCTTAAGATCAGGAGACAGACTATTTTAAGACACAGGTAAAACCATGGAGAGATTTATATAATAGGAAGATTATATGCGATAGCTCCTTAACCTATTCATACATTAAGGCAATGGTTCTCAACCTAACTCCTATCACAACTTCCATTTTATGATCCTCTTTCCAGCGACCCTTTATATAATTTCTGGTCTGTAATAAGCTTGTGTGGGATTTTTAATATACGTATTGCGGAGAACTCACGATATCCATCTATTTCTATAATTGTAGAATCAATTTCTTGTATATAGTGGATACAGTAACTTCCTTAAATGCAAATGAAATAAAATCAAATTTGGTCAGTTCATTCATATTACAAATATCGAATCCAATCCGTCATACTATTTCAAAGTGGAGGCCGTTTGAAAATTTTAGAACTCCATAGCTCCTTTAATTTTGGGTCATATGATAGAAAAATAAAGCTACTTCTAATTTTGGTTTAAAAAACTTGGACAGTTGTAAAAAAAAAAAAAGTTATTGAGTATTTTAAGTGACTTAATATTATACGTCACGAAGATTGAACCAGACATTGCCGCATTAATGAAATCATACCATGCCCAGCTATCTCATTAGCTTTCAATTTTAATTGTATTTCAATATGAAGGCGTTGTTGCATTTTTATTTTTCTGATATTTCAATATGCAGTTTCCATTAGTTTCATATCGTACCTCTTTCATTTCAGTTGATTTTTAAACAACTCAGCACCTGTTAAAAATGTTCAGTAGACCTATTTTTTGTTCTTCTTAACAGTATGTATAAAAATAAAAACATGCTTGTCACAACAAAATCCAAAATAATATTTCAAAAATATTTCCGGTATTAGATTCTAATTGTATTTGTCTCTTCCACTTATCTTCGCGACCCCCTTGAAAACCTCTCGCGATCCCCAGGTTGAGAAATCCTATATTAAGGCGTGCCCTATAACATTTTTTAGTAATTATCCACTTCTTTTCTTTTGTAAAAATAACATGCAGAGAAACATATTTTACTATAATTACATTGAAATACGATGGAATGCATAACAACTAGTTAAAAAGACGACCTTCTCTTACCCTCGAACATCCGGCAAATTTATATTCCGAGCACTCCTTACTCAGTCGGTGCACCGGAAGACGACTCGCTGTTAACGAAGATGATTCGAAATCATCTTATTCCTTATTCATTCTATAAACCGAATATGATAGAATAAGCTTAAAAGATTGTTAGTAAGATTTACATCTAAAGCGAGGGTGCGAGGGTTCTCAATCTGTGGTATACGTACTAATAGTAATACGCGAGCCGCTGCAGGATAGTATGTGCAACGTATGGTGGTACGCATGTGGAAATAGGTTGAGAGTCTGTGCTCTAGTGAGTGCTTCGAAACAGCTCACAGGGATATATTTTGCCGAATGCTTGAGGCAAGAGGACTGTTTTTTAAATAGGAAAATTTAAAAAAATCTTAGAGGACCATTTGGAAATACAGATAATTTTTCTTCTCGTATCGCCTTATGTAACGACAAACATTAATTATACTACAACGAACTACATTGTCTTCATTGTAGAGGGGAGTGCCCCTCCTATATCAATGTAGTTTTCTCAGATTTGGCGTTAAACGTCAGCTGTAGTTTTCACACAAAGAAAAGACTCGGAGAAAGGAAAAATGTAAAAGGAAATCTGTTGAATACAACATTTGAGGTTTCTGTAACATGCGAGACCTAAATCCAGCATGGAAACACTTCATATAATAAAATAAGAATAAAAAACTATTGAGAATGCTAAGAGAACATTGCCTATAAAAACAAATCTCGAAATTTATATGAAATTGTATATTAAATTTATTTGAGTAAATTCAATAGATAATACACTTACATATTTGGAACCTGCGTATTAGGGGATCTATAATGATCTGTCACTTTTTATCACTGTTTACACTGAAAATGCAGATATAACCAGTTTTCACTGGTTACTGTTTACTACTAAAATGTTCACCATCGTCTTACGTATTGATCAACACCAGCATCATCTCTCTATGACTTACAATTCCCGAGATACGGCTCCTTAGATCTCCCGAAATTGGAACTTTTTTGGCCAATATCTAGGGAAAGGTGAGAGTGACGCGAAAAATTCCATTACTTCTTTAAGATAGTTTTTTATGTTCTATCGAATGGAGCGGTCAAAATTGAAAAATTCAGAAATACGAGGGTCACTACGAAAGTTTTGAGATGAGAAATAACTTACATACTTAAAATCAATTTAACACTTACATTTTCTCAAAGTATTCACCATTACACTGTACACACTTTTGCATCCTCGAAAACCACTTTTGGAAGCAGTGTTGCCAGTCTTTTTCTTCAAGTGTTGAAAGTTCATTCTCGTAAACCACTACAGCCTCTTCAGGGCTGCAAAATCTCTTCCCACGCATGCGATCTTTGATCCTGGGGAACAGAAAAAATCACGGTGCCAAGTCAGTGCCATACGGTGGATGAGTCAAGTTTGACCTCCGTAGATTCTAAAAACTGAATTGTGATGTTGGCCGTGTGTGCGGTCGCGTTGTCATGATGAAGCAGGATCCCACGCAATCCAGTTCTTGGACTCCGTTCCCGAAGCTTCTGGAACACTTGTTAGGCAAACAGTGGTGTACCACTGAGCATTAACAGTCCTTTGTTCTTCAAGTGGAACAGTTGTAACATGGCCAGATTTGGAGAAGAAAGTTGCGACCATCTTCTTCCCCACACTTCGCGGTCGCTTCACTTTCGTGGGTGGATTTTCGTCTGGAAAGATCCAAACTGTAGATTGGCGTTTATTTTCAGGATCAAATTGATAGATCCAAGTCTCATCACCATTAACAATGTCAGAGACGCGTTGAGAATTGCCTCCATCAAATCTTGCAAGCATTTCTTCACACCATTCCATACACATGCGCTTCTGCTGTTCATAGTGTGAGACACCCAACGAGATGAACCCTTCCTGAGCCGAAGATGATCATGAAGAATTTTTGTTACTGCTGGCGATCCAATGTTCACTGTAGATTCAGTGTCCTTGAAAGTTGTTCGAGGATTTTCTCGAATCATTTATTCCACAGCGGCAATGTTTCCATCTGACACAGCTGTTGCCGGATGTCCAGCTCTCTCTTCATCTTTAAGCGATGTTCGGCCTCTTCTGAATTCACCAAACCACCAAAAAATTGTAGCACTGGAAGGAGCAAGATCCCCAAATGCCCCCTATAAACGGTCAAGGCTTTGTGTCTTGTTCAAACCACTTTTGAAATCGTAAAGGATCATTGCCCGAAAATGTTCCCTTGCGAGCTCCATTCTAGACGGCCGAATACTGCTCACATCAACAAACAAGTGAAGGCGATACGGTCACGCCGATAAGCGAGGCGAGTTGAAACTTGCTTCGCTTCTTCGCTCTGGATACCACTACTGAACGCAATTGCTGGAATTCAAATACTGTGCCGCAACAATGCGTATCTCAAAACTTTCGTAGTGAACACAGACTTAGAGAATTCAGTAACGAACTTAAGTTCGTTGATAATAAAGATGTAAACAGTTGCGAATATATTGAATGAAATAAATATGGTTAGGAATTCATAATTCTAAATGATGGTAGACAAAACTTTACTGAAAGTGTTCGAAAAAATAAAATAAAAAGCAAAGGATTTCGATGAAGATGCGATTGTTATCCCTCTTCCAAACGACAGGTACAGCGGATTATTATGTAGGACGAGACGAAGCATTAGTTTTAATTAATAGATACTTCATTGAAATCAGTGGGAAAGATTTTGAAATTTGTTCCTTTGCAAAACAGACTTTAAACAATTATAATTTTCGATTAAAACCTTTTGACTATCCAGCTGTAAAAAGATTTCTCCCCCCCCCCCCCCTAAATGCTAATGTTTCAATTATAACAGTGCAAAGTTTCAGAGATAGCGTTAGTTGAGGGCTAACTTATAATTATTATTACGAATGCCAAAAGAAACCAACGTGACAACCAAACTCTGTAATCAAACTGGGAATCCGTTCTGCACCCGTTCATTGACAGCTTCACTAAGGTCAACCTGAATGCGTACAAAGCTATCTGTACGCAAATGCTGTTTCTCTGCAAATTGTGATGCGATTTAAACAAAACCAAGTTTTGTTTCAACCTCACCACAAACAACCGCAATAAGCCACTATATTAGAAGTTATGAATTAAGCAATTACAGATAAAACATACTGCGACGAACTATGCACGTAACATGTATAGAGAAAAAAATCCTGAATCAAATACACACATGGTCTAACTTACTATACTTTATCATATTCTTAGCTTTCTACATAATTACACAAAGGATTAAAAGAAATGAATGGAAAAAAAATAGTAATAAAAGAATTGACAATACACACAACGCAGCTCTGTGCATTAAACCACCGTCTTGTCGAATAAAATATCGTTCTTCCTAGTTCTCTCACGAAGTCCTGCCCAGGGGTCTAGAACCCAGGCGTAAAATGAAGTGTCCAACCCGTCATACGAATTTTTATTTATTTCGTGTGCACATGTAGTCACATCTGCTGGATCATTATCATGACGTATAAGAAAGGTATGTGAGAATACGTTATCGGAATAGTTCTCACAGGTAAGGTTCAAACGTGAACAAATAGTACATTATTACGTAGAATGAAAGAAATAAAACGAAATGCGCTTCTTTTAAGTCCAATGCTTAAAATTAAATGAATAGCCTCAAAATTAGTTGATAATAATGATCACTATAAACTGAAACCTTGAACACCTGTACATCTCGAATCCGTTAAGATATTAATATATAAATATATATTACTTATTGATGTAAAGGGAAAATTCTCCCCACCTGTTCTTTTTGTTTAGAAAGAAGTACGTGCAATAATCTGTTGAACATAGAATAAAATAGAGGCGTTTTAACTAAAGAACTGTAACACATTTCATCATTGTCTTTCAGGGCTGTTTGTCTACAAAAGCCTTCAAATTCTAAACTAAAGAAAGAAGAACCTGTGGATGGTGATGAGCCTCGAGAGGTAGCAGTGAGGAAAACATCTGCATTGAATATGAAGCCATATGCCTGCAATGTGTGTGGCAAAAGATATTTACTTAAAAGCTCGTTGAAACAACATCAGATAGTGCATGGTTCTCGTGCATTCGTCTGTGAAGTGTGTGATAAAAGATTTTCTCGCAGAGATAGATTCAAAGAACACTTAAACACTCATAGGACGAAAAATATGCGTTATTCGGAAAGGTCCAATCGGGAAATACTGACGGCTAATAAAAACAAAGATGATAATGAAAAAACAAATTTAAGACCATTTGTCTGTGATATTTGTGGAAGATCTTATTCAAAGAAGCGCTACTTAAACGAGCATCAGATAGTCCACACTGCCGATGCATTTGTGTGTAAAGTATGTAAGAAAATCTATCCTCGGAAGTTTAAATTACTCACGCACTTAAAATTGCATGTTATGAGGGACGAGTACGATATGGAGCGGTTGAAAAAGGACATGCAGGAAATCAATGAAAAAATCAAACGTAAAATAAATGACTGTCTCAAACGTAGAATGGGTTTAAGTCTTTGTCAGATGCCTAACGAAAAATCACAGATCATAGAAGAAAATGCTGTGAAGAAGTTGAATACGAGTAAAGACATGGAACTGACCGAGAAAGGATATTTTGATCCAAAGTTAGGCAGATCTGTTAATTCAATATGTGACAATACTTCCGCAACAAGGCTGTCTTTAAAGGCTCATCAGAAATCCCACAGTGAAGAGGCTTTAGTTTGTGGTGAATGCTCCAAAACTTTTTCATGTAAATCTGAATTAGACTCACATTTCGAAAGATTTCATCTAAAGAAGGATACTTCAGTTCCAAATTTAGCATCACAAACTTGTGACATATGTGGTAAGAGATTTCGTAGCAGGCGCTACATGACAGACCATCGTCGACGATCTCATTATGCTAAAAGACAGTATACCTGTGATCAGTGCTTCAAAACATTCCCAACTAAATATTATTTAACGATGCATATGAAACGTCATTTGGGGGAGAAGGAACACGCATGCACGGTTTGTGGACTTGCTTTCTGTGACAAGGGCAACCTGAAAAAACATGAGATCGTGCATACAGGATTGAGACCTTACTTGTGTTCCGAATGCGGCAAATCGTTTGCTCACAGTGCCAGTTTAGTTGTGCATCGTCGAATCCACACAGGAGAAGTGAAATACATATGTTCTGTGTGTGAAAAACCGTTCTATGTAAAAACAGCTTTGGAAGAACACTTAAAGACCCATACGAGGGAGAGAAATTACTTATGTAATATCTGTGGGAAAGCTTTCATTCAACAAAAAAGCCTACGCGGACATCTAAGGAAAGTACACACTGAAGAGCGTTTGTTCAGGTGTTTCACGTGTGATAAATCTTTTAAAAGCAGAAGTAATCTAAATACACATATGAGAATACATTCAGATGTTAGACCTTTTGAATGTCAAGTTTGCAAAAAGAGTTTTAAATACAAAAAAGTTTGTGAAATGCACATGAAAGTGCATTCAAATAATACCTCAAACCGGGTAACATCGAATAGTAGTACAGTACGTGGTGTAGGAGTCTCGAGTTCAAGTCGCACTCTTGGTTCTTCTGATAGTGGTTTTCCCTCAGTCAGTCCAGACGAGTGCCAAGATAGTACTTTAGAACATAAATCTTCTGGCCAATTGTCTGCCGAGAATTCGTTCCCAGCTGTTATTGTTAACGTTTCGGATATCCAGTGGTCTCAGATCAACCGTCTGAAACTTCAATAATGAAGCTCTCAGGCTTACTAGCTGTACACGTCTACGTTCGCGTAAAACCGTCCTTAATAGCGGCACGAATATGTCTCTAAAAGCCTGTGCAGTGTGCAAGAAACAGGGATCCTAAAAATTAATGTACATACCTCCGTGAGTACTAGAGCATAGGCTTTTAAATACCGACCTGAAGAGTTAACGATATATTTGAAGGGAACACATTCCTATAAATTTTAATGAGAGTTGACTCATAATGAGTAGAGAGCATCATGTCTATATGTTGTCCGTTTTTTCCTTCACTTCTTCACGCAAATTAGTCTATCATCATTAATTTCTTAATGAATATTTTGCACATCTTTGAAGGTCGTTCATTTCAGTTTTGGAAAACGAATTCTCTGCTATTGTTGATGTAGTCGTTAGCTTATATTTACGAGCAAACTTTAAAGAAAAGTTTGCTTTAAAATAATAAGCGCCTGCATAATAAGTGGATGTTAGCATTAGTTATGTTTATTATATGTTTACAGGCAAACTGTGTTAAGGAAATGATCTTAGTTGGTCGTAAATAATTATCATTATATATTGAAGTGTCAAACAATTACTGTAAACACGTCATCTGTTTATATTCCTAATATTTCGGATACATACACGAATAACCTTTTACGAGAAACATAGAAGCTTAACACATGTTACGCAAAAGATTCATTATACATTTTTTCTATCAATATCAGTGGAACCTTTATTTTTTTTGTAACATATTTCTCGAAGTGACGTCGATGTAGTCCAGATGAATGGGAAAATTCTCCTGGGCAATAATGAAAATAGAAATCTTTAAGTTAAAGTCCCACGATTATGTCTTTTAAGGTAAAGGAGGCGATGATTAAAGCTAGTGAATCATAATGGAAGAATTGGTGGAATGAAAAAGTGGGAGGAAACTCTGAGAAAACCCACGGACACGATGTTGTTCACCAAAAAAGTCCAAAAATGAGACCTCTTCCGATTGGTAGGTGTCACTGAGTAAAACAAATGATATACTACAGGGTTAAAGCTCTTGCGTCTTGTTTGACAAAATGGAGAACAATCAATTAGTCCGTAAACGTAAAAGTTGATGAGAAACCAAAACCATGCATAAAGAAGGTGAAAAATATCCTTATGAAGCTCTTGATTATGATGCTAGGAAGGTGACAGTACATAGTATAGTGAACGAGGTACAGCCTAAAGTTACGATTCGCTCTTCAACGTTATTCTGTATTTAACTAAAATATTGTGCAAAGGTAAAACACATCAATAGGCAGATTATACTTATTGAACAGATGGTTTATATCTCTGTATATGTTAAGAAGGAAGGTTAACTATCAGATTATGTTTTCTTTTAGTATTAACACATATACAGGATGGCCCAAAAGTAGGTATACACCCCTATATTGACCAAGTATAACATTATAGCTTATGGGTTCATTTATTTCGGCTCTTCCAGCTTATTAAGGACAAATAATAAAGAAACTTTCTACCTGATGGATAACAATAAGAAATGATATTAAATGCAATGAGTTGAGCAGTACGGTCCTGTATACCTACTTTTGCGCCACCCTGTATTCTCGCAACAGTTACGAACTCCATACTTAAACCTCTTCCACTACGATTTATTTTCTGAATCTCCTACCCCTATCTACTATTTATTTTTCTTTGTACCTTTTTTCCAATTTAAATTATATAACTTCAAAACATCAATATAGTAAGCCTACGTGATGCTACAATAATTTAAATTTTATGACGAGTCTAGCTCGTCATTGTGCGACTTGGTACCGGAAGGCCATGATGAGCTAGACTAGTCATTTCAGTGCAAGAAATTAATATCTTGCCATTTTTCGGTATATTAAATTTATTTTTACAAATTTTCTATTTCTTCTGGAGAACTAAAAACCATGAATAAAAATTTAAAGAGTAATTACAATATCCTACTGCAGTTAGCTAGAATTGCGTAATTTCCACCATTTTCATTATCTAAAAGTATGTAGTTTAAAATCCAATAAGCATATATTAAGGATATAACAATATAAATACATGAGCAGTGTACTCAAAGCAATAAAAAAAATAAAATAGTATTATTGAAGACAAGTAAATATATAACATGGAATATGTAAACTTTAAATGACATTAATAACAAACTGTAATATATGATCAGGAATGTACACTCATGTCCAAAATTATTGTCGCATGTCTATAAATATATTGTTGTAGGAATATAATTTGAAAACGAATTCCCCCGGTATTTCTTATAATCTTACTATGTGTATAATCCGCAAAGACAAATTTCATGTCAAAAGAGCAGTAAATAAGAACAATAAAACGAAAATAAAACTTACTTGTCCATTTAGCAACATTTTGTTTTACTCATTCCAATTTTCATATTTATAATTCTTTTCCTATGAAATTTACCACAAATATACATTTCCCGATTATATACATAGTATCAGTATTAAAAGTACCCAGCAAAATCATTATCAAATTATATTCTTACAAGAAGACAGTTATAGATATGCGACAATCATTTTGGACATGAGTGTACATATCAGGAAGGAAGCTTCTGTAACGGAACAGCAAGTCATACATGGAGTATTGAGATTTTATTTCTTCTGGTTTTTAGCAAATTTTGTGTAAAAGTAAAAAAATCACATGCTTTATAATGTATTTTCACCAATTATTGTAATTTCTGCATTTATCTATAGAAAATATGATCTTAATTCATGAGATTATAAATCACGAGATAAACTAATGGTAAAGTGAGCTTGTAAGAAGCAAGCGCATTTTGTGGATAATCACCAAATAAAAGTTATTTCATATCTTTAAAAGCAAAACAAAATCCCATATTCACGATACCATCGCACAGAAAACACCTTATATTTTACAATAGTTTGTTTGGCGAAAAAAATGTCAAACATGAAACATATAACAATGGGTCCATTTTATTGACCTTAGAAAACTTTAAATCCTCATGCGTAATTTTGGAGAAAATCGTGAAAAACTCATTTTTACGGCGTTAAAGTGTATGTCGATCGTTGCCAGTCTGAGTACGCTATGAACGACTAGTTCATAGTTCTTACTCTGCTAGAGAAGTTCGTATCGTATGTATTAATTTATGTAGCCTACGGTATAATAAATGTATGAACTGTTAAGTAACTAATTGCATTCACTATTGTTTAATTTTATCTATCACTGGGACTCATACTAGTTGTAAACAATCCACAGAACAGAAAGGAAAAGATTTGATTTCATTATATGTACAAGTTACGTAAACGAACGAAATCTCATATTCTGCTGCAATAAATAATTCTTAAAAGAGATGAATTACGAACTAGAATACTCTCTCTTTCTGTTCCAATTGTTACACGTTTCATTGTTTACTAAGCTTACAAGTGTGTAGAACAATCAAGGTGACAGCCTACTCACCCCATCACGCACTTCCGGGGTACGAACGTGCTAGAAAAGTGGGTTTCAATGCACCCCTAGAGATATCGTTATAAGTAGATTGCTCAAAGTCTCCCAAGAATTTCCCTTGATAGTGAGGTCCCTGTTTCCCTAGATATTTAGGTACAAATTGGACAAATGAACAAGGGATAAGAGGTATTGTTACGGCTTTTGAAAGATTTCTGGAATGTGTTCTACTACAGTTAATGATATTGAATCGGTTGCAAATTAGACGACAATCATGCATTTGCAACCTAATGTTTCGGATCAATAGCATATTAGCTGAGTTGGACATCCGTAAGGTTGGAAGTAATTGAGATATAAGAGAAAAAAAGAAAAACATTTGTATTATTATCATTGTAAAGAAGCGCCAACTCTGAATACAATTCAAAAATATGAAGTTCACTGTACTGTTGTTTTCTTTTTTCTTTCGGTAATAAAAGTGACAGGAAATAACATTATAGACATAGAATGAAACTTTGACTTTTTTCTATAACTAAAGGAATGTAACATATTTCATCATTATTTTTCAGGACTGTTTGTGAACAAAATACATCAGACTTTATATTAGAAAAAGTTGGACCAGGGGATGATGATCCTCAGAAAATGATAATAAAAACATCTATCTTGAATACCAACGAAATTAGGAAACATATTTGCAATGTCTGTGGGAGAAAATATTCACATAAACGCTCCTTAACAAAGCATAAAAGGATACATGGTTCTGAAGCATTTGTCTGTGATGTTTGTCGTAAGAAATTTTCGTGCAGAAGTATATTAGAAAAACATATGAAGACTCATATTTTGAGAAACAGCTGTACTTTAGGAAGGTCAAATCTGGAAGATTCTGCGATTATGAAAAAGAAAAGTGATTCTAAAGAACCAGATTCAAGACCTTTTGTATGTGAAATTTGTGGAAGGTCTTATTCATTGAAAAGCTGCTTAACTAAACATAAGATAATTCATAGTGCAAATGCTTTGGTGTGTAAAGTCTGTAATCTAGCGCGTCCTACTAAGTATGCACTATTACGTCACCTAAATAGCCATGTTAACAGGCACGAGTATGATTTGGAGAGTTTAAAAAGAGACATATTAGAAATCAATGAAAGGAGAAAACATGAAAAAGACGAACAGAATAAATTTTTAACATCAAACATACAAGAACATGTTTGTGAATTATGTAACAAGAAGTTTGGGAAGAAAAGCTCCTTGTTAGATCATCGCAGGCGATCTCATAGTGCTAAAGAGTTTGTATGTAATGAATGCTTAAAACCATTTCCAACTAAAGATTATTTAGCAGTTCATATGAACCGTCATATTGGAGAGAAGAAACACGTATGCAAAGTTTGTGGAATTGCTTTCTGTGACAAGTGCAACCTGAAAACGCATGAGTTCATCCATACGGGATTGAAACCTTACTTGTGTTCCGAATGCGGGAAATCATTTGCTCAAAATGCAAGTTTAATTGTGCATCGTCGTATCCACACAAGGGAAGCAAAATATGTATGTTCTGTGTGTGAGAAACCATTCTATGTAAAAACAGCTTTGGAGGATCACTTAAAGAGCCATACGAGAGAGAGAGATTACTTATGTAATATTTGTGGGAAATCTTTCATTCAACAAAGCTCCTTGCGCAGACATCTAAGGAAAGTACACACTGAAGAGCGTTTGTTCAGGTGTTTCACGTGTGACAAAGGTTTTAAAAGCAGAAGTAATCTAAATATGCATATGAGAATACATTCAGATGTTAAGACCTGTTGAATGTCAAATTTGTGAAAAGACTTTTAAATACAAAAAAGTTTGTGAAATGCACATGAAATTGCATTTAAAAAGTACTTCAGAACAGGGGACGTCGGAGAGTAGTACAGTACGTGGTGTAGGGGTCTCGAGTTCAAATCCCCTTGCCGCTTATTCTGATATTGCTTTTCCCTCGGTTCATCCAAACAAATGTCGGGGTCGTACCTTTGAACATAAGTTTTCTGGCCAATTTGCGGAGAATTCGTTTGCAGGTGTCTCTGTTAATGTTTCTGATGTGCAGTGGCCTCAGATTAATTTTCTGGAACTTCAAATGAAAATAAAATGAAATCTTTAAACTTTACGTTCCACGGTTATGCTGGTTAGGTTAAAGGAGGCGGTGATTATGAAAAAAGGATGAAATGGTGGAATGAAGAAAGTGGCAAGAAACGAGAGAACCCCGAGGAAATCCACGAGCACGGTGTTGGCCACCACAAAGTCCACACGGCGCTTCCTGGAACTTGAATAATTAACCTCCCACACCGACCAGCAGTACACGTTTACGTTCGTCTAAAACCGTCCTACTAGTAGCAAGATGTATATCTGTAAGAACTTGCAGTGCGTAAGAAACAGTGATCTTAAATATCAATGTAAATACCACCCTAACTAGTAAAGGTTATCTATTTAAATACCAGACTGAGGGGTTAATAATGTATTTGAAGATAAATTCTCCCGTAATTTTAATGAGGGTTGACTCAGAATTGGTAGACACTATATGTTGCACGTTTCCTCCTTCACTCCTTCACGCAAATTAAACTGTTATCATTCAATTCCTTTATCATAACCTCTGGATAATAAACCGATAAATTAATTTCTTAATGAATAATTTGCATAGGTCGATTAGTTCAATTTTGGAAAACGATTTCTCTGCAGTTGGTGGTGTAGTCGTTAGCTTATATTTTCGAATAAACTTTTAAGGAAAGCTTGATGTAAAATAATAATAACAAGCACTTCCATAAAAAGTGAAAGTTACTATTAGTTATTTTCAGATGTTTACAAGTGAACTTGTGTTAAGAAAATGATCTTAATTAGTCGTAAATTATCATCATTATAAATTGAAATGTCAAACAAGTAGACACGTTACGTAATTGTATTCCTAGTATTTCGGATACATACATGAATAATCATTTACGAGGAACATAGATGCTTAACACATGTTATACCAAAGATTCTTTACATGTTTCTTATATATATGGAACTTTTTATTTTCTTGTACCATATTTTACGAAGTGACATGAATCTAATGAAAAAATGCGAAGAAACGGGAGTACCCGGAGAAAACTCACGGACACAGTGTTGTCCACCACAAACTTACTTGGCCGGGGATCAAACCAGAAATGCACAAGAGATAAACGGTCTACCGTTGAGCAACCATGAACCCATCTTGATGTATCTTGAATCTTGTTCGCAAAACAAACAAGAATCCCATGCGAAGAGCACTATTGCTAAATCAGATTTTGAGTATATTTTTCATATTTTGTATTCAAAATACAAACATTGTTGAATACATTTTTCTTAAGATTTGGCAACAATGATCTTCACTTAGGCTCCATTTTGGTTTTGTGTATAAGGCTAAAGATACATCAAGATACCGCCGAGGAGAATTTTCTCATTTACCTTGAATATAAATTGCTTTATTTAGAACAGGTAATTGCATTGTAAGTGAATTAATAAATTTGAATCTATTGTTCCAATAATTTAAGTGTATTTTGGTTCTACGTAACATTTAGTACATTAAACCTACGTCACTTGGAAAAATTTTACAAAAAGTTTAAAGGGTTGGATGTGCTGATATTAATATAAGAAGCATATGAAGAATCTTTTGCATAGCATGCCTTTATGTTCCTTGTAAAGGTTACCCGTGTGTATTCGAAATATTGAATAATCTTCTGTTGTTTCCAGGAATAGAATTAGGTGCGTTCTTTGTAATTTTAAAATATTCATTCCGTACGTTCTCTTGCTCAATTAGACACGTATCTATAAACATATGACTTCTCCCGCAATTGGAATATTCAGATTTTATTCCTTCAGGTATCTATCACAAAAGTTAATTTTGTGTGAAGGTCAGAAATCAGATATTTTAACAGTGCATTTTTTCTCCATTTATTCTAATCGCTTAAGTATAGTGGTATGATTTTATTTTGAGATTACAAATCAGGAGATAAACTAGTAGTGATATGAACTTCTAAGGTGCAAGTTTATTTTCTGGATAATCACCAAGTGGATTTGATGGTTTCAATTTATTTGGTCCTTTAAAAGCAAAAGAAGATCCCATATTTATGAAACCCTCACACAGAAAGCGCTAAACATTCTACAATTGTATTGGCGTTTAACGAAAAAAAAAAAAAAAAAAAAGGGAGAAACATGTAAGATATAACAATCGAGATATTTTATTGAGCTTAAAAAAGGTCGCTTTCGAGAAAATGATTTTAAAAAAAAGTATTTTATTACATTAAAGTGTATGTCATCATTGTCAGTCTAATATAGTTAATAGTTTTTACTCTGCTCGAGAAGTTTGTATATATTAATTTCTGTAGCCTATTGTATAATAATGTATGAAGATTACAACCATTGTTGTTTGATTTCTCCTAACGGAGACGCAGATACTTCTTGTAAACAATTTATACAACAGAAAGGAAAACTTTGGATTTCATTATATATACAAGTTACGTAAAAGTGTGAAATCTAATATTTTACTGCAATAAATGATTTTTAAAAGAGATGGATTACAGACAAGAATATTCTCTCTCTTTCAGTTGTTCAACGGTGCATTGTTATTAAACTTGCCAATGTGTAGATCCATGAAGCTGATAGTATACGCATTCTTTCACACACACACATACTTCCGGCATACGAGCTTCGTAGAAAAGTGGTTTTGAATGCTTCCCTTAAATGTATCGTTATAAGCAGATTGCCCTAAGTCTTCAAGAACTACCTTTGATACTAAGATCCCTGTTCCCATAAATAGTTAGATACAAATTTGACGAATGAATTAGCAGATAACAGAAAGAGGTACTATTACTGTTACTGCTTCTGAAAGATTTCTCGAATATGTTCTACTGATGTTAATGATTTTGAATGGAATGTAAACTAAACGACAATCATAGATTTATAATGTTCGACTCTACATTTATTGAAGTATAATGTTTCGGATCAATAGCACATTAACCGATTTGGAAATCTGTTAGGTTGGAAGTAATTGAAATATAAGAGAAAAAAGAAAAACATTTATATTATTAATTATCATTGTAAAGAAGCGCCATCTCTAAATACAATCTGAGAACATGAAGTTCACTGTACAGTTATTTTGTTCTTTCTTTCGGTGATAAAAGTGACATGGAATGACATGATAAACATAGAATGAAAATATTGACTTTTTTCTATAATTAAAGAAATGTAACGTATTTCATCATTTTCTTTCAGGGATGTTTGTCTGAAAAAGACTTCAGATTTCATATCTGAGAAAGTTGAAGCAGATCTTCATGATCCTCAGAAGAAGGCAAACAAAACATCTACATTGAATACCAACAAAATAACGCCACATGTTTGCAATGTCTGTGGGAGAAAATATTCACATAAACGCTCCTTAACAAAGCATGAAAGAATACATGTTCCTGATGCATTTGTGTGTGACCTTTGTTCTAAGAAATTCTCGTGCAGAAGTATATTAGAAAAGCATATGAAGACTCATATTTCGAGAAAGAGCTGTACTATTGAAACGTCAAATCAGGAGGAGTCTTCGATTAATAAAAATATAAGTGATTCTAATGAACCAAATTCAAAACCATTTGTGTGTAAAATCTGTGGAAGGACTTATTTACAGAAACGCTACTTGCTTCAACATCAAGTAGTTCATAGTGTAAATGCTTTGGTGTGTAAAATCTGTAATCTAGCGCGTCCTACTAAGTATGCACTATTACGTCACCTAAATGGTCATGTTAACAGGCAAGAATATGATTTGGAGAGTTTAAAAAGAGACATATTAGAAGTCAGTGAAAGGAAAAAACATAAAAAAGACAAACAGAAGAAATTCTTAATATCAAACGTAGAAGAATATATTTGTCAATTATGCGGCAAGAAGTTTGGGAAGAAACGCTCGTTGTTAGATCATCGCAGGCGATGTCATAGTGATAAACAGTTTATATGTAATGAATGCTTCAAGCCATTTCCAACTAAAAGTTATTTAGCAGTTCACATGAACCGTCATATTGGAGAAAAGAAACACGTATGCAATGTTTGTGGAGTTGCTTTTCATGACAAGAGCTATCTGAAAACACATCAGATCCTCCATACAGGATTGAGACCTTTCTTGTGTTCCGAATGCGGGAAATCGTTTGCTCAAAGTGGAAGTTTAGCTGTGCATCGACGTATTCACACGGGGGAAGCGAAATACGTATGTTCTGTATGTGAGAGACCGTTCTATGTAAAAACAGATTTGCAAGAACACTTAAAGAGCCATACGAGAGAGAGAGATTACTTATGTAATATCTGTGGGAAAACTTTCATTCAACAAAAAGGCCTACGCAGACATCTAAGGAAAGTACACACTGAAGAGCGTTTGGTATGTGATAAAGCCTTTAAAAGTAGAAATACTCTAAATACACATATGAGAATACATTCAGATGTTAGACCTTTTGAATGTCAAGTTTGCAAGAAAACTTTTAAATACAAAAAAGTTTGTGAAATGCATATAAAAGTACATTCAAAAAGTACTTGAAACCAGGTGACACCGAAGAGTAGTACATTACCTGATGTAAAGGTCCCAAGTTCAAATCCGCTTCCCGGTTATTCTGTTATTGGTTTTCTCTCGGTGGGCGTGGACGAATACCGAGGTCGTACGCTTGAACATAAATCTTCTGGCCAGTGTGCAGAGAATTCGTTTCCAGCTTTCACTGTTAATGTTTCTGATGTCCAGTGGCCTCAGGTCAACCGCCTGGAACTTAAATAATTAACCTCTCAGGCTGATTAGCCTTACGCGATTACGTTCGTGTCAAACCGTCCTAATAGTAGCACAAGGTATATCTGTAAGGTCTGTTCAGCACGTAAGAAACAGTGACCCTGAATATTAACGTGAATACCTCCCTAACTAGTAAAGCTTATCCATTTAAATAGCAATGTGAGGAGTTAAATATGTATTAGAAGAGAAGAAAATCTCCCGTAATATATTTAATGTAGGTTGAGTTAATGTTTGAAAATGGTTTGATTTTGTGTGTAAGGAGCATCATGGCTATATGTTGCCCGTTTCCTCCTCCAACCAAATTAGTCAATTATTACTCATTTCTTTATCATAACCTCTGGATAGTAAGCCGATAAATTAATTTCTTAATGGATGTTTTGCACATCTTGGTAGATCGTTCATTTCAATGTTGAAAAAAAGGAATTTTCTGCAGTTGGTGGTGTAGCGGTTAGCTTATATTTTCGAATAAACTTTTAAAAAAAGTTTGCTTTAAAATAATAAGCGCCTGCATAATTAGTGAAAATTACTATTAGTTATTTTTAGATGTTTACAAGTGAACTTGATCTTATGTGAAGAAAATGATCTTAATTGGTCGTAAATAATTATCATTATATATTGAAGTGTCAAACAAGTTGACACGTAACCTAATTGTATTCCTAATATTTTGGATACATACACGAATAACCTTTTATGATTAACATAGAGGCTTAACACATGTTTTGCAAAAGATCTTTACATGTTTCTTCTATCAATATGAGTTCAACCTTTTAATTTTTCTTGTAACGTATTTTTCGAAGCAACATTGATCTAATGAAAAAGTGAGAGGAAAAGGTAGTAGGAAAAGCTCCGGAGACAATGTTTTCAACCACAAACTTATTTTACCGGGCATCGAACCAAGAGACACACGCACCAGAGGTAAACGCTCTACCACTGAGCAATCGTGACAATAATCTTGATGTATCTTGACTCTTATTCGCAAAACAAAGAAGTCCATGCGAAGGCCACTGTTGCCAAACCAAACTTAGAGTAAATTTTTCATATTTTGAATTCAAAGAACAAAGAAGTTTGAATTCTTTTTTAGGTTTGGCAACAGTGAACTTCATTTAGACTCCATGGTGGTTTTGTGTGTAAGGCTGAAGATACATCACGTTTCTTGTCTAGGAGAATTTTCTCATTTACCTTGAATATAAATTGCTTTATTTAGAACAGGTATTATATTGTAAAAGTGTACTTAATAAATTTGAATCTACTGTGGCAATCATTTAAGTGTCTTTTGCTTCTACATAACATTTAGTACATTAAACCTACGTCACTTGGAAAAATGTTACAAAAATATTTAATATTTTGGATGTATCGATATTAATAGAAGAAGCATATGAAGAATCTTGTGCATAGCATGCGTTAAACCTTTATGTTCCTTGTAAAGGTTACCCGTGTGTATTCGAAATATTGAATAATCTTCTGTTGTTTCCAGGAATAGAATTAGGTGCGTTCTTTGTAATTTTAAAATATTCATACCGTACGTTCTCTTGCTCAATTAGACACGTATCTAAACATATGACTTCTCCTGAAATTGGAATATTCAGATTTTATTTCTTCAGGTATCTATCACGAAGCTTAATTTTGTGCACAAGCCAGAAATTAGTTACTTTATACTGTATTTTTCACCATTTATTCTAATCGCGGAGTTTAAGTATAGAAAAATGATTTTATTTTGACATAAATCACGAGATAAACTAATGATGTGAATTTCTAAGAAGCAAGTATATTTTCTGGATAATGACGAAATGGATTTTTTTATCTTCTATTTGGTGGCTTTGGCTTCAAACTTTATGACTTCTAAGCAGGCCCGCAACTAGAGAGAGGCTAGAGGGAACTGCACCCTCTAAACTTTTCATGACCCCTCCAGAGCTCAATAAAAGATGCTGTGATTAATACAAAAAAAAAAAAAAAAAAAAAAAATAGATATTTGTCAGATAATTTTTAATGACTTCGCCCCCCCTAACTTATTCATGGTCCCCTCCAAACCTCTGTGGCTGGGTTTCGGGCCTGGTTCTAAGAAAAAGCAAAATAAGGTCCCGTATTTATGAAACGCTCGCACAGAAAGCACCAAATATACTACAGTTGTATTAGCGTTTTTTTTAAAAAGAAAAGTGAAATATGAAACATATTTCGATATATTTTATTGAGCTTAAGAAAGGTAAATTCTTATGCGTAGTTTTTGAGAATATCGTAAAAAAACGTATTTTAGGGGATTAAAGTGTATGTCGATCATTGCCAGCTGATATAGTTGATAGTTGTTACTCTGCTCGAGAAGTTTGTATTAATTTATGTAGCCTACTGTGTAACTAATGTATGAAGATTACATCTGTTGTTGTTTGATTTCTCCTAACGGAGACGCACAAACTCCTTATAAACAATTTATGGAACAGAGAGGAAAAGGTCGTATTTTATTATATGTACATAATACGTTAAAGAATGAAATCTGTAATGTACAGTAAATAATTTTAAGACAGATGAATTATAGACGAGATTCACTCACTCACTCACTCACCTTCTCTTTCTTTCTTTCTTTTTTCTCTTTAAAGTGAAAAAAGAAGGAAATAAAGTACTATCAAAACAAAAGATAACAAAAGAGTGATAGTCTTTCAACGAATGTAAATTGCGAAGAACAGAACAGTTTGTTTTTGTTTCATAATTAATCAATATAAATTAGACAGAACTCTGCAAACTAAGCTAGTTTTCAAAAGTTTTACTGATTATTATATTTTTTTCAAAAGAATAATTATAGGGTAATTAATAATATTTGCGGTCTCATTAATACAGGGTGAGTCAAAATGATATTTCCGATTTCCATGATTATTATTTTTATTATTATTTATTTCTTTTAGTAACACGTATGTAAACAGAGACTACACACACTGATTGATGAACTCAGAAAGCTTTTTTTTTCTAACATGTTATAAATGTTTATTATGTAGGCCACGAGTTACACGACACACATCTACTCTAGAATCAATTTTCAGCCAAACTTTCCAGCGTGTCAGGGTCATCTGTATAGCTGTAGTATTGCGCTCAGGCAATTCAAGCACAATTGTAGCAAATGGCAGAACAAATACTCTAAAGTTTCCATAGAAATGCCGTCGAACTTGCACAACGGACTTAGTCGCGTGAAAATCAAGCACACAGAACGCTCTTTGGCCTGTAGAAGCCATATTGCTCATTTCGAATAAACTGCCTCCTGGTGGACGTCTACGTAGCTTCATCTCTGCAATAGAAGTAGAAAGGAAACTTTTTAAGATTATATTCCAGAAAAAAAAAATAATATTGACAAGGATATTACTATTTGAATAATAAATTAACGAAGTCAGGGACATCATTTTGATTACCCAATATATTAGTAGTACCATATCAGTACTGCAACGATAGTAGTAGAAGCTTCACTAACTCATAAAGATTACTTACAATTATCTTATTTGTTCTAGTCATAGAATGAGATTAGATGTTTCTTTTCTAAAATTCTTTCATTTTCTACAATTCTAAACATTTCGAATTCCTGGAAGGAGTTGAGATAACAATACTAGAGTCTTTCATTTATGTTTATACGTGACTACGTAATAAGCAGGTAATGTGACCATAGTCTAATATTTGTTTACCTTAAGGCCGCTCATGGAAGATTTTCAGTATTAACAAATGGAAGGCATGTGATATATAATATAGACGAGTATTTGTAGGCACTATGATATCTCGAGCTGAAAAGTTGTTTAGTGATTACTATAAAACAATCATTGTGCTCAGTATATTATAAACGTTATACTTAAAAAAAAATGGATACGTAAAGACAAAGATCTTCGATGACACAGCAAAGGGTGGAAAACAAAGATCTTTCTGACAAACAAAAGAGTGAAAGAAAATTATATTGGATAAGAAACAAAAGGGTGGAAGGCAGAGATCTTGGTGACAATCAAAAGAGTGAAAGACAAAGATCTTGGATGACAAACAAAAGGGTGAAAGATAAAGATTTTCGGTGACAAACAAAAGACTGAAAGACATATTCCAGCTGTGATGTCACAGTTTTATTGCATGTTGATTTCCGAAACAGGAAGATGGAAGCTTGGTACTCGGTAATACAGCGTGGAACAAACCTCCCGTTTTTAATCTATTATAAAAGCAAACAGGATTTTTCACCTTCATCTATTGCAATAAATGTTCAGAGCACAAGTAGAGATTAGAGTTCTAACTATAAAAATAAATAAATAGATAAAATTAAAAAAAAAAAAACAGTTAACTCTCTGACAAATAAAGAATTTAAATTGATGAATATTTTGTGTTCAAGGGAGTTTTTGTATCGGATGAATATTTTGTGTTCACTAAACGAGAAAGTGGCGATCAATCGAGACTCTCAATCATCTTATTTATTCTTTCTTGATACGTTTAATCCATTTGGAAACAAAGGCTGGTTTTCCTCTTCGCGTCCTATGAAAAAAAAAAAAAATGGATAGGATGAGCCACATTACACAACACCAGAATGTTTCGACCTTGCTAGTTTCAGTGGTCTTTTCATCTATTGCTCTTGGTTTGTGTTCTAATAAATTCATCGGACAAATGCATGTTATCTGCATCGGGGTAAGCAAATTGGAAGCGAAACAAGAAACAAAGTTTCTAAAAGAGTTGGTTAATCATTGAAGAATGTTTCTAGTTATGATATCTTCCATAATTTCAGTCTTTCGATCATTGTAATCGTAATATATAAATCATGTATCAAAATTGAAACTTCAAAATTTCCTTTTTTTTTTTTTTTTTTTTTGCACCGTAGCATTTTTTTTATTTGCACAATACTGGAAACGACATTTCGATATGCATGAAATAATTACCATTCAACTGGTCATTTTTCTGAACTTAAACTTTGGAATATAGTTCCCTCTGCTCTGGTGGCTAGAACGTGCGCCTTTGGTTTACATGATCTTGTGTTCGATTTCCTCCGGGAGAGCATAACATTTTAAAGGCGTATGATGGTTTGGATTCCATCCTGAACTGTAAGTACACGTCTTATATAAGCCCCAATGCTGAAAGGGGACGCTAAATTCCAACTAACATTAGGTTTTGGGAGGCCGCCTATAGTTTTGTATCACAAGTGTACATGATAATAAGAGACATTTAATTTTTCGTTTTCTTTATATGGGGAAAGGGTAGCTGGTAGAGGCTTCGCCTGTGGTGCATGGGGCCCCTGGTTCTATCCCAGCTCCGCTAAGTGGGTTTTGTGGTGAACTAAACTGTGCGTGGGTTTTCTGCTTTTTTCTATTTATTCTCATCATATTTCTTCTAACATACTCAGACATAGAATGACATAAACATTTCATTTCTTTTTCTATACATAAAGAGGAAAGTTTTCCTAATATTGTGTCCCTCATTTTTATACAACAAAACAATGACCAAGAGTTTTATTATTATTATTATTATTATTATTATTATTATTATTATTATTATTATTATTATTATTATTATTATTATTATTATTATTACTTCTGGTATGCTTGTCTTTACATTTGAAAGTTTTGCATCTCATATAGCCTCGCTGCTGAAAAGGGACGTTAAACTAAAAAAAAAATCAAAGTTTTGCATAGCACAACTACATTGTTCTCTTCAAAGATCTAACACCTGTAAGATCGTTACATTTATTATTTACAACTCACAGTTCACATATGACAGGGAAGGTATAGCATCTCGTTTGAAGTTTTTACTTGTGGAATATTTAAGTCAGAGTGACTGACAAAGAAAAGGGTGGAAGACAAAAGATCTTGGTGACAAACAAAAGGGTGGAAGGCAAAGATCTTGGATGACAGAAGGGTGTAAGACAAAGATCTTGGGAGACAAACGAAAAGCTGAAAGACTAAGATCTTGAATGACACACCAAAGGGTGGAAAACAAAGATGATTGTGACAAACAAAATTGTGAAAGATAATTATATTGGATTTTAAACAAAAGGGTGGAAGACAAAGATCTTCGTGACAATCGAAAGAGTGAAAGATAAAGATCTTGGATGACAAACCAAAGGGTGAAAGACAGATATCTTTTGTGAAAACTCTCTTTTCCAGCTGTGATGTCACAGTTTTATTGCATGTTGATTTTCGAAACAGAAAGACGGAAGCTTGGTACTCGGTAATACAGCGTGGAATAAACTTCCCGTTTTTAAGCTATTATAAAAGCAAACAGGATTTTTCACCTTCATCTATTGCAATAAATGTTCAGAGCACAAGTAGAGATTAGAGTTCTAACTAAGAAACAGTTAACTCTCTGACAAGTAAAGGATTCAAATGGATGGATTGAGTTGCGAGATGAGACATAGTGCGCCTGATAGAGAATATGAAAATATGTGTATGTGCTAAGTTATAGCGGCTGAGCGCCATAAGAAACGGAGGAGGAGGGGTTAAAGTTGGTGGAAGAAGGGCTATGCTCTATTATAGAAATACATCAAATTAACTGTTGAATTGTAAAAGTAGTGAAAGATAGACACTGCAAACAGTGTTAGTTTCATATATTTGCAAAAGAAAGACAATGGGCAGAGTACATCACGAACCTCCGCCGCCATCTTTAAAGCCGCCATTTTAAAATATGTGATATTTTTTGAAATGGAAAGGTAGCCATGTGAGATATCAATTAGGGCTAGCATGTTCTCAAAAAGGAAATTATGAACTTTAGTGATCGTTATCTGTACTCATTTGCAAGATTGAGGATCATCTTTATATTTATTTACGAAAATCTAGGAGACTGATACTAGTTACTGAAAACTCATATAATATATAAACATATCTACAAGTAAACAAAACTATAAGTGAAATTTGGTATCGAAGTTGTATATTATTACATTATTATTTATGGCATTACTTCCAATTTGCTTCATATAATGCCGAAAAGAACTGTTCCGGTCTGGAAAAACCGCTTCCGCTTGTTTTTTGTTTGCGCTTTTGGTCGAAAATAATGTGAATAGCTACCTTTTGTTAAATTACAACATACTAATATAGACCATAACACAAAATAAAATCTGAGAGTTTGGAATGTAATTGTTACGTACTGTACGTAAACCACTATTTTTTCACACTTGCTGTATTTTTCACTCAACTTTCTTTGTCCATCTTCGTAAGCAATAGCAACTTGGGTCGACCGTAGCATGTGATACCTAGTTGAAAAATGGACTACTGCAGTCGAATACAACAATGAAGTTGTAGCTGAAAAAAAGTTATCGGGTAAGATGGCTTTCTCGAGTATCTATCATGTCGCATTATATTTGATCGGTTTGTTTGAAATATAATGCCTTGGATTATTGTGACAATGTTGTTTCGCGAGTTGGGAACTTGCAATAATGATCTATCGTCGGAGGAATACGGTGTGTTTTAAAGAATTAAAAAGTTGTTGGAAAAAAACGAAAGTGTAGTAAATTAGATACAAACATTGGTGACTTGCAACCGGATGAAGACTGGAATTATGTTGATAATACCGTTAATGATTCAGAAGAGCAAAAATATGTTTCTAAATTAGAATCATTCATTGAAGCTGTAGAAGATAGTTGTTCGTAATGAAGCACCAGCTCCTCATATGTACCTTTCCCGCCCGAAAAGAATGTCACTATTAGTTTCCTTGGCTTCTACATATGTTTAACTTATTTGTGTTTTCGTGAGAATCCAAACTTTCAACATACAAGTATCAGTCTCCTTGATTTTCGTAAATAACTATAAAGATGATCCTCAATCATCCAAATACAGATAACAATAACTAAAGTTCATAATTTCCTTTTTGAGAACATGCTAGCCTAATTGATATCTCACATGGCTACCTTTCCATTTCAAAAAATATCACATATTTTAAAATGGCGGCTTTGAAGATGGCGGCGGAGGTTCGTGATGTACTCTGCCCATTGTCTTTCTTTTGCAAATATATGAAACTAACACTGTTTGCGGTGTCTATCTTTCACTACTTTTACAATTCAACAGTTTATTTGATGTATTTCTATAATAGAGCATAGCCCTTCTTCCACCAACTTTAACCCCTCCCCCTCCGTTTCTTATGGCGCTCAGCCGCTATAACTTTGCACATACACATATTTTCACATCCTCTTATCAGGCACACTATGTCTCATCCCGCAACTTGATTCATTCATTTGGACCCTTTACTTATGAATATGACTTTATGCAGAACAACAGTTCACTTTTCATCCGTACAGATGTTGAGGAGTTCTCGTCATCGCAAGTTGCATAACCTCCAGGTTCTCGGGTGTCCTAACTCTTCTTGCACTACCACATCTTTGTGTTTAACCTGTTGGTTCAAAGTTGTAAACCCAGCTAGCAATGATTTTCTTTCCTGGAACAGGTGCTCAAGCTGATCAGCGAAATGCGTGTCGCCCACGTAGTAGCTTCCACTACGTAAAACGCATTTACAGCGAAACCGCGTAGTTCAGCGCTGCATTGTTGCTAAACTGCCCAGTGTGTAGAACAATCAAGGTGACAGCCTAATCGCCCTATCACGCACCTCCGGCGCACAAAATCTTTGAAAAGGGGGTTTAAATGCTTCCCGCAGTGGTATCGTTATAAGCAGGTTTTGTCAGTCCTCAAGGCTATTCCCTTGATAGTAAGATAGCAGTTTCCGTACAGAATTTGGTACAAATTAGACGAATGAACAACGGATAAGAGGTGCTGTTAACGGCTTGTGAAAGCTTTCTAGAATGTGTTCTACTGGAATTAATGATCTTGAATGAATTGTAACTAGACGACGCTCATTCACTTGTAGTGTTTGGTTCTGCATTTATTACAGTGTAATGTTTCGGATCAATAGCATTTAAGCCGAGTTGGAAATCTGTAAAGTTGGAATAATTGAGATGTAAGAGAAAAACTACTATATTATTACTTATCATTGTAAAAAAAAAAAAAAAAAAAAAAAAGCGCCAACTCTGAATACAATAAGAGAAAATGAAATTCACTGTTCTGTTGTTTTCTTCTTTCTTTCGGTGATAAAAATGACAGGAAATGAAATGATAGACATAGAATGAAAGTATTGACTTTTTTCTATAATTAAAGGAATGTAACATATTTCATCATTTTCTTTCAGGGATGTTTGTCTGGAAAAGATTTCAGATTTTATATTAGAGAAAGTTGAACCAGGAGATGTTGATGATCCTCAGAAGGCAAGAAAAACATTTATATTGAATACCAACAATATTAGGCCACATGTTTGCAATGTCTGTGGGAGTAAATATTCACACAAACGCTCCTTAAAAGCACATAAAAGAATACATGGTTCTGATGCATATGTCTGTGATCTTTGTCCTAAGAAATTTTCATGTAGGAGTAAATTAGAAAGACATATGAAGACTCATATTTCGACGAACAGCTGTACTATTGAGACGTCAAATCAGGAAGAGTCTTCGATTAAGAAAAAGAAAAGTGCTAGTAATGAACCAAATTCAAGGCCATTTGTGTGTAAATTCTGTGGAAGATCTTATTTACAGAAACGCTACTTAATTGAACATCAGGTAGTTCATAGTGTAAATGCTTTGGTGTGTAAAGTCTGTAAAGTAGCGCGTCCTAATAAGTATGCACTCTTACGACATCTAAATGACCATGTTAGAAGGCGGGAGTATGATATGGAAAGAATAAAAAGAGATTTATTAGAAATCAATGAAAGGAGAAAACATGAAAAAGACGAACAGAATAAATTTTTAACATCAAACATACAAGAACATGTTTGTGAATTATGTAACAAGAAGTTTGGGAAGAAACGCTCCTTGTTAAATCATCGCAGACGATGTCATAGTGATAAAGTGTTTATATGTAATGAATGCTTAAAGCCATTTCCAACTAAAAGTTATTTAGCAGGTCATATGAACCGTCATATTGGAGAGAAGAAACACATATGCACGGTTTGCAGAATTGCATTTTGTGACAAGAGCAACCTGAAAAAGCATGAGATGATCCACACAGGATTGAGACCTTTCTTGTGTTCTGAATGTGGGAAATCGTTTGTTCAAAATGCAAGTTTAATTGTGCATCGTCGTATTCACACGAGGGAAGCGAAATACGTATGTTCTGTATGTGAGAGACCGTTCTATGTAAGAACAGATTTGCAAGAACACTTAAAGACCCATACGAGGGAGAGAAATTACTTATGTAATGTCTGTGGGAAAGCTTTCGTTCAACAGAAAGGCCTACGCGAACATCTAAGGAAAGTACACACTGAAGAGCGGTTGTTTAGTTGTTTCGCGTGTGCTAAAGCCTTTAAAAGCAGAACTACTCTAAACACACATATGAGAATACATTCAGATGTTAGACCTTTTGAATGTCAAGTTTGCAAAAAGACTTTTAAATACAAAAAAGTTTGTGAAATACATATGAAAGTACATTCAAAAAGTACTTCAAAGCAGGTGACACCGAAGAGTAGTACATTACCTGATGTAAAGGTTCCAAGTTCAAATCCGCTTCCCGGTTATTCTAACATTGGCTTTCCCTCGAAGAATTTAGACGAATGCGGGGATAGTGCCTTTGAACATATATCTTCTGGCCAATTTGCGGAGAATTCGTTTTCCAGTTGTCACTGTTAACGTTTCTGATGTCCACTGGCCTCAGATCAACCGCCTGAAACTTAAATAATTAACCTCTCAGGCCGAGAGATTTACGTTCGGGTGAAACCGTCCTGTAATAGGAGAACGTACATCTTTAGGGCCTTACGGTTCGTAAGAAACAGTGAACGTAAATATCTGTGTAACTAGTAAAGCTTATCAATTTAAATACGAGCCTGAGGGGTTAAGGATGTATTTGAAGAGAAAAAATTCTCCCATAATTTAATGAGGATTGACTCAAGGTTTGAGAATGCTTTGATTTTGTGGGTAGACAGCATCACACACCAATTAGTCAGTTATCACTCATTTCTTTATCATTACTTCTGGATAATGAACCGATAAATTAATTCGTTAGTGAATATATTATACATCTTAGGAGGTCGTTCATTTCAATTTTGGGAAATTAATCCTCTACAGTTAATGGTAAAGTCTTTAGCTTATATTTTCGATTAAACTTTTAAGAAAAGTTTGCTTTAAAATAATAAGCGCCTGCATAATTAGTGAAAATTACTATTATTTATTTTTAGATGTTTACAAGTGAATTTGAGTTAAGAAAATGATCTTAGTTGGTCGTAAATAATTATCATTATAAATTGAAGTGTCAAACAAGTAGATCCGTCACCTGATTGTAATCGTAATATTTCAGACACATACACGTATAACCTTTTACGAGGAATTAGAGGCTTAACACATGTTGTGCAAAAGATTCTTTACATGCTTCTTCTATCAAGTTCATTGGAACCTTTTATTTTATTTTATTTATTTGTAATTTTGTAATTTTTCGAAGTGATGTCCATTGGTGCTATGAAAAAGTGGAAGAAAGAGGAATACTCCGAGAAAACCCACGAACACAATGTTGTCCACCACAAACTTGGCCGGGGATCAAACAAAAAACCCCACACACTATCTTGTCTCGTTGTGATTTCTACTACTTCATTCGCCATGTTAACTATCGTCGAATTTACTTCCATAAAGTGTGTTTGCTCTCATCTCTTCATCACGAGTTCCCATATGCCCATTGTCCGCGTATGTCACTCGTGTTATCATAATTGTTTTGGAAAGGTGAGCTACTAATAAGTCTAGGTCTACATTCGAAAGATTTCGTTTCTAATTTACTAATTCTTTCATTAAGACTACTGACTTCCTCAAGGATTTTTAACTTACATCCAGGTGATTCTGCTTCAATCTGATTTATGTTGGAAATGTGTACTTTCCAAAAGCATATTCCAATTAAGTCTCTGTTATTACGTCGCTCGTTCCGAGCGCTATCTATTTCGTTTCTCATCTTGTTCGTATGGATACAATTTGTTTTGGATGGCTTGATTCATTTGAAGCTCTCGCTGTTGAGTCGCGTTGCACTTATGGTGAATGTTCTTGATTTGCTTTCGCAGTACTTGCAGAGTATTTTTAACAAAATTGGTGACTTCCAGCCACAGGAATTTAATTAAATTGGCCACAGTTTATTTTAACAAGAATTTTCTTGTGGGGTATACACTTCTGACAAAGAAACTTCATTTGTTAGTATTGAGGAAGCAAATGGGGTCAATGGTTTTCATTATTTACTCTCCCTTCTTTCTTTGTCCCTTTATCTGTTTGATTGAATGTGCGTGACGGGCGAATTCTGATGGTGTTTGTTGATTTAATGTCAGTAGAGTTGAACTAAAGGTTCGTAAGTGTTGTAACCGTAACAGGATTCCGGACTGTTGTGAATCCATCGGTTATGATAGACGTGGATTATTTTTCCGTGTGACATGCATAAAAATGTCAAAACTGAAAATTCAATAGATTAAGCGAAATAATGACAACTGGGTGTCTCACACAAGTGTAATAGGAACTGATATCGTATAAAGTTCAGCTGACAGTGCCCAAAGTAGTGAAACATGTTCCGAATCACAGGAAACTGCTATTGGCTCAGAACAAGGGGAAACGAATACGACTATTAGTTCTGGAGGTGAAAAAGGTGCTGCTAAAATTGGTCAACCTTCGAAGAGAGCGCTGCAAAAATCTATACCCGAAATTGAAATTGAAGGGGGATCACTTTTTCAAAGTTTAAAAGAGTTTAATAGAAGGATTTCAACAAAGGTTATCGATTGAAATTCATTATGTAAAAGCGGATATTAATTCTGTAAAGGCAGATGTAAAATCGGATATAAATTCTATGAAATCCTACATCTTAGACGTGGACAAAGAAGTGTCAAATGAACTATCGTCAGTAAAGTCGGAGATTCAGTTGGTTAAGTGTCAATTGACTGAAAATTTGAATGTAAGATCTAAATGTTCTGAAAATGTAAATATGATAGTAGAGGGTTTAGGAAAAACGAAAGAAAGTTTGTTCTTGTTGAAAGCGGAGAGAGAGAACTCAGTGGAAGCATTTTGTCCGTATCAGAGAATGTGGAAACGAAAATAAGTGTTGTAATAATAAGTAATTTATCTAAATTATCATGTCATTTAAACGCCGGAGCTTTGTGTTGATGGTAGATCCCAGTAAAAATGGCTAAACAAGTGTCTTAACAGCAAGAAATTGCCATTGCTCGGTGCGGATTAGGAGCAAGTATGTGGCTATCAACCAAGCGATCCGTTTTCAAATCATATATAGATAGTTAGATTCTAACAGCGTCTTTTCTGTACCATCTTCAATGTCGTGGTGTAGATAATGTTTGGCATGTGAAGTCACTATGTTCTAATGTACCGATCTCGTAACTCAAATCAAGCATCACAGCCACAAGAAACCAGGGTTTGCCCAAGTGGGCCCAGCCCGAAAAAACCCACCGGGTTTTTTCGGGTTGGACCCACCTGAAAAAACCCATCTTAAAACCCACCTGGGTTTTTGACTTTTTTGTTAGTGTATTATTGGTATAACTAAGGTGATCACATTGAAAGTTATGTTTATCAGATTTTAAACTTTCTTTGGACGAATTATACACTTTCATGTTAAGATAGACAACAATATTCAACATAAGAACTTTACAAAGCTCTAAATGCACTGAATGAATAAATAAATAAATAAATAAATAAATAATAAACCTCACCTTAGCTTGAGATAATTGTAGAACAAATTAATGTGCGGATTATGCTTATAGCCTATTTGAAGTAAAGTAAGCGATTGTATATTTTAGAAAATACTTTCCGTGAATAGTGTGTTTCCTGATTCGGCGCCGCCGAGGGACGTTATCCCTCATACGTTGACGGGTTTAAGGTCATAGGTGCCGGTACTAACAGTAAATATGTAAATACATTAGTAAAACTATTAATATTACTTCTTACCTTTGATGGCAACAAAAGTATTCAGTAAAATTTGGTTTTCCAACAACAGTTAAGTTCAGTCATTTGTTGCTAGCCTTCAAATAAGCATTCTGTAGAATCAATACTAACAATAACGTAAAAATTATTGTCAAAATTAAGAAGCTTAATGCTCGGAGCTCCGAAGACTACGTAACGCTTACTATTTCAAGTGCTGCATTCAAACTTCAGTATTAATGGAAGTTTCGATGTACAGTGAAGCAAGATGCATTTTCAGGGAAAACCCGTCGTGAAAGAAGTGTTCGGGAAATTCCCGCAATTGAACCCACAGAGGATCGAAAGTGAACTTCCACAATAAGACCATTTATTTTATGTTGAAAAATAAACAAAATAGACATAGAAAAATAGAATATTTAAGACATTTTGATGAATTGTGTCTTTGTTTTAAATTAATATAGCTATTTGGTATTCATATTTGGCGAACGTCACTGAAGATCCTAGGATGACTCGATCTACATTTGTTAGTTTGTCTGCCTTTACCACACAGTGTTCAACTTTCGGTCTTTTAAATTTTCAGGATACAAACCAGAGACACTCTAAATTTTCTGTTTAGATTTTGGCAGCATACTAACGTAAAATTACAAAATGGCGCGCTTTTTTTAAAAATAGCTGATATCCACTGGCGAAAATCCCGGGGATATGATGGCAACATATCCCCTACAATCTTGGAACTGTCCCCCTCAATAATCCGATTGGAAATGTGTCTTTTAGGAAGAAATGTGATGATTTATGTCCAACTGTCACAAAGGAAAGTGAGATGAAATTGATACCTCCCAGAATAAGCCTCAAATCTGACCGTCTCCCAGTGTTGAAGACAACTCTGATCCCCTACCCATGTTGTCCCGGAGTCCCACAAAGGGGACAAAATAGACGATATTATTATTGCTTTACAACTTTGGATCATCCCTTGTAAACAGTTTTCAATGTTGCCAGTCTGATTTTAAAGTTGTAAAGCAATAATAATATCCTCATATTTTATGTCCCCTGTGGAGGACGCCGGGACCGACATGGGTAATCCTCCTCAGATTGTTTTTCGCCGTCGTAAATATTTTGTACATCGCATATATATATATATATATATATATATATATATATATATATATATATATATATAGGGTGGTACGTAACTCCAGGGACAAACTTTGGGAGGCGATTCCTTATATGAAATGAAAGAAAAAAGTTGTAATAAACATGGGATGAAAAACGTCTCCTTTCAGAGTTATGAGTCGCCGAAAATTCACGTTTCGAAACTCTGTCTTAGAAACTACACGACCGATCCCAAGCGGTTTAAGGAATTACAAAGGAACTAGTATGCGCTCTATCTAAATATCTATGTTCTACCGTGGTCCGTGTAGTTATCGGCAAAACGAACTGTAAAAAGGAAGTTGAGGTATAGGGATAATCCTTTAAGTACTAATGGCGCGTTCGTTTCGCCGATAACGGAGGATGTTAAAACATGGATATTTAGATAGATCGCATACTAGTTCCTGTGTAATTCCTTAAACCGCTTGGGATAGGTCCTATAGTTTCTAAGGCAGAGCTTTCGAAACATGATTTTTCGAATTTTCGGCGGTTCATAACTTTGAAAGGAGACGTTTCTCGACCTATGTTTATCAGAACTTTTATCTTTCGTTTCATATAAGGAATCACCTCCCAAAGTTTGTCGGTGGTGTTACCTACCACCATGTATATATACCGTCTTACCCGTCCCCCCAATGTTGAAGACTGTCATAAACTCATTTATCCATCATTTTGGCAATATGCAGCTCAAGCAGTTTAATTCTTTTTTTAATTTAAAAGGGCTAGCAGACGACGTTCTCTGTGTATGTATGTGTGTTCTCTCACGCAGCGAATGCATGTGGGCGGAGTGACCTTGATCAACACTTCTTCAGCCAATCACAGCTCTGTCCGCTCTTACGTCATTTAACGCGTGAAACCCACGCGAACAGCGAGAGCTGAAGAGATTTAGCGGGAGACACTTACTTGGCAAAACAGGATGGACAGCTAACAACACATTCTACACTGCTGCAACAAGACACTGTTTCATTATGTTCTGTGATTAATCAAATCCAGTTATAATTCATATTAAGGGACACATCCATTACTATTACCTTTTTTTTTAATAGTTATTTCTCTATGTAAAGTGATGTAAGTATCAATATAATTAAAATTCTCAAATCGATTGACGAGTATTTTCTGCGATTGTGCATGTCGTCTCCCATGCCTCGTGGCTGTCTATTGAGTACATGGTGCAAAATTTACTTTTAATTTATTTGTGTAATTTGTTAATTTTCGAAATTATCATGCTGAATCTTTTGTGTCTTTAAAAGTTGTATGTAGAATTTTGCTTATGTGTGGCTGACGTTGAAAGGAGCTTTCTTCGGATAACTTGTTTCATCGTCAACGCTCGAGCAAACGTTCTATCTACGACTATCAAATATAATGCTTGCTCTATCTGGATCGCCATCCTATGGAGTAAACATTATAAAATGGTGCCGGGATAAATGTGTCGAAGCAGAAACCTTTCTTTTTGTATAAATGTTCACTTTTGTGTCTACGAACATAGGCCTAGGTATTTCTGATGTTCAAAACTTGCTGCGTAATTTTGCCGCCATCTCAGAGAGTTAATAGTACATGAAATTCGTGTCATTGTATCCTTGTCCAGTGCATTCATCCTTGCATATTGAAGCCTAAATCCTGTCTGAATTAGAATATTTTTATTATTTGCATTCTTAGATTTTTGCAGAAATTAGTCAATTATTTGTGTTAGCGAGTTTGTTATATTTGCAACATCATGGCTGAGGGTGATCTTAGAACAGTTCTCTTATCTTTGCAAAGGGAACTGAGTGCGTCAATTAATGAAATTAAAGAAAATCAGAATAAGTTGAATGAAAGCCAAAACGAATTGAGTGATAATCAAAAGCGTGTGAGTGAAAGCGTTGAGGCGATAAATGTAAACCAACAGAAAATGCAAGACGATATCAAGGAACTACGTAGCGAGTGTCGTGAAAACATATCCCAATGTAAAGATGATTTGTCAGGTGAAATTAATAATGTGAATAAGTGTATTAGTGCAGTGCGGCAGGAATTGATAGAACGAATTGAAGCAGTGGAATTAAAGTGTTTCAATACGAATGAAGATATACGTAGAAGTGTACGTGAATTGGCCGATGCAGTGCATGATATACGGGGCACAGTTGAAGAAAATACGCGCCAAGTAAACGACCAACAACGTCAATTAAATGAATGTCACAATAGAGTGGATGATTATGAAAAAAGGTTGCGTTTGGTCGAAAGTCTCGACAAGTACCGTGAAAGTAGAATTCAGAAGTGCGAGACCAAACAAAGTGAATACGGTATAGCAGTGCAAGAGTGTATTCAAGTGTGCCACGAGCAGAGTAAATTTAACCAGCAGTGTTTTGAAACATGTCTTCACGCCAGTGAATTAAGTGAACAAACCAAGCAAGATGTGGAACGACTATCAGAACGTGTGCAGCGTATAGAATTAGCAAATGAGCACCATGATAATGGAAGTAATATATCACAAAGAAACACAGGTTCCGTGCACAGTGTGAAGCGCGAGAGAAAATCGAGCAGTGAGTCTCAAACGGTGTCTGATACAGAGGAGGAAAGTGATGTAATAAAGAGAACCGTGTCAAGAATCAAAACCGAAAGAGAAAGTCCGCGCATTAAGCGTGCAAGAAATAGTGAAGTGAATGTAAGGCGTTGTTCATTGCGATTAGCAGACATTAAACAACTCTCCACATTTTCAGGTGATATGATGAAGGAAAGTGCAAGTGCATTTTTGGAAAATTTCGGTAGAGAAATGTCGTTCGCCGGAGTGCCTCAAAGTGAATATTTGATGATCATGCCATTGATTCTTAAAGACAGTGCACTTAAATGGTACGATTTACACGGTAAGAAGTGTCAAACTTTTCAAGAATTTGTGATAGAGTTTCAGAATGCATTTGAGAGTCCTTTAGTGAAAGCCACACGTCTGCGTAACTTGCGTTCTATTCCGTTTGACCCAAAACGTTATAGTAGTGTTGTTGATTTTGTGACAGAGCGTTTTAGTCAAATTCAAGCTCTGGAAGAGTATGAAAATCCAACCATTACGTTGTCACACATCATCACTCTCCTGCCCAAGCGGTACCAGTTAGCTATGATGGGCTCTATGCCTGATAATATAAATCAGTTCCTTGCGAGTGTGCAGTCCATCGAAGGATTGTCAGGAATTACTAATATGTACGACAATCAACGTAATAAACAAAAACAGCAAGGGGGTACCGGTGTTAGCGTGAATAATGTAAAAGTAGAACACGGTAGTGAAATGAGCAGTGATAATAGTGCGCGTCCGAATTTCAAACAGGGATGGAAAAGGAAATTTCATAGACGTGGACGTCGAGGTAATTTTAACAGAAATAATGACAACTCGAATAGTGGTAATCAGTCGCAAGGTAATGGCCGACAAAACACAAGTGCAAATGAAAATCGAAGCGAAACGCAAGGTGCAAGGGCAAACGAAAATCAAAGTAGTGCGACGACTTCTCAAGGTAGTCCAAATCAAAATAATAATTGGTTTCCAACATTTAATAGAGGTCCTGGTGTAAATAACGGTAGCAATCAGCAACGTCAATTTCCATACCAACAAAGTGGATTTTACCCGCAAAGTTCTGTGCCTTTAAACTAGTAGCGCCCTCCCACTTGATTGCTGAAAAGGGGAGGGATTTCAGTAGTGTAAACCGGGTTACTTTTCCACATATGTGCAACGAAGAAGATTTACAAGCAGAAGATTATATAAGTAATGATAATGAAGAAGAAGTGATCAAATGTGAATTAGGTCATAACACAATGAGAGTAAAAATTTTGTTAAACGATCAACCCAAAATTTGTCTGTTAGATAGTGGATCAGAATTATGCCTATTACGGTACAATATTTTTCGAGAAGTAACAAAGTGTGTAGCAAACGTGCATTTGCAAAAAGGAGAGCATATCGTTTTGTGCGATTTTCTAGGAAGAAAGAAAAAGAACGTGAAAGGAAGGGTTATCTTACCGGTACGAATTGAAAATGTGGAAGTGCCAGTTGAGTTTCTTGTGTTACCAGAACTGCATGAAGATGTAATACTCGGTGCAAACTTTCTAGAGAAGCTAAACAGTGTCATTGATTTTAAGCGAAGTAACTTGCGTGTTGATTTTCACGGAATTAGTGGTGAAGTGCCTTTAATACAGAGAAATAGTGAAAATGTCATTGTAGCTAATGTAAGTGAAATTAAGTGCAAGGTAGCCCCTATTGTTGTGTTGTCCGAGATAAGGGACCTTAATGATTTTTATGCGAGAACGGTGAATGTGTTCCGCAGTGGGTGCGCCGAGCCTTTAGAGAAAATTGAAGCTAGTGACTTAGTGGAGGACTTCCCACCGGATCTGTATTTCACAGTAGATGAAATAAGGGATGCAGTTACACGCGCTACGCTGTTTAGTGAAAACGAGAAAGAAGAATTATTTCAGTTGTTAATGAAACATAGGAAAGTGTTCGCCCGTTTTCCTGGCCTGTGTAATAAATTTCAGTACCGATTAGAAGTGGATACAAATGAACCCATTGTTGCTCGTCCTTACGATATTACGCACAAATATAAGGAGGGAGTGCGTGAAGAGATCCGAAAACTGTTAAAGTGGGGTGTAATTAGACCTAGTTCATCATGTCATCTATTACCGTTGCACGTAGTATTGAAAAAGAGTGGAGCGTTGAGAATAGTCACAGATTGTAGAGCATTGAATGTGCACATTAAGAATCCAGCTCTGCGTGTAGAAAAGTTGTCCGACCTCTTTGCTAAATTTAGTGGAAAACGTGTGCTAGGTACTCTTGATTTTACTAGCTCGTATCAACAATGTGGAATTACAGAAGATTCTATGCCATACTTAGCCTTCTTGTTTGAAGGAACGTTATATGAGTACACACGCATGGTGTTTGGTGTGAAAAATGGATCGTCTGTACTGCAATTGTGCTTGAATAAAGTGTTCCCTTTACCGCTACAAGAGAAATTAGGTATATGGACGATGTAGCTCTTGGTTGTACAAGCGTACCAGAATTCTTACAGCAGTTAGATGAAGTGCTTAGTTTGTTAAGTGATGCGAACATGACGCTAAATTTGTCGAAGTGCATTTTTGGTGTAAGTGAAATTAATTATTTAGGCTATTACGTATCTTCAGAAGGCATACGAAAGGATCCGAAATCAGCTGAAGCAATCGAGAAGTTACCAGTGCCTAGAAATTTAAAAATGTTACGCTCATTTCTTGGTGCTGTGCAGTGGCATTCGCGAACAATCAAAGGTCATGCTGTTATTGCTAAACCCCTTTACGAACTTTTAGGGAAGAAAAAGAAATGGAAGTGGGAAGAAGAACACCAAAAGGCATTTGAATCATTAAAAGCTGAATTAGTGAAAGATGTGAAGTTACACCATCCACAGTTCAATAAGCCGTTTTATCTCGAAAGTGATGCAAGCAAACTCGGGTTGGCTTGTGTGTGTTATCAAATTATTGACGGTGAGAAGTGTGTATTAGAATATGCAAGCCGTACTCTTAATAAACACGAACAGAACTATGCTATAATTGAGCTTGAGTGTCTTGCATTTGTGTGGTGTATTCGTAAGTGGCATGTTTGGCTCAAAGGAGCGAAAATATACATACGAACAGATCATAAAAGCTTAGTGCAGTTAAAGCGTATGCGTAATTGGAATGCAAGACTGATGAGGTGGTCTCTTGAACTTCAATCTTACGATTATGAAATAGAATTCATCAAAGGCAAGACTAACACACTAAGTGATTGTTTATCTCGTATGTTACCAACACAGGAAGATTTAATGGTGAATGTGAACCCTATACAGGCTGTTCAATCAGAAGTGTTCGATTTGGATCCGTCTACAATTGCGAAATTACAATGGGAATGTGACGAATACCGTCCTATTATTAGTTACTTACAAGGTAATATAAGTGAAAGTGAAAGCAGTGCAAATAAGAATTCTTTTCGTAGTAGTGCTCGAAATTGGAAACAAAATTACACTTTGGAAAATGGTATTTTGATGGTGAGAGATTTTCACTTCCCAGACAGATTAAAATTGTGTGTGCCTCCATGTTTAGTGAAAAATATTTTGATTGGCTATCATGATCATTACGGTCATTTTGGATTTATGAAAGTGTTTAATATCATTTCCCGTATGTTTTACTGGAAAACCATGCGTAGTGACATTAAATCGTACATTCTTGATTGTGAGGTCTGCATGAGGACGAAGGTAGACCATCACCCAGTGAAATGTTTAATGCAATCAGTGCCAGCGAAAAACATACGTTATTTGGTCTCAGCAGATTTAGTTGGTCCTCTACCTCGAGGTAAACATGGCGAAACTTATCTGTTAACAGTATGTGATGTATACTCACGTTATTTAGTAGCATATCCACTTCGTCGTGCAACAAGTGCAAGTGTAGCAAAATGTCTTACTGAGTCATACATGCTTCATCTTGGTATTTTCATGAATATCTTAGTAGATAATGGACCACAGTTTATTGGCAAGGAATTCGTACAAGCTATGGAAGCATATAACATCAAAATACATTATACTACGCCTTATCACGCACAAGGAAATGTCATCGAAAGATTCCATGCTGATTTAGAGAGAATTTTGCGTGTGTTGTGCCGCGATTCTCATTCCTCATGGCCAGAATATATTGTGCAAGCTTGTTTGTTGTTGAACTATACTATTAGTGCCAGTTTGGGAATAGCGCCTGCAGAATTACATCTTAACATCAAGCCAGAAGAATTTACATTGTCACATTTTGGAATTGTGAAAAACAACGAAACAGTAGATGAGCAAGAAGGTATAGATTGGAATGGAAAATTAATAATGGCTGACTTACGGCGAAAGAAAATCATTCAGCAACGAAACGAAAAGTTGAACGTTCATCAGAGAGCTCGAAGAACTTTGTGTGAAGGTGACTTAGTTTTCTTACGTCAGTATAATATTAGTAGCTTGGTAGACAAACGTATAGCCAAACTGTGTGAAGTGTACCGTGGACCTTACTTACTGTGGAAACAAGTTGGTGAAAATGTGTTTGAAGTATTAGATCCGCAAAGTGGCAGATATATAGGATTTCAGAATGTTTCTAGAATGAAGCTGTGGAGACCAACACCAGCTACTAGGAAAAAATGGCTAGAAATTCTGAAGAAGCATGTGGATGAAGAACAGTTCAGTGATATTTTAGAGAGAGCCGAAAAAGAAGCCAACGGAGATTACATGAACGAAGAAGAAGAGGAAAGTAAAGAAGATCAATTGTGTAGCATCAATAATAAAGATCAAGAAGTGAGAGTACATTCTAGTTTTGTCGACGAAAATGTTTTGTGGTATATACAACATGGTTATTTAGATGAGCGAAAGTTGTTGAATTTATTAGAGAAATATTACCATTAGTACTTCGAAGAAGTCAGTTTGAATTTAGAGATATGTTAGGAGTTATTAGAGTAATATACACGTTTATTACAGTATTCCTTTTGTTGTTATTGGAACAACATTGAAGTTTTACCTTAAGACCTACGACCACATTTCGCCATGAATTTCATGTGCATCGTTTTCTTTTTGTCTTCTATAAAACTCTATGGGGTTTCCTTAGTATAACTTGTTTTTGTAACCACATCTCTGTGTGTCTTCGTGGTCGTACTTACAGTGGGTAGGTTTATATGGTTTTTGTGGGTTGGCTCTTCTTCATTTAGTCGTCAGACCATCCCTAAGATGGATACAGGTTGGCATCTGTAGACATCTGACATAGCCCCAATATAATTCTCCATCATTCGAGCTTATATTGGTTTATTTCTCTCTTCATTATAGTATTCATGTAACAGTCATCGTTAAGGTTATATCTATAGGCTTATTATATTATCTATATATATATATATTTTATTCAGCATCATGTCCTATATGGGTATATTTCAGTATTAATTTATCATGTACCATGTACTTATTTGATGAAGTTGCACGAAGGCGTTGTGGATTGGGGCGTGCTTGTCGTAGTTTGTACTCGTGGAGTGATTTGAAAAAAAAAGAGAGAGAATGAAAGAAGAAATACTTACATTTCTTTTGTTAACCCATCCCAAGTCAACTTCCTTTTAACCATAATTATGTTATTTTAACCTTATTATAGTAATTACATGTAACACGTAAAAACATACACTTGATATCCATACACGAAGAATACAACACAAGGAAGAACACACGTAGGTCTAAACAATAAGAAGAACACACATTCTATTCACTTCCACTTAATACGATTGCAGCAGTAGCAAATGCAGCACATTTTAAGTCAAAAAAAAAAAAAAAAAAAAAAAAAAAAAAAAAAAAGGAAGATGCAAATTATACGTCAATAAGTTTATACGCAATAAGTTATAGTATTCCATGCATCTTCATATTGGCGCCGAATTTTGAAAATAGTTCGGCACTATTAAAAGACTGTAGCATGCAGAGACCTTCTAGAACTTCCACCGATGGACCTAGCCCTATCCAATGGGAAGAGGATAGGAGCAGAAGATTTAATCGCCGAGTGTTCATTCAGTGGGAAGAGAATGAACGAAGAGGATGGCCTATGGACTGGACATTGTTCTGGAGCATGGTGTAGATTGTGAATGGTGAATAACTTGGACAGTGTGACGTGTGCAGATAGTAAAAGTATAAACAGTGTGTTATAAATGAACAGTGAAGTGTTGTTTTCCGAACTGGAAAATATATCTATATTTATTTCAATATTCATTTTTCTTTTATGTTCAATTAATTGCAAAGGTGAAAGTGTTTCTAAAGGTTGAAATTAATTCATTGCTTGAAGTGTTTTCTCATTTTATTCACATTATTTACAATATTTTAGTGTATGTGATATATATTCAATTTCTTTAAGTATTAAGTGAATTTACATTTGAACTAATAGGACTATAATAAATATATTTCTATACATTTATTGATATATTACATATTTATGGACTGAATAAACACTTTATATGGTCGTGATTGCAGCAGTAAGTGAAGTGAAGTGTTTATGTGAACTGTAACTTAACCCATATGAACTATGGCCCAAGTGAAGAGTGCTTCAACAACTTACAGTGTGTCCTCGTCATACGCAGACACAAACTATAAGTGTTGCCAGGGTCCTTAGGATAAACGTATCTCACCAGAACTTTACCTATCAGCTGTTCGGGTGCCATTTGTCATAAACTCATTTATCCATCATTTTGGCAATATGCAGCTCAAGCAGTTTAATTCTTTTTTTAATTTAAAAGGGCTAGCAGACGACGTTCTCTGTGTATGTATGTGTGTTCTCTCACGCAGCGAATGCATGTGGGCGGAGTGACCTTGATCAACACTTCTTCAGCCAATCACAGCTCTGTCCGCTTTTACGTCATTTAACGCGTGAAACCCACGCGAACAGCGAGAGCTGAAGAGATTTAGCGGGAGACACTTACTTGGCAAAACAGGATGGACAGCTAACAACACATTCTACACTGCTGCAACAAGACACTGTTTCATTATGTTCTGTGATTAATCAAATCCAGTTATAATTCATATTAAGGGACACATCCATTACTATTACCTTTTTTTTTAATAGTTATTTCTCTATGTAAAGTGATGTAAGTATCAATATAATTAAAATTCTCAAATCGATTGACGAGTATTTTCTGCGATTGTGCATGTCGTCTCCCATGCCTCGTGGCTGTCTATTGAGTACATGGTGCAAAATTTACTTTTAATTTATTTGTGTAATTTGTTAATTTTCGAAATTATCATGCTGAATCTTTTGTGTCTTTAAAAGTTGTATGTAGAATTTTGCTTATGTGTGGCTGACGTTGAAAGGAGCTTTCTTCGGATAACTTGTTTCATCGTCAACGCTCGAGCAAACGTTCTATCTACGACTATCAAATATAATGCTTGCTCTATCTGGATCGCCATCCTATGGAGTAAACATTATAAGACAAATTTCCGCCGCTGCTGATATCCACGCTACAAAGCGCAACTTTAGGTCTTTCAAGTTGAAATTTTCAAAGTAGAAGCACGAGAGACTAAATTAGCTGTACATATTTTGGCGGCCTAAAGTTTCAAAATGGCGGCGATTTTTTAAAAATAGCGGGTATCCATGCTACAAGGTGCAATTTTCGGACTTTTTAAGTTGATATTTTGAGGGTAGAAGAACAAGACATTCTAAATTTGCTGTATCGATTTTTTCGGAAATCCAATATAAAATTTCAAAATGGCGGCAATTTTTTCAAAACAGCAGTGAATAGAAAGTTGTTGCAAGTTCTGACAATGACACACATGAAATGTAAATCATATTTTAACATTTTTACCCCAAAGAGATTGAAATATTTCGAAAAAACCCAATAAAACCCGAAACAAACCAATAAAACCCGAAAAAACCCACATGGACCCAGGTGGGTTGGGTTTTTTCAAAAATACCCGGGTTTTTTCAAACCCTGCAAGAAACGCGCATACCATGCACATGTATGTATCTTATTTATGTGTTGTAGAAGACTATTACTATCTTTAGCATATTCATATTTATTTCCCTGTTCATAGCTTACAATATGAGGATATTCCCCAATTAAGCTTTACAGTTGTCAAATATGGTTACATTCTCTATGTGTTATCAGTAAGATAATTTTCAACAGCGTAATAACTTTTTTCTAACAATTGTAACGGAATATTTATGAATCCCGTTTTTCGTTAATGTTCTTATCCTTTGTCGGTAATTTGTTATCGACCTCCCCCCTTCCCGGCCTCCCTATGCCTCGAGTTGAGTATGAGTGCAAGTTTTATAACATGCAGTGTAGATCTACCTAGGTATAATAGAACTCCGTCCCTTTACCTGAAAACACTAATGGTGATGTAATGATGTACTAACTGAATCTCAGTCGCCCGATTTATAATTTGTGTGTGTGTGTGTGTTATTTTTCTTTATTTAACAAAGCGCATTAAGCATAAATACCCCTCAAAATATGAATGGCTTCAAAACTGATGCTATCTGCACTATCATTTGTAAGATTGTTCTGTTCTTTATGTAAACTAAAATATGGCTTTTTTTTTCTCTTTTTTTTTTGTTCCAGCTGTAGTTTAAGTTAACGGTTCGTGTATCTATTTTCATGTATTTTCACGTTATTTAGGCTACACTTAGAATATGGAAGGAATATCTTAGAAACAAGGTTCTAGAAAATATCTGTGTAATTATTTTACACTCAAAAACATACTAATTTCGTAACAAAATTGCAGTTCAATAAATTCAGTGTGTTCAAACAAAATTGAAGCGATTTTGCACATGGTTTGCGTAAACGCTTTTGCATTATCTATAACGTAACACCAAAAATCGCACTTACCATTGGTCTACTGGCTAGCTGTCGCATCTTTGGTACCGGTATATGCGTAAAGAAGTGTGCCCATTTTGTATTTTGTTTCGTTGTTTTTACTATTTATTATGAAGTTAGTAGAAGAACCAGTAGTAGAAGTATTTTCAAGCCGTAACGCACAGGGGCCAACGGAAGAAAGTTCCATGCTCACCCCGCAACCACTGTTTGAAGCTCATATTACGTATTACTGAATATCTAACTGTTACTCACTTTATATGATATTTGCACATTTTATAAAGTTTCATATTGATAGGAATCTTGATTTGATTCTCTCATCCATTGCTAATGTGCAAGTAATGTGTAAAAACTAAAAAAATATTTAAATCTTAAAGCAACTAATAAAGCTCACATCGCATTGTACAATACACAATATCTTGCAGGGACTCACCTTAGACCGGGCTCTTGATTGCAGAATAACAAAGGAGTCACCGATATGATGGTGAAACTGATCACCAATGCATCAATAGATATATTACACATTTTATTTGTGTTTAATACGTGTTCGTTGAAGTTCTAGTAGACTGATTTGTGTTTAACGGTCTTATCCAATCGTGGCTCCCAGAAGGAGAGCAAGAGGCTCCGAGGAAACAGTGTCACAGAACCAATCGGAGTACTACATACATAAATCGATTCAAGAGGGTCAGTTGTTATGGCTTCTGACAAGATCAAGTTTTAACTGTTATTCTTCAAAGTAACTCTTATGATTGGAAGGGAAAAACAAATACTCTCCATCACTTTGGCCAAGTCGCTCATTGGGAGAATGGAAAGAAAAGGAATACCGTTTCTCCTAATTCGAGTACCCTTATTTGTGTGAAACTATTTTTGTAATGAAGAAATGACGAAAATCACCACTTGTTTGGTTATGGAACTATTTTATTATTTCAAAACTGAAATTAAATTTTGCTTTTTATAACGTACGCTTGATTCGAAAAGCGGAAAATCGGTTTTGGTTTTCATAACCGAAAATCAATTTTCAGATATTCGATTTTCCGAAAAAACGAAAAGCAAAACTCTCATGAAATATGAACTACACTAATTGGAATTAATTGAGATATAAGTGGGGGAAAGAATATCATATCATTACTTATCATTGCAAACGAGCGCCACCTTTGGAGACAATTTGAAAACATAAATATTCCCTGTTCTAATTTTTTTTCTTCTTTCCTTCGGTGATGAAAAAGGTGTCATGGAATAATATCGTAAACATAGAATAAAAGTTTAGAGTTTTTTCAACAACTGAAGGAATGTAACACATTTCATCATTATTTTTCAGGGCTGTTTATCCACAAGGGACTTCAGATTTTATATTAGAGAAAGTTGAAGCTGGACATGTTGATGATTCCCAGAAGATGGCAATGAGAACTTCTACATTAAATACAAACAAAATAAGACCACATGTTTGCAATGTGTGTGGGAAAAGTTATTCACACAAATCCTCGTTAAGAGAGCATAAAAGAGTACATGGTTCTGATGCATTTGTATGTGACCTTTGTCCTAAGAAATTTACTCGCAGGAGTACATTAGAAGAACACTTAAAGACTCACATTTCGAGAAACAGACGTGCTGTAGAAAAGTTAAATAAGGAACAGTCTGCGATTAAAAAGAAGAATAGAGATTCTGATGAACCAGGTTTAAGACCACTTGCACCTGAAATTGCTGAAACGTCTTATTCACAGAAACGCTACATAGCAGAGCATGAGATAATTCACAGTACAAATGCTTCTGTGTGTAACATATGGGAAAAAACGTTTTCTTGCAAGTCTGAACTGTCACGTCATTTACAGGTACATATTGAAAGAGGCGAGTATGAGTTGGAGACTTCAGGAAGGGATATAATGGAAATCAATGAAAGAAAACGTGAAAAAGACGAACATGAGGATTCTTTAGTACCAAACGTGGAAGAAAATATTTGTGAATTATGTAACAAGAAGTTTGGTAGGAGAGGTTCACTGTTAGCTCATCACAAACGATTTCATACAGATGAAGAGTTTATATGTAACGAATGCTTAAAGCCATTTCCTAGTAAAAGCTCTTTAGCAATGCATATGAACCGTCATATTGGAGAGAAAAAACATGTATGTAAGATTTGTGGAGTTGGTTTTCGTGAGAAAGGTTACTTGAAAACACACGAAGTTCTCCATACGGGGTTCAAACCGTTCTTGTGCTCTGATTGCGGGAAATCATTTGCCCAAAGTGCTGGTTTAACTGTACATCGCCGTCTCCATACTAAGGAAATGAAATATGTATGTTCTGTATGTGAGAAACGTTTCTATATAAAGAGTCAGTTGGACGACCATTTAGAAATTCATAACACAGATAGAAGTTACTTATGCAGTATTTGCGGGGAAGGTTTCACTAATCGGAACACCTTACGCGGGCATGTAAGGAAAGTACATTCGGAACGTGTGTTCAGTTGCTTTGCGTGTAAGAAAGCTTTTAAAAGCATAGAACATCTAAATACACATTTGAAAATTCATTCAGATGTTAAACCTTTTGAGTGTGAAGTTTGTCAAAAAACTTTTAAATATAAAAAAGTGTGTGAAATGCACATGAAAGTGCATGAAAAGAGTAATTTGAACAAAACAGCATGTAAAAGGACTTAGTTGTCTTGGATTCGAATCCCAGTCCCATCCTACTCTCCCCGCTGGTCTAGTAGCAAGCACGCGATTTGGTGCACCGGTTTGACATGCTTGATTCCCTTGTTAGAGAATTCTAATCTGAACGCATTACGGTGGTTCAGGTTATTTCACCTTAAACTTAGGCTCTCGTATTACGTAGCCTCTGTGTTCAACAAGCAACATCGCTTTCATGTCCACTCCCGGTGGTTGAAATCAGATGTCGAGACAGCAAAACTACTCAGAAACAATAACCTTTTCGAGACTTCAAACAAGTGCGGGTTTTAAAAATGACCGATTGTCCGCTATATCGAATGTGGCCTCCAACTTTCTATATCCATCCATATCTACTTACTGATATATTCTATCATGTACACTCATGTTCAAAATAATGGTCGCATATCTATAACTGTCTTCTTATAAGAATATAATTTGATAATGATTTTGCAGGGTACTTTTAATACTGATACTATGTGTATAATCCGGAAATGTATATTTGTGGTAAATTTCATGGGAAAAGAATTATAAATACGAAAATTAAATTAAGTAAAACAAAATGTTGCTAAATGGACAAGAAAGTTTTATTGTTCTTATTTAGTGCTCTTTTGACATGAAATTTACACATACATGTATTTGCAGATCATACACATACTAACATTATAAGAAATCCGGGAGAATTCGTTATCAAATTATATTCTTACAACAACATATTTATAGACATGCGACAATAATTTTAAACATGAGTGTACATCTTAGTTACAAAATTAAAAGCTTGCCTTTTCAGTTTTTTTAAAGTATGGTAATATTACAACTCGCTGGGTTCATGTTCAGAAATTTGTTGCTTGTTGCAACTGGAACTCCTGTAATATCATTATTGTCAGCTTATATAAATCCCATGAAAAAATAAACCTCTAACTCCCATACTTCATTGCATTTATTTAATTTTATGCACGTTGACACTTTTTCCAGATTGAAACCAAATACTCAACCTCTGACGACTTAGCATTAGATATTGCTTGATACTTCCATGAAGTTAGAGCTAACAAGGGAAGACAGAGAGATTATATATCGAAGTGGAAGATGGTTTATACACTAATCGAAAGCAGGTCAATCCAAATGGAATCGACATATGATGGTTGGTGACAAAATTTAGTAAGTTTGTACAATATTCTGGGAGTTGAAAACGGGTATTCATTTATTTTGTAGCCGCGCACGTTTTGTCGTAGCAGCCATTTTGAATAGGAGCCTAAGGGTATTTTGAACTTTTCAGAGGATTCCGTTAAAAGCTGTAACGTTTTAGGTTTTAAAGACAATGAGTTCAGACCAAAACAATATGAAAGATATTGGAATGGACAACATTCTGTGTTCTGTGCACATTGAGACGTACTTTAGAACGTCGGGGAAAAAAGCTCTGAACATTGATGTTGGAAACCTAAAAATATACATTTTGAAACGAAATAAACGAGACTCACCATCAATTTTTGGCAATTTTACGCACGTGTCTCAGTGATGCAATTTTATCCACGCGTTACTGCACGACTATCGTCTTTTTGTGCAAATTTTGGGATTTTTCACTTGCGACCTGAGATATTTGATGGTGAAAGTACACGATTTTCGAAAATTCATAATGTTTAAAAGTAGATCTGAAACTTGTTTGGGACGTTGTCTGTTATCTAGTCTCTATGTAAATAAAAAAAATTGAAGGTGAGTCTCGTTTATTTCGTTTCAAAATGTACATTTTAGGTTTCCAACATCAATGTTCAGAGCCTTTTTCCGCGACGTTCTAAAGTACGTCTCAATGTGCACAGAACACAGAATGTTGTCCATTCCAATATCTTTCATATTGTTTTGGTTTGAACTCATTGTCTTTAAAACCTAAAACGTTACAGCTTTTAACGGAATCCTCTGAAAAGTTCAAAATACCCTTAGGCTCCTATTCAAAATGGCTGCTACGACAAAACGTGCGCGGCTACAAAATAAATGAATACCCGTTTTCAACACCATATACTTATTATATCCATATAGAATAATCCCCGGGGACCCCGTAGTCTAGTGGTTAGAGCGTTCGATTCATGTCCGCGTTCGAATCCCGGTCGGTGCTTCTCCAAATTTCGGCGTCCATCCAGCGTCGTGAGGCAAACTGGGAAGTCACGTGACGGCCATTAAGTTTATCAAGATCCTGCTGACCACGTGTTCGTCGCTAGCCTAGACGTAGTTACACCAATCGCTAACACATGGCGTGGAGCAGAAATTTGGGCTGTTACGCCAAATACTTAGTTAGTTCATATAGAATAATCCGCATTTATTAGTTATGCTGCGCAAAACTGCGATCATTGTTGTATATCAACTGTTCTCTTCCTCTTAAGTGCAATATCTCGAAGTTTATCACTTTTACCAACAAATTTCCATCAACTTTAAGGTAATCCAGCACCAGTTTATTTTTAATAGCTCCTACACTAATTACGTCGTCGACAAAATCACTTTAGATGAATAACTTCATGGCTTTTGCAGTAACCAGACATAATTCTAACAGCTAAAAGTAGGGTTCTTAAAACTATAAAACCACTATGCACCTCAATTCATGCTCTGTAGGTACAAATTTGTGACAACTTTTAAATACAAACTAGTACTTTATTTGTGAAACATAAATAAATAAATAAAAGTATTTAATCCTTGTTATGTGATTGTAGGTACTCTAATCAGCTGTGAAGGCAGACGAAAAGAAAAAAAAAACTTTTATTGAATTGATTGTGTGTGACGTTTTAAAACATAGAATGCACTCTTTGTTCACTCTTCAATTACTTCTACTCCCGCCAAGTGAACTTTTTGGTGGACGAACACCGTGTCCGTGGGTTTTCTCGGGGTTCTCCCGTTTCCTCCCACTTTCTTCATTCCACCATTTCATTCATTTCTCATAATCACCGTCTCCTTTAGCCTAACCGGCATAATCGTGTGACGTACAACTCAAAAATTTCATTTCATTTTTTCAGTTACTTCTAAAATAGGCAAATCATTTTATTAAAAACAAAAAAACTTTTAAACTTTTGTGTTTTCGCGTAGGCATTAAGTCGTTTCTGATTTATGAAGAATTGACTTATTTCTGGGAGATCTTTAGTACTTCTGTCAATAAATGGAAGAGACACAACATACTTAGAAGTACTTGTAGGAACTATATTTTCTGTTTTTGAAATCGGTCAGTATCCCCGTTCTCTAAAAGGGAAAAATCAGATCAATCGAAACGTTTGATCCTCCTGTTTGTTCTTGGTTCATACCTTTGGAACCGTATTCATTGATTTGTTTTAATGCAAATGTATCTCAGTATCTTACCTTGACAATAGAATTGGTGCTTCATAATCAAATTAAATTCATTCAGGATTTTAAGATACAGTTTTTTTTTTTCTATAAGAAGATTGTAATCGTTATTTACGTCATGGTTCGGAATAGTTTTTTTATTTCTCATATCTTTCCCGTTTCTTAGTTGTGATTCCCAGTTACGCCATGACGTAAGCGATTACTGCCCATGCCTACACTTTCCATCTACGATGACTGGGAACATGGCAAATGAAAATGTAAGCAACGTAAGGTTTGTTGTTAAGCTACACGTATAAAGAAAATTAATTATTAAATAGAAGACAAATTATAAAATTACTTTCCGATAAAAGAAATATAATATTATTATATCAGCACAAATGTTACATGCATTCACATTTCCAATATGCACAATTAACAATTTAGTACTAACAACACTATGGTGGCGTGGCTTTAATAATGAATAAAGTGGTGGCTTAAAATGTTAGTAGACTCACGTGTGTCTTCGGCTAGCCTGTTGATGCTGCGTCTTTGATGTCCTGTACTCGAGCATATGCACTACTTCTGAAGCTGAAGTTCCAATCGTATCTTGTCCACTAATTATTCCGGATGATGCTATGCGTGTGTTGTCAACTTTATGACCTCAATCAAATCGTGTTTCAAAGCTCCGCTTACATTCACAATAATAAAGGATATTCCACTTGACTAGCGATATGACAATGTTTTCGTAAATACCTATTACGTTTAACTTTCAACACTAATGTATGAATTATTAAACTGATAGTTCAGGCCTCTTCATCACAAACGAGCTACAACTCAAAACGAACGGGCTACATTCTAAGCAGCAAGGTACGCTGCTCTTCAGAGGAGGGCGTGCTACGACGCGAAAATTGGGAGTAAGAAGGCTCCCTCAAACTGTCCACTGCAGACTGACTGCTTTGTCCAATTCACTATCATATACATGTTTTTGGGTGTAGAGCTCTCCGATGATGACGTATAATAACAAGCTCACACTCTTTGGCTGAAGAAGTGCGGACATTTTAAATAATCAAATCAGCGTTGAGCAATGACAAGAAGTAAAGTGTTTTTGCGACTTTCCCGATTTTCCGGAGTTAGAGAACGTTCACAAAGGAAATCACTGTCTCTGCAACGTATGCCCATATATGGTTACAAAATCTTGTTCGGGTTCACCAACACAGACGAATAGACATACCAAAGCGATGACAAAAGAGTTTCTAGAACATTTGGGTTTATACGAGGGTTGGTTAATAAAGTTCAGAATAAATCTATTTTCTCAATGTTTCTTTTAAATCGCAAAAAATGAGCTGCAGGACGGTGACAAGATCTTGATGAAAATGACGTTTGAACTTTGTTCATAAATATTCCTCAAGATAAGTTTCAATTTCCCTAATTCATAGTCATAACTAGTGGGTAGAAAAGTTGACAGCATGAACGACCCAATATTTTCTACAAGACGGGGATAGTAATCTTGACCAGGATGGATTTTCACTTAGAAATTCTCAATATTGATGAATAAGAATTGTCTCAGAATTGAATTTTTATCTAAAACTAGCAGCGTTCACCCCGCTTCGCTGCGGTCACCCCGGAACGCAATAAACTTTGTTACTTAGATAATTTTTACTTTTTCGCTTTCAAGTGATATGATAAAAACCATAGAAGATTGCAGTAAATCTTAACATTATATCGCCTGTCATTTATGTTAACCCGCCCCGCTTCGCTGCGGTCATCCCGGAAGTTTTCGCTTTCAAGTGATATGATAAAAACCATAGTAGATTGCAGTAAATGTTAACATTATATCGCCTGTCATTTATGTTAACCCGCCGAGTGACACGGTCATGCGGGTTGCATATAAATACGTTTATTTTTACCTATGATGAACTAACAAAGGATTTGTACGTTATGGACACTTGAATGGTCAATTATCTCAAGACACTGGTAATTAAAAATTAAAGTGATATGATAAAAACCATCTAGGGTCCAAATCCTAATAACCCCCCAAAAATAAAAGAAATTGGTTCAGCCGTATTAGCGTGATGAGGGAACAAAGGATTTGTGCGTTCTCTTTTATATAATAGATTAAGTTTTACTCAATACACTTTTGAATTTTAGTCCGGCATTATCTGTCAATACGAGCCTTAGTCCTTTTGGAAATAGACTGCTTTCCGTTCTGCCTATATTAAAGAAGGAAATAAAATGTTTGCACCTTGCTGGTTTCGGTGGGCTTTTGATAGATGGCTGGTTCCAGTGAATAACCTGCTAAGTCGGGAAAAGTAAATTTTGCAGGAGAGCAGTTTAAAGGTTTTAATTTTACAGCAGTTACCTGGCTAATTTCGACATAACCAAATGCTGTAACTTCCTCAATTTTATCAATTTTCCTTAGCCGCTTCTGCACAATGTAGAACTCACCAAAAGAAGCTTATACCCGTAAAATCTCAATTAAAAAAAAAAAAGAAGGTCGACTTAGCCGGTTATTCACTGGAACCAGCCACATAACACTTGGTTTTTTTCTAATAAATTCATTGGACAAGGGCATACAACGGGACAGTCGAATTGCCAGTGAAACCAGAAACAAAACACTAAAACAGGGTTAGTAATTGAAGAATGTTCCTAGTATGACATCATCCGTCCTTCCATTTTTTAAATCGTTGCAGACTTAATATGTAAATCATGTATCACATTTAAAACTTTAAAATTATTGTATTTTCTATTTACACCGTACAGGCAACGAAATTACGGTGTGCATAAAGTAACTGCAATACAATTTCCGATCCTGTCTCTTCCAAAAATGTACCGAACATTCTTTTTCCTTAAGCTGACCTGAGCTGAGGGAATTCGTGAAAATCTAAGGTAATTTTAAATTTATTTATTTATTTATTTTCAAAGGTGCTTTAATAATGCCCTCCCCGCTGACTTCGTGGCTGGCGCTTCCGTGTTTGGTACACGAGATCCCGGTTCGAGTCGAGATGGGAGAGCATAGCAATTTAAACGCATACAGTTTTCAAGATTCCTGGCTTAATGTGTAAGGTCTTATATATAGCCCTGCCGATAAAATGGGACAGTAACATCTAATTAACATACTTTAAGCTTTGGATGAACGGCAAGGGATTTTGTGACCACGAAGTCAGACATCTTTTCTTCGTTTATTAACACAAAGAGGAAAATTTTCTTTAATATTATCTACCTCATTTTTACAGAACAAATAAGATAAGAATGACAAAACATTATCAATTTATTATGATTATTATGCACATTATGTTTTATCCTAGTCTTCTTCTTTTTACTGTTGTCCTGTCTGTTATTATTATTATTGTATCGTATCGTTGTTCTGATAATACATATTTTGCTGTATTTTTATTTTTATTACATGATTTTTACATTTATTATTCACATATTATTTAGTTCACATATGACATTGAAGGTATAGCATCTCGTTTGAAGCTTTTACTGTCCGGAATATTTAAGTCGGGAGTGACTGACAAACAAAAGGGTGGAAAACAGAAATCTTGGTGAAAAACAAAAGGCTGAATCTTCGATGACAAACAAAAAAGGTGAAAGACAAAGATCGTGAATGACAAACAAAAGGCTGAATCTTCGATAACAAACAAAAGGCTGAATCTTCGATAACAAACAAAAAGGTGAAAGACAAAGATCGTGGATGACAAACAAAAGGATGAAAGACAAAGATCTTGGATGACAAACAAAGGATGAAAGACAAAGATCTTGGATGACAAACAAAAGGGTGAAAGACAGATCTTGGATGACAAAGAAAAGGGTGGAAGACAAAGATCGTGGATGACAAACAAAAGGGTGAAAAACACAAGATCTTGGTGTCAAACAAAACGATGAAAGACAAAGATCTTGGATGACAAACAAAAGGGTGAAAGACAAAGATCTTGGATGACAAACAAAAGGGTGGAGGACAATCTTCCCGCTGTGACCTCAGTTTTTATTTCATGGTTGGTTGTTGAAACAAGAAGACGGAAGATAGATACTCGGTAATACCGGATGGGGCAAACTTGTCTCTTTTAAGCTATTATAAATGCAAACGGAAATTTGGTTTCCTTCATCTATTGCAATAAATGTTAAGAGCACAAGTAGAGACTAGAGTACAAGCCGAAAACAGCTAGCTGTCTGAATGAGACTTTATCCAGAAAACAGTTTACTTTTCATCCCTACAGATCTTTGAAAACTATTTGTCATAGGAAGTCATATAGCCTTCACGTTCTCGGGTGTCCTAACACTTCTTGCACTATCACATCTTCGTCTTTGACCTGTTGTTTCATAGTTGTGAACCCAGTTAAAAATGATTTTGCTTCCTGGTACAGGAGCACAAGAAGGTCAGCGGAATGCATGTTGCGCACGTAGTTGCTTTCAATATTTACGTAAAAGGCAATAACACGGTGAAACTGCTTTGTTCACCGGTCCAACGCTGCATATTTTACTAAACTTTCTAGTGTGTAGAACAATGAAGGTGACATCCTACTCACCCCATCACATACACATCTCAAGCGTGCGACCGTTTTAGAAAAGTGGGTTCGAATGCTTCCCGTAGAGGTATCGTTATAAGCAAGTTGCTTAGTGTCGTCAGGAAGTTCCCTTGATAGTAAGGTGCCAGTTTCCGTAAATAGTTAGGTACAAATTGAACGAATAAACGACAGACAGGAGATAATGTTAGTGCTTTTGAAAGATTTCTCGAATGTGTTGTGCTGCAGTTAATGATTTTGAATGGATTTCAAACTAAACGAGGGGGGCCGCGGTGGCTCAGTGGTAGAGCGTTCACCTCTGGTGCTTGGGGTCCCGGGTTCGATCCCAGTCCCCGCCAAGTGAACTTTGTGGTGGACAAACACCGTGTGCGTGGGTTTTCTCGGGGTTCTCCCGTTTCCTCCCACTTTCTTCATTCCACCATTTTCATTCATTACTCATCATCACCGTCTCCTTTAGCCTAACCGGCATAACCGTGGGACGTAAAACTTAAAGATTTCATTTTTTTTCAAACTAAACGAAAATCATCCATTTGCAATGTTGTAGACTCTACATTTATTGCAACCTAATATTTTGGATCGATAGCATGTTAGCCGTGTTAGAAATCTGTAAGATTGGAAGTAATTGAGATATAAGAGGGGAAAAAAAAAAGCATTTATATCATTACTTATGGTTTTAAAGGAATGCCACCTCTAAATACAATCTGAGAACATGAAGTTCACTATACTGTTGTTTTCTTCTTTCTTTCGGTGATACAAGTGACATGGAATAACAAAATAGACATAGAAAGTATTAACTTTTTTTCTATAAGTAAACTAATGTAACATATTTCATCATTATTTTTCAGGGCTGTTTATCCAAAAGATACTTCAGATTTTATATTAGTGAAAGATGGATCAAGAGATGCTGATGATCTTGAGAAGATGGCAGTCAGAAAATCTGTATTGAATACCAACAAAATAAGGCCATATGTTTGCAATGTCTGTGGCAGAAAATATTCACATAAATACTCCTTACAAGAGCATAAAAGAATACATGGTTCTGATGCATTTGTCTGTGATGTATGTTCTAGGAAGTTTTCGTCCAGAAGTAGATTAAAAGAGCATATGAAGACTCATATTTCGAG
>NC_137460.1:290091476-290317676 GCF_964235325.1 Thermobia domestica
GGGGCATTTTAAAACCCTTCCTCAGTGTGTGGTGTTACGCGCAGGGGCGGATCCAGGGGGGGGGCGATCGGGCGATCGCCCCCCCAGAAGTGGAAACTTTCTTACTTTTATATATATAAATACAATCTATCCAGAGTTTGGAGCCCTTGAAAGTTGCATTATGACAACCCACCGCCCCCCCAGAAGTCGGTCCTGGATCCGCCCCTGGTTACGCGTAACCCTTGGTTTACGTAAGATTAAACGGTTTTGGGAAGTATTGCCTATAGAAGCAGAGTATGCATTTCGGCAGATTTTCTTTTCTTTCTTTTTTTCTAGAAATTGTAGCCATCCAGATTCTTAGTCCGTTAGCTTACGCTGCTAGTAAGAGAGAGAGAGAGAGAGAGAGAGAGAGAGAAAGGAGAGAGGGAGGGAGACAGAGAGCAAACATGACAGTGTTGTACGGTTACTCAGTGACAGTACAACTTTCAGGGAAAGTATTACCAGTGGTGGCTTTTTAGGGAACTGACATTGTTAAAAATAGCAATTTTATGACTACAACCTAAAGTGAAACAATCCGTGATATTTTAATTCTCGTTATTAGAACATTTAGTCTATAACGATAATGTTATAATTTTGACTGATACGTCTTGCCTCAAGAACCTCCCCAACTTTCTCGACACCTTTTCCGGACGAAACACCCTTCATTGTTGTCTCGTGTGCAACCCTGATTCCCCTCAAAATTGTTCATGAAAATACTAATATGGCCTTCATTATGTAATTTTGCTTTTAACCGTAAAGGTACCTGCTAAAATGCTGAACATACTATACTTTTTTTTTTTTTTTTAATAATTGTCAAGAATATCTGAAAAATATAGCCAATCAGAATAGACACAGTGGTCAGAGAACGTTTAAACTACATCAAACGAAACAAAATTGAGATTGGTTGACTCTTTTGGAAGTTACACTGAGAAATATATATAGACAAGGGCGAATCCAAGGGGGGCTATATGGGCTATAGCCCCACCTTGACGCTCAGATATACACTGGATAAAATGGACTTCAATTCTGTTTTACACTGGATAAAGCGTCAAACTATGGTTTAACCCCTCCCTTGATCATATCCTGGATTCGCCTGGCGTACGTGAAATCGTATGTTACATTTGTAAATCTTGTAGTTTTCAGACTTAACGTACAACAAACGTATAGCTGAAACCGCATGTTTTATAATACTTTCTGTATAAGTGTTCCATCTGTACTTACTTTCTGTATGAAACAATATTGGCGATCAGCATCTCACATACGAATGCACGTTTATAACATATAGCTGACGAAGGTAACATACATATGTATGTAATATAAGGAAGACTGTTAGATATCAAAGATCCTGCAAAGGCATAACGTAACATCTAAGGGCAGTGTCTATGTAGCATACGGACAACGTATGTTCCGTACTGATTTCTGTAGTAAGCAAGAGGATTCCGTATATTTGTACAATATACCGATGTTCGGAGAACGGATTTTTCTTAGTGTACTGGGTAAAGAACATTTTCCGTGTGTACGGTAAATCTTGTATGCACAGTGTTTCTTACAAGTTAGTGTAAAACCGTGAATCTTACAAGTTAGTGACAAGGCGAAACTTTTCAGTCAACTCATAAGGAAAGCGTTGTGAAAAGTATAGTTTCTGTTGCATTATTTTTATTATGAACAATTCGTTTCAAAACAAACCGTATTTGCCTATAATAATAATCACAACTTATTTTTAATATTAGAAATAGCGATGAACCAGATACAAGTCCTTTATGGAATTTAGAACTTTGTACACTCTTGGTGCTCTACCAAAGTATACGTATTAGTCCCTAGACCATGCAAATATTAGCATACCGGTAAGCCATCCTAATGTCATCTTAACATTTTAATATAATGTTTTAAATTAAGTAATTGGTCAGGAAATTATTGTTTTTTTTTTTTTTTTTTTTTTAAAGCTTTCTACTGGTAGCATATCATGTAACACGTGTTCATTTTCAGTAAGCCTAAGCTTAATAACATTAGCCCTTTTCCGCAACTAGTAGAAGAAGTAAAATCCTATTTATGGTAATAGTAATATAATATATACTGACATTTTGCTTACAGTGTTAGTAATAGATAATCTATTTTGGGCAGTTAGGAAATAAGTACATCCGAAGTACTATCCAAAGAAAAACATATCCGCTTCTTACTTTCGGATCAATCAAGATTTACAATTTTTGCTCTAATATTGGACTATTTCTACCATTTGTACTTATTAAAACACATGAAGACAGACTCAAAACAATGTTTTTTTTTATTTTTAATCATAATAATAAACTTAAAAAGCAGATTTCTTACCAGATTATTGGTCCTGCTCTCACAAGCGCATCTTCAAGCAATGGCGGCGTCTCCCACTGCTAATATGACGTCCGTTAGATTTGTCCGGTTCCAACCGACGTTACCAGGCATGAATAAGGCGCGTATGTATGCAACAGGATATGCGTTTTCCTGTTAGTGGCATCTATCGAGAGCTTTTGCCTGGTATATTACGCCATTTGCTTGTGAATCATATACAGAAATATGAAGTATAGACATTGCATTCTCTGATATCAGGTCTCTTGACATTGACTCTTTCCTTTTCGTTCAATAGAGGATTTTTTTTCCTTGCGTGTATTAGACGTGAACAAAAAATAAAGAAAGGAAGGGAATATATGTAGTATTCACCCACTTAACGCAAAAATAAAGACACAATGCAATAAATATATCAGGAACAGGCGGAAAATCATAAAAAGAAATTCAGATTAATCTGAGTGTAATATCTTATTATTATTATTATTATTATTATTATTATTATTATTATTATTATTATTATTATTATTATTATTATTATTATTATTTTTAGATTCAATCCTCATGGAGGGTAAAATGAATCTATGGGATCATTTTCACCATTTTACTTGACGATACGGCGTATGGGGAGGGGAGAGAGAGGGAGGGATACAGGGGCGGATCTAGGGGGGGGCGATTGCTTCCCCCCAGAAGAGGATTTTTTCTTATTTTATATATAAATAAAACCTATCCCAGAGTTTGGAGCTCTTAAAAATAGCTCTACGTAGCAGTTCTACAACCCACCGCCCCCCAGAAGTCCGTCCTGGATCCGCCCTTGGAGGGATATGTATATACAGTATATATATATACCTATAGATGTACCTTAGCTCTTGAACCACGAGATCGATGTCGATCAAATTTGCCACACAGATGAGGTTCGCGCCTGGGATGGTTTTTATCATTTCAGTTTGACGGTACAACTTAGGGGATGGGCAGAGGTTGATATTAAAAAAAGATAGAAAATGACCGATGTTAGTTTCGAATTCATAGTCTTCGGGGTTGCTGAAATGAACAGTGACATTTCTGATGACGTTTAAATCCAAATTCATCCCTTTATGTCCAAAATGAAACGTATTCTGCCCCGTGCGACGAATGTATTACATATTCTGTTAGTATATATATAGTATAACAACTGAATCTTCTTTAACATTGTGGAACTATGAAAGACTTTGAAACTGTGAAGATCCTATATTCTAACCGGAACGGAAAAAAATATTAATTCTGTTTCAATGGATGGATAGTGGAACAGGTGGAACCTACACTTAAGATGCTAAATGTATTTATCTATCTACAAAATAATTTGTCAATGTGTTTTACACTTCTTGCTCTATGAAAATATAATATTAAACAGCAGAAGCAAAGGAACTTCCACCTGTAATACACGGATTAGAGCCAGGAGATTGGATTTGCTCGTGCGACACTAAAATCATATCAAAGAGACCGTTTTTTGCTCTATGCGGATCAATATTGAAGCTCGAAGTGGTAGTAGATTTTTACCATTTCCGGTTTCAATAGACACATTATAGACAATACAATCCATTTGTATTAAGATCTATCTCAAGTTGGACATTTCTATGACTTTTGGTTGTAGGAGAGAGTTCACAGCGGACTTGGTATTTGCCTTACAATGCTGAATGAGAGAAATGAAAAAAAACTTTCTATCCGTCTCTAACCGTTTCCCTTTATAGAGATTAATATTCAAACTAGAAATGTTATATTTCTTCTGTTTTATTTTAGAAAATTGGGAGCAGAACCGAGATTGAATATATTTTTCAGACATATAAATGAACTGTTTCTTGTCATATACATGTAGTTAGAGATGCAAGGGCTCGAAAAAAAAAACCGGCTTTTTTGAAAAAAAAAACTCGGTTTTTTCTGCTTCGCTTTTTTGCTTGGGAAATTTTCGGCTTTTTTCAAAATTCTGCTTTAAATTGATAAATCAGATTTTGTTTCGCTTCTCTATAACACAAAAAGTCATTTAATTAGTGGTTGATGTCGATAATAATATAAAACCTCGGAAATAAACCATGAATTTCGAAAATATATTTCAAACAATTTTACTTCTCAACATAATTACATTATGAATTCCAAAGGATTAACCAATGCATATAATAAGATTTTTTAACCTCCTATATACAAAAGTAAGCAGGGTTGGGAAGAATCATGGTTGTTTTTAAAAATGCCAAAAACTCATTTTTTGGGGGGAGTATAAACTAGGCTTTTTTGGCTTAAACCAGGTTTTTTGGGTTTAGATATTTTGCTTTATGTATTTATATTACATATTGACAGAAATAAGTTTGTTTCGCCTTGGTGTTATTATGCAGCAACGGGGTTATGCTGGAAAAGGTCACATAAGTTTAAAGAAGTCCAGTCAGTAAATTTCTTAAATTGGGAAACTTCCGCCCTAGCCATCGGGAAAATCCCGTCATTACTCTAAATGTAAAACAATAACGGAAAAATCCTGTTATTGCTTTGCGTGTAAACTTTAAAGGTCAACGTATCATAATCAGTACGCCAAAACTGAGGTATTAAATTACAAATTTAGTACGTACATATCATTGACAGTCCAGTCCAATCCTAACCTAACCTAACGTTGGAAGCTACGTAGACAATCGATAAATTATGCCAACTTCTATCAATATATTTAAGCAACCTTGGCTTCTTTATAAAACAACAGGCATTCAGGCATGCAGAAATATACAATTTGGTTTCGTTTTGTATGTTCAGGCTTAACATTCCTACGTAATACCGAGGTTATCAAGGAGAAAACTTTCGCTTAAAGTTACATCCGAACTGCTACTTTGTTTACGCATGAAAGAAGGGTTGTGGTTCAACCGAGAATTGAACATGGGATACCTTGATCAAAAGATGAAAAGGAAATAAAACGAATGCATTGTTTGATGTGTGGGAACGTCACCATGAAGTTCGCACCATTCGCATTTTTCGTTCTTTTTATTTTATTTATTTATTTATTTTTTTTTTTGGTTTAAACCAGTTGTTTATTTCAAAAAAAAAAAAAAAAAAAAAGCTGGTGTAAACCAGTCAACCCTAAAAGTAAATGCTTCTTTTAAAAAATACCCAATAACTAGCAAAATTCTATGTAGTATTTTCACTTCAAAATATTCCATGCCCTCTTTTTGGAACAAAATAAAACATAAGAGAAATACTTAGATCTATATGATACACTTAAAGGCTGCACATCTAGAGCTTTTGGTTTTGTATATTCTTGAAATTCTACAGTTAAGTTTTATATAAACACCATCACGGCTTACCCAATCCTCAAGTTTTCTGAACTTTAACAAGAGGGATTCAACATATGAAGTGTGTGAGGCAAAAACATGGTAACCCACAATTTTACTATTTTAAGAAATTAGAGATTTTCTGTTGCAGAATCCATTTTGAAAGTCGGAAAGCTGATTTTTCACATAAGACTATACATGAAGGACTAAACGAAGCGGTATGCGTTGCTGTCTATCTGCTGCATAACTCAGCAATTGAAAATTTGTTGGTTACCATGTTCTTGGCTCACACCCTTCATATCAGGGTTGGCAAAATCCATGGTTTTTATTTTGTTTAAAAAAAGTTTTTTTAGTTTAAATAATTTATTCTATGTATTTATATTAGATATGGACAGAAATTTGCTTGTTTCGCCTTGGTGTTATTATGCTACAACAAGGTTATGCTGGAAGGGGTCACATAAGCTAAAGCGGAATCCAAACCGTTTCTCGGCTTACATCCAGAAGAAATTGTCCATTTGGACACGAACCCGGGACTAATTGGTTACAAATGCTATTGCCGACTCACTTACGAAGGATTCCTGATAAAAATGCGTTGTATTGATCTTTACATAGGCCTACTTGTTAATATAATTGTCAAGAGTCATTTCAGAAGGACAAAAAGATAAACAGTTACACAAGTAAAAACATTATACAAAATTATATACAAATCGGGAAACTCCCGCCTTAGCCATTGGGAAAATCCTGTTATTACTTTAAATTTATTTGTATGTAAAATTTTAAGGCCAACGTATCATAATCACTACACTAAAACTGAGGTATTAAATTACAAACTTGGTATGTAGATATCATTCAATAAAAACCAAGTCAAATCCAAGCTGATGTTGGAAGCTACGTAGGCAGTTGATAAATTTTGCCAATTTCTATCAATATATTTTAGCAACCTTGGCTTCTTTATAAAACAAAAGGCATTCGTTCAAGTAGAAATATATAATTTGGCTTCATTTCGTATGTTTAGGCTTAACATCCTTATGAAATACCAAGGTTATCAGGGAGAAGACTTTCGCTTAGAGGGACACCTCGAATCGCTACTTGAAAGATGAGTTGTGGTTCGACCGAGAATTGAACACGGGATCCCTTGATTAAAAGGTGAAAAGTAGATAAACGTAATGCGGATGGTATGATATGTGAAAACGTCACCATGAAATTCACACGATTTAAAACATTTTTTTGTTTAAACCATTTTTTTAAACATGGTTTAAACCAGCCAACCCTGCTTCATATCATTACGGAACTCTCCCCACCCCACCACCACCAAAAAAAGGACTACGCAATATATTTACAATTAAGTTAAGATAAATACAACTGCACAACAAACATGACTGAGTGGAGCTTTTGCGCTTCTATCGGGAAGTTCGGGATTCAACCCAGCATTCGACCATTCTGACAAAGCTTTTCTTCATTCCATCTGTGAAGTAGAAATAGTGCGTGTACTGAGAGTTGGCCGACTTCCTTTCTTATTGTTTTTAAATCGTTATTATTACTAATTACCAGCAGTGACGGTTTTGCGAAGATTAGATGGGCGATCTTTCGGAGTGAACAAGCCTGTTCCCCAAAATTACGGAATGTCTAAAACAAAGGAAATATCTATTAGTTATGCCTTTACTCATAAACTTTAAGCTCCCGTCAAATGAAAATTACGAATGTTTAGAAAAACTAAACATTAGTAAGAAAAACCCCTCCCAAAATACTCTTCTAAATCCGCCACTGATTCTCAGTATAAAATTATCTTCAAGGTTGTATTCGAAAGATTATCGCTAAATATATAAACGAAACGAAATATTATGCGTGTACTCATAAACTTCAAGCTCCTCCCAAATAAAATTAGGACATTATAGAAAACGAAACAATCAGAGAAACCCCTCCCAAAGTACTTTTCTCAATCCGCGACTGATTATTTGTATAAATTAGTATTCAAGATTGTATCCGGAAAATTATTGCTAAATCGTTGCACAGCTACAGTATAACAGAAACGTGGAAGTACGGTTTGACGGATATATTGAAAAACGTACGCTTTGACGGATATATAGAATAACATAAGTGTAACTTTTGCGCTAGATGACAAACTATAATGATTTAGAGAAGAAAAAAATGTCGATAACTCAAAAGTTAAAATAAAGTTAAATAGCCTGTAAAATTGCCCTCAAATACTACATTCTTTATGTTAGCTTTAATTCGTAAAACATGTGCTCCATCCATCTTGGTGGTGAATTTCAGAGCGAAATATGGCATTTAGGTCATGGAATTCTTACCTAATTATAGAATATACTATAAGAAAGCTATTTAGATAGAAAAATCATGAAAATGAAAAAAGCCAAAATTTCCAAAATTCTCGTTTTTTTCCCAAAAAAGCCGGCTTTTTATGTGAAGAAAACCATCGATTCAAAAAAGCCGGCTTTTTTGCATCTCTACCTGTAGTACATTCCAATTTTACTCTTTGAGAATTAAGATTGACATCGGACGTTCAATGGATTTCAACCACTTCTGGTTAGTGGTAACACCGACAACGTTTCAGGGGTGATTCCTGACTCCACTATCCAAAAATACATGTTTCAGAATCCTAAGGTACTCATGGAACAATTTTTATAAAGAGAGTTTGGCTACAGGCATATAACTTGACCAGGGCCGGCGCTAGCAGTTTTGTCGCCCTGGACGGTACTTTCATATGCCGCCCCTTTAACCCGAAACCTTATTTTGACAGAAAACGTTCAGTGTCACGAAAAAGTAGGATGCCCCGCTTAAAAAACATGTATGAAATGGAAAACTAAACAAAAATTGAATTACCTCTCTCAAATGATTACGTAATATTTAAATGACTCCATACATGACAATATTCAGTATGCTTGATTTCGCTGTATAACTGTGATATACAGCAGCGCACACAGAAAATAATTTTTTTTAAAAAAAAGTGCTTTAGTCACAACTAAGAGTTTTAATTTTTAAACTTATTTAATATCAAAAGATGTTTCCAATAGAGTTGATTGATTGAGTTGATTTTTAGTTTAGCGTCCCTTTCGTCAGCGAGGCTATATGAGACTGGACCTACTGATTAATGTGGAATCCAAACCACATGAGCTCCCGCCGGGAATCGAACCCACGTCTCCCACGCCAAAGGTGTTTCCAATAGAGTATGGAGCATGAAAATAATAGTGAACCAGCTATTACGGCAAAACTAAGTGATTGACCTAAGCCTTATAATGTACTAGAACACAATAGTGATGAATGAATTTAACATACCTTAATTGAAAGACTTTTCTTGCTCTTGAGAAATTTCTGTATAACATTCACGTAGTCCAATGTTTCAGCCAATTTGTGTTGTATTGATATCATCGCTAGGCCATCTAAGCGTGTTTCTGACATGGAAGACGTAGATAGTTTTTAATAAGCTTAAGTTTCGAAAACCTTCTTTCTTCACTTGCCACGGTAACCGGTAAGGTTAACAAAATCATAAGTGCAACACTAACATTGGGAGTAAAGTCATGTTCCTTAATTAATTTTAAAGTTTCATTTGTTGACCTTTTACGCTTAACTATAGCGGATAACACTTTTAGTTCGTCTTTCAAATCACTGGGGTTAACATCTCTCAATTCTTCGTGTGTTAAAATGCCGGAAAGTGCAGTACCTTTTCAGACAAAAGTTCAGGTGACATATCTTTAATATTACTTATATCGTAATGAAAATCGACATACTCGATGTGATGTTTAAGTTGCTCAAACTTTTCTCTTAAAACTTACACAATCACTTCTAGAACTTTGTAATAAAAATCGCTCTTGTATCTTGTTTGTGGATCTTCAATAGCTTCATCCTCTGCCTCGTACTGAAATTGTCTCTTCCTCTTTCGACTTCGAGCTTGCACTGTATTACCTATCCGTGGGTCATCCATGTCTAATGCTGATGACAACTCCATCATATCAACTAAGTAAGATTGAGACTATGCATCATTTCTGTTCCTCTCAAAGTATTCAGATATATATATTGTCAAGAAACCCCAACTGCATCCAACACACGAGAATCAATGCTTTGCAGACTTTTAATTACTATGTTTATGTGGAGTAAAAAAACAATACCAAATAACTATGAGTAAAGGAAAGGAAAGTTATGCAGCTGGTTTGCTATACACAGAGTATCGACGGCAACCATTCTATCTGTTCTATTGCCATTACTTATTTAAAGTAAGGCATCATAAACTTTCCCTGTTTGATACGAGGGACTCGTATTTGAATGGAATCAGAGCATCAATCCGGCTCTCGCATCTTGTGGTGCTCAATCGTTTTAAAGTGAGACTGCTAATATGTTTCTTTAGTATGGCCCAATGTGAAATCGATGCAGAAAAAAAATATTTTTTTAGCTATACAAAAAATGGAACGGCGTACTGAAATGTTGTGGCTGCATCATTAACGACAAGGTTTAGTGAATGACTATTGCCAAGAACATAGAAGACTCGGGAATTTATTTCTAAAATTCTTTTCTGAATACCTGAATGTTTGCTTTTCATATTGGAAACATTGTCATATCATTGGTCCCTTATGTCTTGGAGAGGAATGTTAATTTCCTTTATATGTTTAATTATTACTTCTGTCAGTCCTAGACTAGTGGTGTCTATTACCGGTACGAAACCAAGAAAGTGTTCTCAAATTTTAACAAGGCATGCTTCATTACTGTATGTAATTTGTACATGAACGATTATTGTCATTTGCTCGGAACAGAAATAGCTGGCGTACAGTCTAGTATTATACTATAATATTTTGCAACTCTCAACAAAGACAGCATTTTACTTTTTGTTTGTTCACAAAGAATCTGAATGATTCCAGTTTGGACATCTATTCCTAAGTAATGGTGGTCTCAAGTGGGAGTGTACCTTTTGCATACTTGGAGTGGAGCGTTAAAGCATTATTGAATAGAAAAAACATAAAATATACCTTGATAATCTTATCCACTCTAGCTGAAAATCTTATCTACGTCGCTGCAATGGAAATATTGAACGATACCTGTTTGATAATTGAAAATGAGGAAAAATGCTCTGAATTTCCTGAGTGAGTATTTTCCTAAATGAGAGTGAAGTAAGTTCAATTATATTCTCAGATGAACACAATTTTATTTTTCCATGTGGGCCCATTACGAAGCATTATATTTTGATAGTATTCTTTACCTTTTCAATTTTTGCCGCCCATTAGACTTGCCGCCCTGGGCGGTGGCACGGCTCGACCCCCCCTCGCGCCGGCCCTGAACTTGACTCACCAACTACTTCTATAAAAATTCTTGCAGAAGTACAGCAGGATTCTGAAACTTGTTTATGTGGATAAGGCACATACTAGTTCCTGAGTGAAGTCTTGACCCGACTACGGTAGGTCCCATAGTTTTGGAACAATTGACCTTCAAAGTTTATTTTTTCACGTTTTCGGCAGTCTATAACTCTTAGTTGAAGCATTTGTGAACCTAGGTTCATCTATACCTTTTGTCTTATCCTGATGTCACGAATCACTTCCCAAACGTTGTCGCTGTTGTTTCGAAACACCCTATATATATATATACCAAAGGTGTGCGGGGTTTGCAACACTGCATAACTGATTTCACGATTAGACCGGTGTAGTTCTTACATTTTGTTGGGCGTATCATTTTCATTACTCGTTCCTGTAGTTTGGAGGGCGAGGGAATTATTATGCAGTGTTGCAAACTCCGCACACCTTTGGTGTATCTCGGAAACGGTTAGAGATATTGATTTCGAACAAACGCTATTAGGATGCCTGAATTTTACATGAACTTTCTATGGTGTTTCCAGCATTATGTCATATGGGCACTTTTCCTCCTATAGCAACTGCAAAATTTTCAATTTTTCCCCCTTTGCTGTGGCAACCCTGTTACTCACTGGATGCTGTGCGTTCTTTGGTTCACTCTTTCGGTTACTCCTTTTCATTCCGTAGTATTATTTTTCTTGCCTTTTTGCTAGTTTTGCTCTACGGACACTTTAATTTCTTGATCTTTGAAGCTTTATAACTTCCTTATTTGGCAACACTAACAGGTGCGGTTTCGCTTGTTGGTATTCACATTCTGTACTAATTCTTTTGATGTCATAAACTTCTATATGTTCCATTTAAAAAAATACAACTTTGTACTGAGCTGGCAACACTGTTAACCTGGTAACATTGTGTTGTACCTCAAAAGACGTCCCCCTTCCACAAGTATCTGGATCCACCAAACGCTTGCTAATATGTCTTCTGGTTTTCGATTTATTCAGGGCTGTCCAACATTACTGAACCACCCTGTATATATATATATATATATATATATATATATATATATTAAAGCTGTTTTCTCTTTGTCTTTTACCGTTTTTGTTGTATTGCGGTTAGTGCTGGAACAAGAAATTGCAATTTCTACCACTTCCGGTTTGAGCAGAACGATAAAGCTGAAGATGAAATGTGTTCTAAATCTATACCCGAATCTAAGGCTAAATCTATACAGAAAAACCATTTCTCGCTGACATTTACTGTTTTTCTTTTTACATATCAACACGCGGACGGACATAGTCGTTTTATAAGTCTACTGTTACTTACGTACGGAGTGCTTTAAAAGTCTAAGAGAAGAGTGACAGCACTTCTTTTCTTCCTCAAAATATATCTTGTAGAAATAATATTCGACTAACCTCTCTGAGATCATTGACATCTCTGAGGTCTTTTCAAAAATGGATGCATATGAAATTAAAGTTTCTGACGCAATAAGCCGTTTGATTTATGGAGATATTTGACATTGGAAAGTAAAAATTATAAAGTGCGTGGTTTTGTAAGCCTCGTTTTTATGATAAATTAAAAAGTTAATTAGTAATAATAGGAATAAGCGTGGAAATAATTTGTGGAATAAATGCTGTCCTCGCCGTTTGATTTAAGGTTTGAACACACTATTTTCATTACTTTTAGCAAAGTATCAGTAACTAGCAAAAGTCTACTATCACTATCCTATATATATTATTTCGGACTCTGGCATAGGCGGTGCCACAGCGGGTGCGGTGGGTGCAGCTGCACCCACATTAACTTCGACTTTCAGATTTCCTACGATAATCGTTTGTATTTTGTATATTTCTTGTTTCCTATCTTTGGATATATTTGAGTGACCTCTTAAGTATCTCATAAGTTACTTGCTGTCATACCATGTTTCTCTACTTTTTTCTTTTTTCTTTTTTTTCTTTTCTTTTTTTTTACTAAAACTTAGGGATCGTTTTTGAGATCTTAAAACTCAATAGTGCAGAGCGTTCTGGCAACAATGTTACTCGTAGGACGTGTTGTCCCATCCTAGCATGCACCCACATTACCAAACTCCAGGCGCTGCCTATGGGCTCTGGTATTAAGGAGCTCGCACTCTCCAGGTTTCGATAAAGTGATAAGAGTTAATCCTGTGACTGGTACTAAATAGTATTATTCTTGACCAAAAGAATAGAAATAATTAAAATTCAGCCATGTCTTTGGAGTAACACATTACTACAACGTGTTTGGGCTTAGAAAACATGGAGATTTCACACTACATTTTTCGTTGAAAAACAGAATTATTTGACGCGTTCAGTGGCGGCTCTTGAGGGAACTCAGACCAGCAAAAGTTAAAATTTTATCACGACCAGCTAACGAAGGAAGGTTGATTCGGAGTTTGGAAGCTGCATGAAGCTTTCTCCCATTAGCGTGTAGCGATAGCACAAAACAGAAAGAAATGACTTCCCTTAAGAGCCGTCACTGGTCTCACATTTGACAAACACTGTACTTGTTGATAAAAAAATGAAAAAGTGATAATTCTTTTGAGCGGATTTAAAATATGATACACATTCTTCGACTTTTTCTACCGAGAACCTGATGCACAATAAAATCAATGACAAAGTGAGAATGGCTTTTGAAAAACAAATCTGCCTTACGTATTATAAGTCTATACATTCTTGTGCTCAGGAGATAAGAGATGTTCACAATGCAAGTTTCGTTGTATTCTGGACAAATATTCGTAAGGCATGTTTCGTTTCATCCCTCGACTTCTGCTCCCACTATGTCTTTCTTGACGATTTACTGATCTCTTTGATTCTGTCCGTTTTCCGGACTGTTATCTTTGCGACTAATGTCATTATCATCCGGGTAGCGGCTAAATTTTGATTGACAAGTTTATAAGAATTATGAGCCACGAGAAAAAAAAAATATAATTTGCGATGAACTAGTGACAACCAGTTCTTTGATTGAAAAGACTGGAAAGGATGAGTCACTGAACCAGTTCAGGTGTTTCTACTTTTTTTATATAGTTAGACCTAATAACTAATAGAGAAAGAATCAATAAGAACTTACCTCTAGATGATCACAAACACATTATTATTATTATTATTATTATTATTATTATTATTATTATTATTATTATTATTATTATTATTATTATTATTATTATTATTATTATTATTATGCAATGCTTCTACAACCTATCATAGGATACACCACACAGAAAATAAAATATATATAGAATATACAAAATATGTACACACACACACACAGATTCATATATACACACACACACACATATATATATATACAGTGTGTTTCAAATTAACACAGATAACGTTTGGGAGGTGATTTCTGAGACCAAAACAAAACGTATAGACCAACCTAGGTGCACAAATACTTTATTTCGGAGTTATAGGCTACCGAAAACACGAAAAAATGAAATTTAAAGCTCCATAGCTCCTAAACTATGGGACCTACTATAGTTGGTCAAGACTTCGCTTAGAAACTAGTACGTGCCCTATCCAAATATCCATGTTTTAAAATCCAGCGATACTTCCGCAACATCTTTTAATAGAGGTAGTTGGTGAGTACTTCAAATTTCATTTCCACAGCCAAACTCCCTTTATAAAAAGTGTTGCGTGAGTATCTTAGGATTCTAAAACATGTATTTTTGGATAGTGAGCGCACATATTAGTTCCTAAGTGAAGTCTTGACCCGACTCCGATAAGTCCCATAGGTTTGGAGATATAGACTTTTAAAGTTCACTTTAAAAAAAAAAAAATATTTTCGGTAGTCTATAACTTCGGAAGAAAACATTTGTGCACCCACATTAGTCTATACTTTTTCTTTTATCTTGGTGTCAGGAATCACATCTGAAACCTTCTCGGTGTTATTTTAAAACACCCTGTATATACGTACACACACACACACACACACACATATATATATATATATATATATATATATATATATATATATATATATATATATATATATATATATATATATATATATATATAATGAGGCTACTTCTTTAAATACTTGTTTCTGCATACATCTAAATATCTCCATTGTTTGAAATTATAATGAATCAAGTTACGTTCGCTAACGTATTAGTGAAAGTGTCATAAGTGTGGTGTTCATTAAACATTTCCTTTTACCCACTCACCATTGAATGAGATAAATGAGAATTGGTAAAGAACATTAGTCCTTGAAAACATTAGTCCTTCTTTACATTGAAACTTCCAATGGCCACACACTTTTCCCATCAATTTATGCACTTCTAGAGATTTTGTTTGTATACGTCCGGAAGTTGTTCCAGAAGCCATGATTTAACCTCAAAAATCAACTTTTCATCGTCTTTGACATGCTTTTCTTTTAAAAGTGACTTCATTGTTAGGAAGATGAAAATCAGATGATGCAAAATCAGGGGAGTACGGAGAATGAGGAATGATTTCATACCCGTCAGGTTGTAATTTTGTCTGAACAACATACAAGTTATGACTGGAATGTTGTCTTGACATCTTTGGTTAATATTCCATGCCTTTTTATTTTTCATGGATCCCGTAATTTTTGCAGCAGGGAAGCACAATATACCTCTGTTATTATCGTGATTTTTGCCAGGAAATCCATCATCACTATTTGCTGGTTCCAAGAAAACTGTCGGCATGACCTTACCCCCTGAGGATTGGACATTCTTTGGATTAGGTGTATATTTCCATTGTTTCGATTCGGCCTTATCTCATGGATTCTAGGCTCATGGGTTACTTTTTCCACAGACACCACATTTATCTTGGCATCTTCAACTAGCTAGCTAATGGTTATTCAACGATTCTCCAACATGGCGGCTTCCACTTGCCCGATAATGTGTTCTTTAATAGCGGACTAGGATCGCCCAGGAATGGAGGCCGTTTCTACGGAGATCCGATCATTTTTGAATTGATGAAGACTTTTTCAGATCATACGAAGGGGCTTCCTCTCCGTAAGTTCTTTTCATCTTCTCGAATCCTTCGTTTGGTGAGTGGTCTCACGAAACTTGATCACGACTCGGGATTCAATTCAATCCATCTTTCTTTAGTTTAGTATCTGTAACAAAAAAGTGTTGGATTACTAAAAGATTAAATTGCAATAAGCTACAATAAATACAACCAGGACAGAGGACATTATTCATGAACTTCCTAACTACACTCATGTTGAAAATTTTTGTCCTATATCTTTTAAAAATACGTAAAAAAAATGTCTTCTTCATGAGAGAAAGTTTTATATATTTACTTAGAAATTTGCAGAAGAATAAAAAACCCATACTTCCAAAAATATTTTAAGAAAAAAATTAAAAATAATTAAGTTATACTTAAAAAGAAATCTCCGACACTTTCATCACACACACACACACACATATATATATATATATATATATATATATATATATATCAGAGTCCTAACATACATAGGTATTAAACATTTGGCACGTAAACAAAAGACTAAATAGATGTGAGCAACAAAATATGCAAAGTGGTCAGGTATTTTGTGTTAGTGGTTTGCTTATATACGTTTACTAAGTTGACTAATCTTAACTCACCTTTGTTATCAAAGATGTTTTTCTAAAAATATATTGTAGGTAATATGTTAAATATATTTCTTTAAGTAAAAACGTTCAATCTTGGTTCGCTCCTTCCCGGTCTCATCCAGGGATAGAATTAAAACCAAATATTCTCCAAGAATAGAGGTACAGAAGGTATAAAAATATAGAAAGTACATAATTTTCAGGAAGCATTTTATATATTATGAAGTTAAATGTAGAATGCTTTTTGTAATTTTTAATGTAATTCTTAACTAATTTACACGTATACAATTTATATAAAAACTTTATAGACCTAACTATATTAAAATATTCTATTCAATGTACTTTTGTCAGACCGTCATCTCATTCAGCTAAGCGGTCAATACTTATTTCGGAGGAGGATTCATTCCATGCACCACAGGTGAACGTTACCACTGAGCCACCGCGGCTCCTATGACCAAACTTTAATTAAACATGACCAACACAACACATTTACTTCGAATAGTGTTTGCAAGCAATATGTAGAAAATGGACAGAAATATGGATCGTTAACTACCGGTAGTCGATTGAAAGTATAGTAGCAATAATTCTCAACCAAAGTAGAAATTTCACCCTTTGCTTCATGAAAATAATCAACATTTTACAGAAATAATTGCAGACAAATTAATTGATTACATTTGCCAAGTGAACGTAGGCTAGTGGTTAGCGTTGGCACTTCGTACTTGGGAATCCCTAGGCAGTGCTTAAAGTGACGTCAGATGAGGTGATGGTATGGAACAAATATGACCACTTTTAGCAGTACTTTTGCCAGAACCCTAAAGAGCATCCCTACTCCTGACATTTTTGCGCCATTTTTGACGTGAAAAATCTATAGAAAGAGAGAGATAGAACTAATATGTAAATGTTTTATTCCTCACAATCATCACCCTAATAGAACAATGAATATTGTTTTCTGTTGTATTCCATTCAATAATATGAAAACTTTAAATATTGCTAATCATCAAAATATTCGGTAAATGATTACCAGCACGTAATACAAATCCAGTGCAGTGAACAGAAAAATGTTTTGTGTAACCGATTAAAAAAAAAAAAAAAAAAAAAAGAAAGAAAAAAGAAATTTCTGTCAGCTCAAAGTGTAAAATTCTTATACTTTCTAAATAACTGTGGACCTCTAAAGATATTAAAAACAGATTGTACAATACATAAGCCTACTTTTGAACACGATTAAAGTATTAAACTATTTTTTACCAACATGGCTTCTATTACATACAATATCTGCAATGGCGTCGCTTTGTGCAGTTAGCAAGAGCACATGAACCAATAAATATAGTGCGCTGTTTGTTGCTCCATAAGATATTTAATAATATTTAGAATATTATTATATTGTCGTTTCGTTTCTACCGTGTTTACTTTACCCCTTGCGTATATGCATTCCATCATCACACCACATTCACAACAGGCCAGCGCGCGTGATAGACTGCTCTGTGTGTAGTTCAGAAGAGAAGCTCTGCTAGCTGAGGGAAGGAACTGCGGTTTCCTGACGTTCAAATAAAGATTTGCACGAGCAGCGTTGACAGCACTGTTGTTGACTTACTTCCAGTAATGTGTCGCTTTAAACAGAATCAAAGAATGAACTGCAACTTAAAATATATAGAAGAATATACGGTAGTAGTACTATATAACTCATTCTTTCAATCAGTTATCTACATTTCTTTTTATCTCAATTTCTCGTAATGAAAATACGCTAATGGAACAAACAAAATTACAGCTTTCTGAGATCATACCAAGGAGAATGGGAGGTTTAAAACCCGTCCCAAGAGATTTTTAACTTAATGCAGAATAATATAAAATTTTAATTTACTTTAAAGACTTTTTTTTTTTAAATATTTATAATCTGTGATTTTGCTTTACGCTACGGTTTTTTCTCACTAAATAAACTAAATGTTTGTAAGAAAAGCGAATAGCTTATCAAAACATGATGTACTTAGTAATATTGCTACAATGGTAAAATCTTACCTTCTGTATTGTGGGAACCTGGAAATTGTGGGAAGGAAATTTTGGAATTGATTTGAGATAACAATGCCAAAGTACATGGACAAAGCGTTCCTAAGGGTGGCGAGCACCAACCAAGAGTAAGTGATACTGAAGTAGTAGCTTACTAAGAGAGAAGGAAATCGGCGACTTCCAGTCAAGAGTACTGAACTAAAGGAATAAATTACTACAGAAGTAAAATTTTCATCTACTACTGTAGTAAATTTATTTACTCCACAAGTAGTGGAGAGCACCATCAAAGAGTACACTACTACATTAGTAACTTTAGGAGTAAATAAGACCAAAATTTACTCCTAAGCACTAGTAGGAGTAAAGTTAGAGAGTAAGATGAGTTCTTTGGTTTCTGCGTGTTAAATATCGAATTCTATGGATTACCTGGTCTACGAAGAATATAAGGAGATGGCAGAAGAGGTACACATCCCAAGAATGAGGCTTTTAATGAAGAGAAGAGAACCATTTGCGATGTATAGCGACAATGATTTCAAAGAACCGTTTGGGTTTCGTACGGAATCTTTCGAGTCGCTGTTTGGTATGCTGGAGCCGTAAATGTAGCATAATTCTGACAGGAACCGTGCTTTGTCTCCTAGCTGCAACTTCTTTTGCGTCTTGCAAATATTTCGCACTGGTATATAGTTACCAAATTGTAGCAGGGGATCTCATTAACTGCTGGAAGAGCTTTTAACAGAGTGATAGACAGTTCTATTGCCTTAAAACCACTGTATATATCCATTCCACAGAACCAAGAAAATATATATATCAATGAACAAAAGAGAATTCTATCGAATTGGTGGATTGCCGAATGTCATAGGGATCATAGATTATGTATATATATATATATATATATATATATATATATATATATATATATATATATATATATATATATATATATCCATACTTTGTCCTTCTGGAGCACAAGCAGAACTATATAGAAATAGCCAAAATTTCTTTTCTATCAATACACAAATCATTTGTGATGTCAATATGAAATTTTTGAACATGGTAAGCCGTTGGCTGGGTTCCACACATGATGCACGCATTTGGGACAATAGTAGAGTTGCTGTAGAATTTAATAATGGACAATATGATGGGTTGCTTGTTAAGGAGACGGTGGACATGCTCTCTTCAAACACCTTATGACTCCTGTATTTCTACCCCACATAGGAGCTGAAGGGCGCTAGACTGGAGCCTGTATTGCTACAAGATGTGTAATAGAACGTACATTCGGTGTTGAAAGAAACGTTTCCAAATTCTTACTAAAACAATGCGATATAAACAGAACACGTGTGGGAATGTTATTGTGGCTGCTGCAGTTCTACACTACTTTGGAATAGAACGGAAGACGTGTTTCACCTTAATGCTATGGATGCGAATGACATCAACCAATATGCATTTCATACAGAAGCAGATGCTGCAATGCAATCTGTCAGAAGATTTATTATACTTAATTATTTTTAATTAAAATTGTACCTAATTTTCTAGTAAAATAACAAGTTAGTGTAAAGACTTTTCTTTCTTAAATGAATAAATAAGGCACTTCTTTTATTTACGTATAATTTTATAGTTACATTTCTCTGTTTTTCTTTTCTCTTATTTGCAGTTAGGGAATTAATATTTTCTTTTTATTTCTTACTTCAGTACACAAAGTTATAGAATAAAAGTGTTTTGATAATCTCTTAGAAAAACAAGATGTCTATTTTTATAATTTTGCCAACACAAATTAATATTAGTATGTGGTAATTAGAAAAATTAAATGTACTAATACTGAAATAATATACACAAATATTATGTCATGTGGAAAACAAAAACACATAAACCACTAAAAAATATCAAGCATATAAAATATGTTTTATACATATCAAACATATTTATATTTATTTACAAAAACATAAACTTTTCGAACATATTGCCTGAAGAACCGGAACCTGAAGTTTGCTCCATTTCATTCTTGAACTTTCCATTTAAGGTTATGCTCTTCTTCCATGATTTGTCTTTGTCTTTGAATTAACAGCATTTTTGCACTATATTCCTCTCGTATTAAACGCATTTTTAACGAATGAAGCTCGTTTGCTTTTGCCAACAACTTCCTGTCCTTCACTACAACCCCATATTCTCTGCCTTTCTTCATAGGCGCATCTTCCGATAAGCTTCAGGTGCCGATAGAAAACGAAATGCACGTGCCAGCAGTGTGCAGAAATGGCTTACTTCTTTACTAAAAAGGTGTTACTACTTTAGTTACAACTAAAGAAGTAAAGAGAAATTGAGCTCTCCAACAGTTACTAAAAGAGTATATTACTACGGAAGTAATTTACTAAAGTAGTCCAGACTAAAGAAGTAAGAGTTACTACAAGAGTAATTTATACTAGTTTGGTGCTCGCCACCCTAAGTAAAGGTGCCTCTGCAACTATCATAATAATTTGATACATGGCATGTTTCGTGTATACTGTTAATAGTTCACTAAAGGACATACATGACAATTCAAGTATACGAGTTGAGTTGATTTTGAGTTTAACGTACCTTTCAGCAGCGATGCTATATGAGACGGGACCTACTGATTAACGTGGAATCCGAACCACATGAGCTCCCTCCAGGAATCGAATCCGGGTCTCCCACTCCAAAGACACATACGCTAACCGCTTAGCCACGAAGGAGCTCATCAAACATACGGGATAGCAGACGTTTGCAGTCTTGATACTAATAGAGATTACATTTAGTGCATTGTGAAATTGATGGTGAGTCTGTAGAAAGAGAATGGCATATAACAAAATTCTTGAAAATCATTTCAAATAATCCAAAGTTGACTTCGGAAACTGAAAGTTGTGTTACCATATTAAAGAATATGAAAGCATTTAAAGGAGTTCCGTCGCTCAAAACAGTATCAACAGAGAAAAAAAAAATTAAAAAAACTATACTTCAGAAGAGTTATTGACAAGTTATTGCCTAGAAAAATATAAGAAGTAATTTCATTTACGAATGAAATGGAACATTTCTTTTATAAATTGGTACTTTTCATTATGTGTAAATATATATGGTTACTTTCATTAATTATTTATAGTTTTTCTTATTTAGAACACTAAAAAAAATTCTAGAATATAATTTTCTAACGACGGTGAACTACCGAAAAATTATGTCACGAGACGCCACTGAATATCTGGTATTCTGAATCTTAAGTCACAGTTTCTTATAGGGTCCATCTTCCTTCTTCTCTAGTTGTTGACATCTTCTGTAGTCTACACTGCGCCTTCCTTTTCGTAACCAAGACTTAACATAGGCTCAAGATTAAACATGTGTAGAGAAGGCCCGATTAATGACACAAACATTACACTCGAAACTGTTAATTTGTAGCGTATTTCTAAGATCGAATATTATTATGTTCATTTTACTGAAATCACGTTCACAATCTGCACTGCTAATTGCTATGGTGTTAAGAGCGGTGAAACACCACTTTTGCCTTATATTGCACAAAGTCGCAAAGAACACCATGTAAATTTAATCCAAACCTACAAGTAAGTTCCTTGATTTCTTTTTCACTTTGTCGAATGTCACAGGAGTTACTGAAAACAGATTCTATTTGACTTATTAGCTTGTGATTCTTATAGTTTTCATAAATGATTCACATTTTGAGGTTATCCAATATGCACTGTATGAACTGACATCTGTCGACAGAGAGAAAATTAATAAGGTTTCACCCCTTTGAAAACCCCGGTTTCAACACTTTTGAATACTTCAGCTTCACTGTTGCCTGGCGTATATTTTAAACTCTCTATTCTATTTATACATAGCTTTATCATATCATAAGCACTTTTTATATTGCAGTCACGCATTTGCAATAATTCTGACAGACTTGTTAATTCATGCAGAGGGAATAATTTAGTTTCCGGGGGTGGGGTATAATCAGAAACGAAACATCTGATCTATATACGAGGGGGGTCAAATATAAACGGGATTTTTGTTCCTGATCATCAACAGTTGGTAGGACTGGCCGCTATTTTAGGCGGGGCCGCTGGGAGTGGAAAAAGCATGCTGTTAGATATTTCCCGCCACTTCATCAGTACCACTCATGATGTCGGAGCAACAGGTGCACTCTCCACTGCGCAACGCATAATTATAAAATTTCTTGCTCGTGAAGAAGTTACAGCGGCAAACATTTGCCAAAGATTGACTGCACAGTTCAGGGATCAAACATTGTCAAGGACGCGTGTGTATGTCTGGCATCAAAAGCTCGAGGAAGGACGAGAACGTGTGGAAAATGAGCAACACGATCGCCGTCCTCAGACCAGCATTACGGACGAAAACATTCGTGCGGTTAAAGGCATTATTGACGACGATCGACGAGTAACAGTATCAGAAATTGCAGAACAAGTCGGAATCAGCAATGAGAGTTGTCAAACAATCATCAAAAACGACCTACAGTTCCGTAAAGTGTGTTCCAGATGGGGCCCCTCACCATTTGACCGAAAATTTGAAGTTGAGACGTTTGGAGGTCTGTCATTGGCTTAAAGCAAGGTCTGCGGAAGAAGGTGATGCATCTTTGAGTCGGTTCACCACTGCATCACTATAGGGTTCACGACTGCACTCCTGAATCCAAACAAGCCAGTAAGGAGTGGCGGAGGAAAAGAGAGGCAGCACCAGTGAAAGCCATGACTCGACTGTCAGCTGGCAAGGTTATTTCAACCGTTTTTTTTTTTCGATCGGCGAGGCACTGTGCTGATTGACTTTTTACATGAGCGACGCACAATAAATAATAATACTACTGCGAGCTGTTGAACAAGGCGAGAGTTGCATATCGCCGTCGAGACCAATTGATTCAACAGATTCTCCTCCTGTACGACAATGCGCGACCCCATACTGCAGCTCGAACTGTCTCGAAGCTACAGGAAAGGAATTGTTCTACATTTGAATATCCTCCTTACAGCCCGAACTTATTGCCCTGCGATTTCCATTTGTTCGGACCGCTTAAAGAAACTTTAGGAGGGCAACGATTTGAAGATGACGAGACTGTGAAAGAGTTTGTGCCAGACTGGCTGGTGACACAACTCTGTTCTTTTTACGATGAGGGTATCAAAAAGCTGCCCATACGCTGGGAAAATGCATTTCCAAAGGAGGAAACTCTGTGGAAAAATAAATTGTAAGTGCCTTGTGGTATTCAATAAATGAATTTAAATAAAAAATAAAATCCCGTTTAAATTTGATCCACCCTCATATCAATCGACTCAGCTTGACACAACGAATCGATCGATATCAATTTTATCTAATTCCATTTTCCTGAGTCAGATTTAGTTTCCGCGGGTGAGGTATAATCAGCAACTAAACATATAGGGCCTTATGCAGAGTCGTTCTGAAGCGTGATTAGCGTCATACTAAAGAGTCCGACTAACATATGTTTCCTGCGGTAGTCAGGCCTTTAGTATGATGTTAATCATACGTCAAAACGACTCTGCATAAGGCGGATACAATCTATATATCAATCGATCCAGCTTGACAAAACAAATCTATCGATACAGATATATATAGGGGCGGATCCAAGGGGGCTATAGGAGCTATAGCCCGCCCTTGATGCTCAGGTACACTCTGGATAAAATGAGCTTCAATCCTGCTTTACACTGGATAAAGTTGCAAACTATGGTTTAGCCCCTCCCTTCATCATATCCTGGATCCGCCACTATATATATATATATATATATATATATATATATATATATATATATATATATATATATATATAACTTAATCATTATACATTTATAGTAATTTTATTAATATACGAAACATCGGGAGGTGATTCCTGGTACTGAGATAAAACTAAAAGTATAGACCAACCTGGGTGTAGAAATGCCTCTGAGCAATGACCACCCGAAAATTTTCGAAAAAATGTAACAGCAGCAAACTCGAGAACAAAATGTCGGATCGAAATTGTGCAAAAGGGAATGTCCATTATTTTTAGTCGTAGTTTCCATTAGTGTACAATCAGATGTAGTGCAATGGCGGTGCAAGGGGTGACTCCCAAAGAAACTGGAGTATTCCCAGGGGTGTAGCCACGGGGGGTCCATCGGGGCCAGGCCCTCCAAACGATTTCCTGGCCCCGCAAATGACCAGGTTTTAGAATATCCTCGTAAGATTACCTAGCTTCAGTCATTTAAAAATAATAAAGTTTAGATATAATTAATAATTCACGGTAAAATAGTGTGGAAAAATAACATTTAACGATATTGATCGAAAAATAATATGGTATCTCTTCCTTATACCGATCGGAAAATAGCATGGTATACTTTTTTTGTGACAGCAGATTACACAATTTACTGCGATTTATATTTGATAGTTTGAAAACAAACAAGGTACTATAAATACTACCATAAAACAATGCTACTAAACTAATTTGTAAGTAAATTAGATTTAATATATTTTTATATGTAACTAGTGTTAAAAAAAACAATACATTTTTATCATGGAAAATTTGGTGTAAAACAACGTTCTTATTCAGTTTTTCAGTTTGGATTTCTTTCGCTTTTTTATCTACTTGGTGTAAAACAGGAAAAGAGATATTGTTGTTATTAAAATAATTGGTTTTTTTTAGTCACGAATAATTAATAAATATTTTTGTCAGGAAATCTTAAAGAAATTAAGTGCAATTTCAAAGAAAATCAATCTTATGTAGATAGGTTCTGTGTACAAGGCCTTAAACTGAAAGAGTTATTTATACACAAAGGTATAACGTTTGCTCCGGGACAATAGTTCTTGGTTAACCCTCGAAATGACAAGCTTATTTCAAAACTAATAAGCTTGCGATATTTCGTAATGATAAGGTAAGGCTCATATATATTCATTTATTGTGAACGCGGATACCTACAGGTAGGCCTAAATGTTTCTGTTTTATTATAATTGTGCGCACGTATTTGTTAATAAAAAATCCCTGATATTACACTTCACTTTCTCCTGCAAATGTGCTCTGTTAGAAGGGTAATGTGTGGTCAGTTCTTCAGTTTCCCAATTGCCTCATGATACTGAAACAACACCGAAAAATCTATCATCACTAGGAATAGAATTCGACAGCATTGACGCTAAGAGCGCATTTGTGTAACAAAAAAGTTTATTTCTAAATTTCCTTCGTATGTGGTAAAAATGAAACTATTAGCATAAACATTCTATATTACTATTCACAGTTTCAAATACATATACACAGGCTGGTAGCCAGCCCAAAAATGTAGGAATGGGGGGTGAAGTTAGGGGGGCCCGATCTAACCATATCATACTTTATCACCCTATTATAGTTCATTTGCAAGCCTACCGTGAAAAATTTAGGGGGGGCAGCAAAAATTTAGGGAAGCGGCTCCCCTAGACCCCTGGATACGGACCTTCATATACATATAGACACTATATAATTATTCCAAAATGCTATCTCCACTGCTTTACCTGTTTTCGTGAGGTTACAAAAGTGAAAGAGCGCTGGTGTTTTCAATGTGAAAACCCCACTGGTGTCGGTAGAGCAGCCAGTCTGTGGTCAGGGAAACAACCCGGCGAGGAGGAACCGATGTGGTGATCACACATTTTAACTAACTTAATAGTGCCAAGCTGCACTGATATTCCTTGCTCGTTACAATCTCTTGTGCCACGAATTTCCTATTATTATTATTATTATTATTATTATTATTATTATTATTATTATTATTATTTCACACAGGAAATTTGAAAATGAAATGAAATCTGTAGGTTTTACGTCCCACAGTTATGCCGGTTAGGCTAAAGGAGACTGTAATGATAAGTAGTGAATGAAATGATGGAATGAAGAAAGTGGAAGGAAACAGGAGAACCCCGAGAAAACCCATGCACACGGTGTTTGTCCACCACTTAGCGCGAGCTGGGATCAATCCAAGGACCCCATGCACCAGAGATGATCGCTCTACCACTGAGCCACCGCGGCCCCCACACAGGAAATTTATCTGCTATCACAATCGTCTGTTAATTTATATTTGTATAACCAATCACCAGGTGTAAGACTGAAATACATGAGATGCAAGAGGCATCTTGCTATGTTTGAAAGTAACCACAAAAACTCCGAATGAGACTAGACGAATACTAAAAGCAATATGTTTAGCAAAGAAAATAAAAGCGCCCACTCCTTCTCAGTGCCATAAATCTGTCCTCGGAAAAGACGAGAGGGCTAGAAAATTTCATTCCACAGATGTGATATGGACAGAGTTTAAAAACCTGTTTTAAATGGCTAGCCCGAATTTCCTTACGCTGCTAACACAAGCAGGGAGAAACAGAGATCGCACTGTTGCAAATCTTCACATGAAAAAAAGGGGGGAATGAATAACTTAATTGGAGGTGTTTAGTAAAATTATAAGCTCATATAACGAATCCTTTATTATCGACCTGACTCCATAGAAGTTTTTGTAAGGATTTGTTCATTGCTTGCTGAGAAAAACACGAAAAAAGTTTCATTGTTATTAGGGGAAAACTCGACTCAGTGAAGAGGTACCAACCGCCTTAAGGACAGTATTACGTTTTTACGATGCGGTGGAAAACACAATGATCTCTTTCATTGTTCCCAGACATTTCCTCACGCATTATACTGACGATGACCTGAAGATGGACAAGTTGAGGCTGTGATTGCAATATGAACAGTGCAGCGCGTTTGAAGCCTCCTTCTGGATCTCCTGCACTGTCCCGCGACTTTGAGAGGTCATGACGGCGCAACCATCTGTACCAATACCAACGCAGTTTTTCGGGTCGAGTGAGAAGTCTCGTAGCAAAGATAGAGCAATTTTTCCAATTTTCCCTCCAGTCAGTGAGAGTTCGGGTGGTTCTACGTCTTTGGATTCCGAGCTCGAACCAACGTCTTCACGTTTCAGCTCTGCTGATCGAGGATCAATGAAACTGAAGCAGACTTCTCTTATTTCACCTATGTGTTCGTACCTTAGAATCAAAGACAGCCGAGATGTGTGCGAAACGTCTGCAGTCTCATCAAACATAATAGAATAAAACAGACCCTCCCGCACCTGATTGACAATATTACAGACGTGATTTCTCATCCACAACCCTCAATGAGGGCATTTTGTGTAGTTTTATTGGCAGAAATTGTCCTTTTCGATGCTTTCTTCCAGTGATTCTTTAAGACATCGTTACCACAAGTCATTCTAAATTTGCCCAATTCTCGAAAATTGCCCTTGTTGAACTTAGTTTTTACACCGTCACCATCTGAGATCCAATTATCCACACAAGCATCTTCCCTGTGGCCTTGAAAAGCAATGCCTTGCCTTCCAAGGAATATCACATTCTACAACATTAATTTCAGTTTGTCGCGATTTGGAATTACTTGTTTTCTTGACGAGTTGATTTGATTCTCGACTGGTTTCAATGGTTCCCAGTAGTTTTTCAGAAACGTTTTTTTTTTGACCTCAACAGCGTTAATGTAGGCCTGCTATTATGCCTTGTTATGAGTTTCTAAAATAGCGTAGAAAGTTGCGAATCAAACCCATTGCAAAAAATGAGCAATATTTACAAAAAAGGAAAGAAAACCCCTCACATGAAAAAAAAACAGCCATGGATAGTTTTCCTGATCAGGCATGGAGTGGGTCAGTGGGTCGGTGGGACAGTGGGTCATGTTTTCTGAGTGGGTCAGTGGGTCGTGGATCAACGGCATGTGACCCACTGTGGCCCACCACCCACCGTGACCCACTGCGACCCACCGACTCAGTATGATCTACCGACCCTCTCTGCTCACTGCATTGTAGACAGTATCTTCTGAAGACTGGTAAATTTGTCTCCGTTTTACTTCCAAGACCTTCCTTTTCCAATTTCCCTTCCTTTTCCACTTTTCTGTCTATTTACCTGAGGTGAGTATATCTAACCAAGTGAAAAAAGAACTTCAGGCGCTTTCGGATATTGATATTTTTAGTTGTAATAATAGCAATAAGACTTATACTACTACTTGTCTTTCGAGATCTGTGAGTTTTTAGAGGAGCTAACTACTAATAATATATAATATATATATATTATATATATATATATATATATATATATATATATATATATATATATATATATATATATATATATATATATAATAGCTATATATATATAATAGCTAATAATATATAAATTATTATATAAATTATTATATAAAAAATTAAATGTAACTATGTGTGCCTGATCATCACGGCCGAATTGCAAAGTCAAATGAAATTACTTTTGGTATGTAGTTAGGCCTTAATCAAAGTCGGGATGTTCTATTGCTTTCATTATAATAGCTACATATCCTAAGGAGGGTGTGGATCCGAATTTTTGCGAAAAAAAAATTAGTATCTCGCAAGCCGTTATACTTACTGAGCTGAAATTCGGTGTAATTAACTCTTTATTGAAAATAAACAAAATGTGTCCTAGCATATTTTTAAATTCTCCTTTATGGAGGGGGGCACTTTCTATATATGGAAAATTGGTAGTGAGTTGGTTTGTAAAAATGATCGAAAACGATCGATGTTATTTAAGAAAAAAAATCAGAAACAAAAAATTACAGTGTTTGGCTTCATATATCCATTGCTTTCTGCTATAATAATTGCTGAAGCTTATGTTTATTATATGGAGCACTTACAGCACAGGGCAATCAACCCAAAAACTTGTGACTAAAATAGGCATAAAATTTGTACTGTAAGCTTAATTACACGGAAATTTTAAGTTTGGATTGTACGCATACTTATATGGAAAATTTTACACTTTTTTCCCTTTACGTTGGTCTACTTACCTTGATTTGGAAGTTTCAACTTTCATCCTTTTTTCCACTGAAAAATATTGATAATTCAACAAGGAAATAATTATACTATGATAATTTAATTGAAATTCATCGTAATTTGGCACATGGCAAATAGCAGTGCGGTAATTGAAGGGGAAGAAGGAGAGAAATTCCCTTTCACCTCTGAACACTTTCCAGGAACCACGTTCTCTTTCGCTTTCTAGACGGGAGAGGGAATTTCGTAATGGCATCAAACCTTCATGTGTAATTACAAAAATTAAATTTATAAACAAATAAGAAATCTTCAGTTCATCAGGCTTTAATTGATAATTTATTCACAAGATTCCCTATCGAAGGCGTGGTAGATGAAGTTTCTGTTCTCCATGAGTCGACATTGCCAACTGACATGATCGATATGGAAAAGATGTTGTATGGTGATAAAGAGATGATACTTCTCGCTGATTATTTCAAAACTGACCAAGGAAAATCGTTATCAGACATAAGTTTAACAAGCAGCAGCGTTGCCAGATCTAGCATAATGATGCTAGATCTAGCATAATTTGCATGTCTTTAGCATCTAGCATCTTGCTTTTAGCATCCTGCCCAAATCTAGCATAATTTCAGCAAGTTTATCAAAAAGCCGTAAAACCTGGAGATGAGAAAGAAGTTGGTCGTGGGAAGAAAAAGAACTGCAGAAATGTATTCTCTTCCATTGATTGATTCATACAGTCGGTAAACCATACAGCTAAGTTTTCCGAAGTAAGTTAGAAACGGCTTTGGGCTTTTTTTTTTTTTTTTGTGGCTCCACCCAGAGTTTTCTAATCCTTTAACTGCGAGGCATGGGTGGAGCTATGGGGGCCATTCTCCCCCTAACTTTTTGACAACTTCCCCGTCTTTATTTCTGACTTCATGACCATCTTTATTCGTGAAATGAAAGGTCCGAGACCGACCAAAAATTTGCTTCCTTGCCCCCCAGCAGACAATTCCCATCTCCGCTTATGCTGCGAGGTAATTTTCTTTCAAAATATGTAAACAAACGCTTTGCATTCATTTATACGATATATACGCCATTGAGTCTGGAACGACTGCACTAGCTTAGTTGAGTTAGAGCTTTGGTGCGTGAAGTATTGAGTTCTATCCACGCATCCTTGCGCTCTGCGTATTTTAAGTTACGTTATCGAATCTCAACTTCGTTTTTTTCTTTTAAAACTTTTGAATTAGTAATTATGAGGGTCTAGCATAATTTGACCGAATCTAGCATAATTTCGATCAGGTTTTGGAATAATTCCGAGCTGTAAGTCTGGCAACGCTGACAAGCAGATTGTCGATGAGGAGTTGCAGAAATCGGGTAGAAGTATTATCAATTTCTACGACAGAGTGCGAACGGGAACTTCCCCTTATGAATTTACAGATGACTGATATTAGAAATAGACTAAGTGCTCAAACATTGTCCAACTTGTTCATCAATGTTAATGGCCCACCGCTAGACAAGCTCAAAGTAGACGAGCTATTTATTTTTTGGCTGAAGGATGGACACCATTCCGCTGCTCATGATTTACCACGAAAATGTTACCAACAGGAAATAAATCCGATTTCACGTTTTTTTTTTTAAAGTGGAAAATTACGAGCTATAGAAAATGTATAGGCCTACTTGTATTACTAATGGCTTATTTGTGTTATTCAACTTTGTACTTATTTTTTTTAGTAAGTCTCTTCTTTTCTTTAGGTAAACCACTTTGAATAAATATTCATAATAATTGCAATTATGCATATTTGTAACTTAAATTAATGTGGTGTTTTAGTGATTACACAAATTACAATTATGAGCATACTTTATGGAGATGCTCTGACATAGGGTACCCGAGCACCTTTATACACTATGAAAAACTGATTTTTTAAGTCTTTTGTGAGAAAAATACTGTGAACTGAGAAACCATAACCTTTTCCATTTTGTACAGGGGTATTTTCCTGCGAATAGAAGTTTCTTTTGGAATGCGTTGAGAAATTAACACTTGCAAGAATACTCTCTTAGTGCAAGTATATTTTACGCAAACACTAATTTCCCCTCACCTCGAACTATTTCAATTTCCTCACTGACAAACACTTTACCATTTTATATCATAAAGATCAGATCCACCGTTATTCTGACAGAGCGGTGCTTGAGCGATTGACTAGAAATTCAAACTCCGATTAGTGACAATTTCACAGTCATGTTTTATTACAAGTGTAAACTCTTTAGTTAGTACAGAAGAGGCCGTGAATCGTGTTCAGAGTTGATGACGACGGATTTTGGTGAGTCAGAGTAGGTCACAGTGAATGAGACTGGTTCATGGTGGGTGGTGGGTCACCGTGGGTTGTGGGTCAGAGTGGGTCACGGTGGGTGGTGGGTCAGTGGGTCGTGGGTCACGGTGGGTGGTGGGTCAGTGGGTCGTGGGTCACGGTGGGTGGTGGGTCAATGGGTCAAGTTTTCGTTGACCCACGCCAACTCTGTCCTGATGTTATGGCCTCAAGTAAAATCGTCCTTCTTCCTAAAATTTTCTGATATTATGACTCGAGTTATCGTTAGCGTAAACGCGGCATGCTGGACAGACACAATTTTTAAATAGAATTTAAAGATTTAACCCTCTTTTGAAATAACGCAAGAACGATCCCAAACTTTTTTTGTTCGTGTGGCGGTAAGCTAGAAGCAGCAGTGTGTGTAATTTTAATATTTTGGAGGGCTTTGGACGGGGTGCGATCGCCCCTTTAATCGGCCCCTGCTCTTAAATTTTTATTGCCCCCCTTGTACAAAAGTCTGAATTCAACACTACAACAAACATTTAATGAAACCAAGATTTAACCAGCAGAATTGATTGATAGCAATATTTTAACAGAGAGAGAAAGAGAGCGAATTCAATGGTATAAAAGGACTTCTATTTAAATCATTAAATCAGATTTTATAAGCAATATAGGGACGTTTTGCAGCATATATAAGTCAAGTCTTGTAATATTCCTGAATTAAATATAAGCTTCTTAGCGTACTGTTGTAGTTGCACCGTTAGTATCAACTATCCGTATAAATATGGTTACAACCCGGGAGGCAATATTGCCGATCCCAAACGTTTCAGTACTCTTGACTATTTGATGTCGAGAACAGAACCTAACCAACCCCTGCCGGGCATCTAACCCATTCCTACTGCTACTGCTACTACTACTACTACTACTTCTACTTTTACTACTACTACTACTACTACTACTACTACTAGGCTACTACTACTACTACTACTACTACTACTACTACTACTACTACTACTACTACTACTACTACTACTACTTTTGCTATGGATCTGTATAGTAAAAGGGCAAACTTATTTTAATGCAAGACGTTTAATGAAAATTTTAAAAAATAATCGTTAAATCACTTTTTAAATATTATTTTTAATCTTATTTTAACGAAAGAAGTGTTTAAAAATCTTTAAAAGAAAATAAAAAATCGTTAGGCAGGGTTTGAACGCACGCCAAAAACTACTTTTTTTTTTTTTTTACTAGCATGTCGCATTAGCTCACTCGGCTAGGAGGGTCATAGCATCTGACGTTTACTTGGTGCTATATGTAGGTCATGACTCGTGATCTGTATCGGCCAATCAGATCAGAGGATATCTGAAACGTTTGGGATCCGCAAATATGCGCTCGGGAGCACCCACGGACCCGGACCCTAAAAATGTTTTTCTTTTTTCAATGATTGTGTTTTGTCTGGATCAGGGCGTACTCATGGAAAGTCCATCCGATCGGGACCGCATCCAATTTTAGCAACTTGACATATATGTGTGCACTTTCTTAATAAAACTATCCTTACTTTAACAGAGAAATTATTAATGCAGCTTAAATATTTGATCTTACACTATATCTGCATTCTTTCCTTTCTTACAAAAACAATCTAGTTCTTTAATTTTTTCTGTGAATAGCCCCTATAGGCAAAGTAGGGGAAGTCGTGCGTTCCAGGGACATAATATACTAGATCTACAGCCCTCCTAAATTTCGTATCAATTTTGTCTTCCTATCATGGAATTCAGTTTTCTATACTTCATTTGGGCACATAAAGTAATTGCATATATAGAGAAACAAGTGAACTAGAAGACAATATATATGTTTCTCGTAAATATAAGAAGTTTTTTTTCCTGATGTTTGGAGAGTTTTTCTTGCTACGCGTAAGTGGAAGCAACAAGTAAATGCTCCAGCATATTTAAGATATCTGTGTATTGCTTCTTCATTCTGATGACTATAATTTATTATCCACTCCTTTCGTTAAATTTACTTTTATTTATAAATAGGACAATCCAAGTACCGAGGGACATGAATTTTCATGTACCAAGGGACAATACTTTGCATATGATGATTGATACTTATTTGATGTAGCCCTATTAAACTTATGTATTTGTATTTTTCTAAAACTAATATGCCTAGTTTCATACTCATTGCACTGAGAAAAATCCGTTCTTCGGACAGCGGTATATCGTACAAATATACGGAATCCTCTTGCTTACTACAGAAATCAGTATGGAGCATAGATTATCCATATGCTATATACGCACTGCCCTTAGATGTTACATCATGCCGTTGCAGGATGTCTAGCATCTAACAGTTTTTCGTATAACACATACATATACTTATGTTACCTTCGTGTGATATATATATATATATATATATATATATATATATATATATATATATATATATATATATATATATATATATATATATATATATATATATATATCAATTTGTATGTGAGATCCTGACCGCCTATATTGTTTCATACGAAATGTACGTATAGATGAAACACTTATACAGAAAGTATTATAAAACATGCGTTTTGAGTTATACGTTTGCTGTACGTGCAGTCCAAAACCTACAGTATTTACAAATGTAACATACAATTTTACGTACGCACCTTGCAATTTTTTCTCAGTGTGTATGCTATTTGTGCAAATAATGTGATAAAACTGCAATATTATTTGTTTTATATAACATTATATTCCTTGTATTTGCCTACGTACAAAGTTATTGAACAACAGGGCCGTAACTTGTAGCTGGGGGCAGGAGGCGCAACTGCCCCCCCGAGAAAAGCTCCCCGCCGTTCGAGAGGGGCCCACTTTAAGACAAAATCTTCTTACTCCATATACGATACGAACATAAAATTATAAATGAAGCATCAAACAGGTTCACCACATTACATAAACAAAACAGCATAAGGTACTTACAGAAGTTAAATAAAACAAAAATGAGTCGTGGACCCTTTTCAGTAAAAAAAAAAAAAGTCTACTATTAGGGGGTCCTAGAAATAATATTTATTCGTATGGCTTTGAGATTTGTCAATATTGTTCCCTTAATTAAGTTATGTCTGTAACGGGCCCAGTGGAGTAACTAATGGCCTCGCAGACCTTGTCTTGCGGGATGGCTCACAGGCTCTGGGGAGTCCATAAAGAGTGAGAAAGATGGGGCCCAAGAATTAGAAAAACAACTTGTTCTAGGGTTGCCCAAATACACGTATTATTACTTGCCCCCCACAGAGAAAATTTAAGTTACGGCCCTGCTTGACAATGCAAAAGCTCCCATTCTATTGAGAATGAGGAAGCAAACTATGGTTTCTGTATGGTTGTCCCTGAGTAAAATAATTTAAGTCCCTTGGTACATTCCCCCCCCCATATCAAGAGACGACATGACTTGCTTGGCTAAAATTCCTCTGGTTCTTGTTATTGCTGCGATACTCATGTAGGTTTTACAGTATGAAACAAAAATATCAGGTTATCAGGAACATATTTTTTTCTTTAACATAACACACTTTTCAAAAGCAAAATATAAAAAAGTGTTCCTGGTGTGCAGACTTCCGCTACTTATTTATCGTTTACTCGGGTGCAGAATAACGTCGGGTCTGTGTCTTGCAATATTATAACCCTCCCAAATTTTGACACCCTGCACAAAAATTTCTGGGTGCGCGCCTGGTTACAGTTTACACTTAAAGAATGTAACCACAATCTTCAGTTCATAATAATAATAATAATAATAATAATAATAATAATAATAATAATAATAATAATAATAATAATAATAATAATAATAATAATAATAATAACACTGGTCGGCAAAATGAAACTTTTTTTTTTCTCTTCCACGAACGAAAATAGGTGATTCCTATAAGTTTCGAGCTCCTGAGTTCGAATCCGTCACCCGCTTTTCCCCAGGACGTACCAGTTTTCAGGGAGCAGTGGGGGTGTTTCAATATCCACCCAAAGATGCTATTCTCCACCCATAATAATTTGCACTTCCTAATTTAAATATCAATATAAATTATGCAGATAAAATTGCATAAAAAGTTAAAGTTTAACACTTATGTCTCACTTGGTTTTCCTACTCCTCTTGTAATTACTACAGGGTATCTCGCGTGTCACATGCCAACAAAAGTCTCCCAACATATTCACACTTCATTTACCACTGTAGCGCCTCTCCATGATAACTATTTGCTGGTGAAATCTTTCCCCGTGTTCGTCAGAGACCTCCCCCAAGCTGGACATTTCAGGGAAGAAGTCCAAGTGCTAATGCAGGAAGTCTAGGTGCTAACTTTAGGGACATATTACATCCCATGTTACGAAATGAAGTAATTAACCTGCCCACAATGTCTTTGTAATCAGGTGACTTATGATTCCTTAGAAAGTTACTGCACACAACTCGAAAGGCCTCCGAAGCCTCACTTTCCACTTCATTAAGCTTAGAAGAAAACGTAGTATCCTTAAAAACGTCTCTGATTTGGGGTCCCGTAAAAACACCTTCTTTCACCTTGGCCTCCCTGAGTCTTGGGAATAGTTTTCTGAGATGATTAAATGCTTCACCATCCCGGTTCAGGGACTTGACGAAGACCTTTATGAGCCCTCATTTGATATGAAGGGGTGGTAAGAATATTTTCTCCGGATTCATAAGACGATCATTAGCTTCCCTGGGACCAGTTGCTTCCTTGGCGGCCATTTTGTGATGGTGTACTAATCTTTGGCTCGACTATCCCAATGACACAAGAAGCAGGAGTGCTTTGTATAACCTCCTTGTAGACCGGCGAGGATGGCAATGACCTTAAGGTCAGCGCATACAGACCACTGGAACTGTTCGTACTTTATTTTCTGCAACAGGTTTCTCATGTTCTCGTATGCTTCTTTCATATGTACAGCATGAGCAATACGGATAGCTGGCTTTTCATTGCCATTGTGTAATAACACTGCCTTGAGACTTGTCTTAGAAAAATCTACGAATAGCCTCCAATCTTCAGTGTTGTAGTTTAACTTCAGTTGTCCCATAAGCGATGGAATGTCACTGCAATACACCAAATCACCATCCTTTGTAAAATTAGGAACTAGGCTCACCTCTCTTTTCCTATACATCGATATATTCACTCCATTTTTGAAGTCGTGATGCAAGCAACCGTGCCTTAGACATGGGAAGGTTTAAGTCTCTGATCAGATCATTCAGCTCTTCCTGACTTATCACATGTTCATTAGTGTCAGGCACTGGAGCGTAATTGGGATCTGATTGTGTACTCGAAGATTGTGCAACATCCTCACAAGCAGCAGGTTCTTCATCGGATGAAACACTGCACAGGGTGTATGAGTCTGTTGGTACGGGTACAGGCAGACACACATCATGTTTCACAGGTCTCCTCGCGGAATTCAAGTGAGGATACTGTATTTTATGCTTCATATTTTTTGAGAAACCTTTTATATTAGTCACGCAGAAGTAACAGTCTGAAACATGATCACGGGCCTCGCGCCAAACCATAGGTACGGCGAACGGCATCGATTTATATGTACCTTTCAACCATCCTGTGAGAGTACGCGCACACGAGTTACAATTTTGTTTCGGAACCCAAACGCGATCCTGGTCGCCGATTTTACACCCTAAGTACAGATGGTAGGTTGTCTTCAAGAACGGTGACAATGGCCTACTTTGTCCCTTGAAAATCACTTCCTTACATATGTAGCAGAATGAATCTGTCGAATTGTTGCAAGTTCTCGGCATGTTCGTTTAACACAAACGTCAATATTTCACGCAGAAATATTTTTCACCTACGGTATACACATACACAGCGTAACACTACCTTCTAACACGAAGATCAACTCGAAACTGAAATATTTGTTTCACGCGACAACGTGGTGTATGTTTTGGCGCCTTTTTTCAACAATCTGTCTGTCGTCGAGGCAAAAGGGAGCCGACGAATGATCGCAAGTTGATTACGAAACCTTTCTTCGTCAATAACGCTTAGGTTTTAGTGTTTGCAATGTGGGACGACAATAAATCTATGCAACCCAAGGGGAGAGGGTACGTTTCCGGGGGTCGTGAGCTAGAGAAAAGAATGTTCCTGGGGTTTTAGCCTAGTAACAGTTCTTGGATTAAGATAAAAATTCAGAATTATGCACTCCAAACACGGGAAACACATATTAAATACGAAAAATACGATTTTTCTGTCAATTATGGAAACACCCCCCCAAAAAAAAAAACTTACGTGCTGAAACTTTCTCGATGATATGTTCGTACTCAGCTTCTCGAAATCTATCCGGTACACCCTTTCACCCTCGTGAGAGGATTTTCATCCCGACCAGCGTTATTAAGGTACACTAAAAAAAAAAAAAAAAAAAAAAAACAACAACAACAACAGAAAGGAAAGAAAGAAGTAGTCAAATTCTTGAACTGCTAAACTCAAGCGATTGTTGCCTTCTATACACTTGCATGTAATACATATTGAAAACTCACTAATCAATATCATTTGTTGCTTTTCCTTATTATTATTATTATTATTATTATTATTATTATTATTATTATTATTATTATTATTATTATTATTATTATTATTATTATTATTATTATTATATAATTTGCTCTGAGAATCTTAACTATTCAAACATTACTATGCTATAAATAAAATAATAACAAGACTGGTTTATCATACATACATAAACAACAAAAACTTACTACATCGATAATGTTAATGAAACGATACAAACTAATTTACACTAATGAAGTTTTCAAATAAATAATAAAAAAGCAGTGTAAGTTGAGAAGTCGCTATATTGCCCACTATCAAATTGGTCCGAGGGATTTTATTACATCCAGGCACCAGACCATACTTAAAAGAAATCGATGGGGGGACGAGTATAGGCACTATTAAATATGTCGAATGCAAGCATTACTTTTAGATCATTATGTATAAATTGAGGCTAATTAATAACATTATTTTCATCCAGTAGAAAAATTTTGGGGAGGGCCAGCTTGGGTTCTACGGATGCTGGCTTCCCTTGGCTCCTCTCCAGTTCCGCCTATGGTGTTAACTGGTACAAGGTATCTTGATTTTAACTAATTATTATTAAATTCGTCATTATTTTTCAATTCTAAAATTTCGGGACACACCTTAGGGGATTGCGTGATACGCTAGTGTGTAGCGACACATTGTTTGAGAACCACTGGTTTATGGCATTAAACTACTACAAATCGCAGATAACAACGACAAATATTCAAACGTCTCTTTTGGCTTTTTTTTTTCATATTTTACTAGTATAAAACACGTATAAACTTGAGATCTTGAGCATTAGTGGTTTACGTCAACGAAAAACAAAATGTTTTTATTGTTATTATTATTGCGATATTCGATAGCTCTTGTTGATTTTCGCTATATCAACAGTAAAATAAATTTTTCGTATTTCAATTAACTATCCACAAGTCTTCTTTTACAAATCCGTAATGAAAAATCACATATTTACATTGCGTTGGGGCCTCATTCCGTTCATCTTATTTTTTTCCTCTCTTCACTTAAATTGCAGAACGTAACGCAAAGCAAAAGTTGCAATTTTCAGTTTTAAGAACTCTGCTTATTTTCATAAATTAAAACGCAGAATTTGCATTGCTTTGACGCAAACCGTATGGAATGCGGCTAGTTTTTTTTCACAAAATCTGCAACCGTAGTACAAAAAGTCAAATTATAGGTCCAAGTAATCGCAAAGCATGACCAAAATATTCAGTATGCTGACACATTCCACTATGGTTTGCGGAACAGGTAAAGATAGGCACATAATAAGGCCCTCGCCTTAGAATCAAACATGTTTTTAATGTACTCTGAGGAGCAAGATGTTCTTGCTTGGAGTAGTGAACACAGTATTGCATAAGTGCAAGGCAATGCACGAATTGACATTGAGAGCATGACAGAACCTGAGGAATTGTTATTGGTAAGAAGTAATAGAAATTAAATGTAATATTCATGGTTTGATATAAATAACAGTGAATAGTTTAGATGTTAAATGTGAAGACGTGCTTTCTTATTTCTGATAGATTGTTTGCTGGGTTACTAGACGACAGACTGAAATGTTCTAGAATTCTGATCCGCCCATAAATGAAGGTGGGTTTTAGCTAGATTTGTTCCTTATTGAAGCTCAATACTAAATGCGGTTATAGTTAAGGAGCCGTACTTCCCATTTAGGGAAGGACGAGAAACGCCATACTTTCAGGAATTATTCAATGACTATCTAGGATGTTAAAAAGTAGGTAATAGACTGAGTTCTTGCCCTTGTACTTAGGCTGTTTAGGTAGTGCAACAGTAAGATGTATCCTCGTGCACGGGAGATGAGAAGTAGCTGTTCTTAACTATTACCCTAAATGCATATAAAATGTTTATACTACTCGATCTCTTTTTTAAATACCTAGAATTTTTTGGCCCGAGAAAAAAGTGCGTCTGGTAATACTATTTGTCTGATACAACACACTACTACAGTATTATGGAAATACGTTTTCAAAAGTGGATTGAAAGTGAAATCCCCTATCAAATAAATATCTCTGGGAGATTGACAATAATTCTTCTGTATACAACATTGCCATATGAGGAGATACTTATGTTCATGAAATATGAACTTAGGAATGAAAATAATTCTTCTGTATACGACATTGCCATACGAGGAGATACTTATGTTCATGAAATATGAACTTAGCAAAACTTTTGCTGCACTGAAAAGTGTTTCTTCGGGGAAGAGTAGTATTACCAGGTGCACATTGACTTTTGGAGGGCTGAGTGTAGCTACAACGTTCGCATGTATAACGTAAAAACTGCCGTGCATAAAACAAATGGGTTAAGTAATGATGATTTGGAGTTCTTATGTGACGTTTAGGTGTGTAAGTTTGGGACTAAAGTTATGCTTAATATAAGGAAAGATATGTGGAAGTCGGTACTATTTGCAAGACGCGGAAGTCTCGATGATTAAGCAGCATGCCCATTTTATGTCGAGAACAGAACGCAACGAACCACTGCGGGGCTTCTAACCTGTTCCTACTCCTACTATTATACTATGGATCCATACCGTATAGTAAAACTGCACGCTTTAATGTTTTTACTGCTTTTTTTGGTATGAAACTGGAGGACCAACTGTAAACGTAAGCCAAACAAATAGTTTGAACACAAAGAAACTTGAGTTTAATAGCTGTATAGCCGGACCAATTTTACGTTATTTACCGGCTGAATTGCAGAATTTATTTTGGTTTGTGAGAAAGAGTGAGGGAAATAGTTGAAGTTAACGAAGTAGTTGTTTTTGATGTAAGCGGCACTGTACATGAGGGCAGAGAGGTAAACTTGTTATGATTTAGTGGCGGGCTAACCTAACTTATTTTGTTACATTTTGCAACTTCCATGTGGTCTGTGATACAGCAAAAGTTCCCCAACTTGTCCTAGCTGAGCACTAACAAGTTAGAATGCTACATAAGTGAGTAAGGGATGGTGTCCGAACGTTAGCGAGGGAGTTCTTTCGTGTTAGGAGACGCGTCAGCAATGGTGGGTGTACACAAACACGACGAAAATGGGAAAGCACTTTATATAGCGTAAAAACATGCCTTGGATATGACAAAGTTTTGTGGCACATCTGTGATCACTTAGTATTACCTTCATACATCACTTCACTTCATTACTTTCTTATAAAGTACTACGTGGTAAGGAACATACTTTCCATTTGTATTTCTACCTTATTGTACCTTTAAGAGTTAAGAGATTTCCATTACTTGTAGAATCTTATGAAATCAAGTAACATATTTCTTCCGTGGAGTTTACAAATTCGTGAATCCATAACATTGGTTAGCACCCATAATTTTCCCCATTTTATCACATTCGGTTTAGATTAAACCCCCCTCGTATTAGTGCCCGCTGTGAATTTCTGTTTTTCCTTCATTACTGCAGCACACATCCTAGGATAGTTAATTAAAACAATTGGTTTGAAACACTGCTATATAATGGTGTATTGCCTTTCTACCTTATATCGCATCATTACGCGGACTCGTATAATCGAGACTTCAACTTGGTTTCTGTCCGTAATTAAAAGTTTTTTTTTTGTTACTGTCATGCTGGCATTTCGTCTGATTGTGTTCATTCCTCAGTATTTGGTACTTTTTGTGCTGCCATCAGTTAAACCATAAAAATATAATAATAATAATAATAAATTATCGACTTGGAGGCTTCTGTGTTCAGTGAATGGTTCTTCATCGCACTGATTGAATTGATATAAATTAAAAGTGTAATGTGCATGTAGCTACGGTATGATTGAGGGTGAAGTTACAGAATAGTCCGTCAAATAATGATAATTGAAAAAGACTTTGTTCTTGAGATGATTTCCAAAGATGTTTTGGGGCTTATTTCTCAAAGTTACCAGACTAGTAATACTCATTCATACATTTGTAATACAAGTGTAAATATACGAGTATGTGTTCTTCGATCAAACAAGGATAAAGTAGTAGCTACAAGAATATGGGCAAATGTTACGAGAGCACATGATTTGCTTTAGCAGTGATTTTTTCACGAAACATTATTGCGGCATAATTAACTTGTAACTTTGTAGTATATATCCACAAGAGATTGGAGATTTGTACCACCTTTGTGTAATTTCACAAGTTTGAATATTTTGTTGTTTTCCTGTATATATAGTTAAGAAAAGGATTCTGTAACCGAGTGCAAACTGTGGCTAAACGACTATGCAGAAAAAATAGTTGATTTTTTCCTACTGTCAACGAAGAAAAAAAAAACTGGGTGCTTTTAAGCAAAAATTCCAGTATAAATTCCAAGGAGAGCATTCAACCAATTTGTTTTATTTTTTAGTATTTGATTTTCGGTGAGTTTTCAGTGCGCTATAGTTTATGCTCTTTGATGTGGCGAAGTAATTGGAATTTAATTTAAAATGATTAGTTTAAATATTATATACAGGGTGTTTAATAAGTAATGGTCATAAATTAAACCGTAGATAGTACATGCCAAAACTAACAAAAAAGTCTTAGTAAACATGTGTCCGCAAACGCTTCGTAACGGAGATAAGGGCTGTCAAAAGTTTGGGAAAATGAAGTTTAGAGACGAATATCTCAAAAAGTATGAATCGGACAGAGGGCGGTCCAATGAATGACTATCGAAGTCAGACATGCGCTATGCAGAAATGCATGGTTGATAACTCTGCAATGCGCGCGCAAGGGATTCGGCAAAGAAACGGAAGGAATCCCGGGAAATTGTCTAAGGAAAGGGGGCTCGAGATGAACATCAAAGGCGAGTCTATCCACCAGTAATTCATACGTCGTGATACCAGGTCGAAAGCTCGAAATGATACAAAATGGCGGACAATGTTTACGTGCCGTGTGTGGTTGCATAACCAGCAGGAAATGACAGAGGTAATCGAAGTGTGGTGATGTACGTTCAAAATTGCTCCAGGAAGAATTCCGACAACTAATGCATACGTACAAGTGTGGCAGCACTTAGGTAAATCAAACGGTATGCAAGGCACTGATGAAGCATTATGTGCTAAGCAGTTAACGTAACGAATATCCGCAAACTGTATTGCAATGGGAAAACATGACAACATTCAAGTATGTGGGAGGCGAATCTGAAACATTCCGCATGTTGAACGCGTAAATGTATTACAACAAGCAAAAAATGATGGACATGTAGTGTTTCTCCATATCAACTAACAGAAATCGTCATGTTGGTAATGTGTACAGCATTAATCATAAGGTAAACAGTAAATACCCAGATGTGTAACCATAGAAGAGATGCATGAGAAATTAACGTACCTCTATCATTAAAGTAAATGTTGGAAGTGTCATCCATTCATGCGAATGCATGCTCGTACTCGTTTTCGCAAAGATCCACGTACTCGTGATAAGATGTCTGCATCCTGTTGAATATGTCCGCACCATTGTTCCGCCCTTTCTCGAAAATCTGAGATCAGAACCACTGCATTCAGTGGGCACTTCAGCGGATTTGAACCCGTAACATCATGCACCCAAGGTGAGCTCAACGTCTGTTGCAACCCCGATTCAGTATTTCCAGCTGGCTTGCATGTTCTACCAGTGTTCCTTTCGGCCATTCCATTCATTTTCGCGCATCGTTTGTTTTACCTTGGTATTGGTACAGTAAAGGACTACTCTGTACATGTGCATTCGTCTTAGGAATGTGCTCTGAAGTAGTTTAGAACATGCACCACCACCTTTCTTCGATTACCTCTCTCATTTCCTGTTGGTTATCCAACCACACACGGCACGTAAACATTGTCCGCCATTTTGTATCTTTTCGAGCTTTCGTACTGGTACCACGACGTATGAATTACTGGTGGATAGACTCGCCCTCGATGTTCATCTCGAGCCCCCTTTCCTTAGACAATTTTCCGGGAATCCCTCCGTTTCTTTGGGGAATCCCTTGCGCGCGCATTGCAGAGTTATCAACCATGCATTTCTGCATAGCGCATGTCTGACTTCGATAGTCATTCATTGGACCGCCCTCTGTCCGATTCATACTTTTTGAGATATTCGTCTCTAAACTTCATTTTCCCAAACTTTTGACAGCCCTTATCTCCGTTACGAAGCGTTTGCGGACACATGTTTACTAAGACTTTTTTGTTAGTTTTGGCATCTACTATCTACGGTTTAATTTATGACCATTACTTATTAAACACCCTATATTATTGCATCGTTGCATGCTATGATAAATTACTGTTAAGAGTGTTCATTTTGATTGTAGGTTTACGTATGTTAGGTTCATATACAGGGTGGTTCATTTAAAATTTTCTATCCCCTGTATCCTGTAATAGAGGGGTTTGTTTGAAAAATCCCGTAACACATCAACTTTAGTTTTGAGGGGGACGGATAATTGTGGCAAATTCATCCTCAGTGCCTAGTGATGGGCAGTGGTAATATTCCCGGTGGGAAGGAAAATAAAAAAATGGGACTATTCCCGAGTATTTTCCCTGGCATATAAATTCCCGGGAAGGAATTTATTTCCATTTCTTTCCTATATCTTCCTAATTATAAGAACCATATAGCTATTTACGTTATTTTCTTTTATTATGATTTACTTCTAGATTTTAAATAATTTGGTGGTTAAAAAATTTAAGATTCGTTGACTGTGCTTTAATAATATAATTTTTAAGTTCCATTTCCATTTGCACTAAAAGGTAGAAAAGTACTAATTTACAAACGATAAAAAGAAACCAGTTTGTAAAGTAATGTAGAAATTATGTAGAAATAGAGATGAAGTGCTATAAATAAACCCCGGACCACCGTTAGTAATAGACGTCGGTCTTTCTCCTCTCTCTGACACAACTTTCTGAAGAGGTATTCGGATTTCACTTACATGTGAATTAACGCATGAAATTTCGAGAAATGGGTTGGAAGAGAGGTCATGTATGGCAAGGTTACGTGCAAAATTCTAAAGATAAGTCAGTGTCTTTCAAATATTTTGAACATAAATATTTATGGTTGATAAAATGGTGATGTATATGTCTTCTAGCAATTACTCAACCTAATTTGGTTATAACCTTTAAAAATTTAATATGTTTATGATATCAGTAGTAGAGTCAAATTTGGAAAATCCACTTAGGACTACATATTAATTTAAACTTGCTAGCGGTTTAAAAGTGTGTGGACTTACTATACTATTTTTTCACACATAATTACTCCCATAGAACATATTGAAAATAAATATACATTTATGCAGAGGCCTACTCTCTAAATATAATAATATATAAATAAAATAGTACAATACCGTTCAGAATATACATTTTAAAGACTCCTCTGGAGACAATAGTAAAAATATACTGTGATATAAAAACGGATTTTACTTTGAAATAATAATATAGTAATAAAATGCAATTTTCTTTGTGATTGTACATAAATTCTCGGGAATTTACCCATCACTGTCACTGCCCCATTCCCTGTGGTGAAATCTTTATTTTTCGAAAATAGCAACATGGGCTAAATAGCTTATCGTTTGAAAGCCTATTTGATACCTAATATGAAAATATGATTGTTTTGAAATTTGGCCAATACCTTAAGGGAAATCGCGTTAACAAATATTACCCATTAGACACAAGAATTGTCAAACGAGATTATGTTTGGTGTTAGTAAACTTTATGAATACCTTCAGTTTATAATTGTGCTGAGAAATCAATGTCAGCAACCTGCACTGTGAGAAATATTGGATGGTCGCCCCATTTCTTGTGGTCTAGTTGCTAAATCTTTATTGTTGAATGGCAACATCTGTAAAATAACCTGCTGTTTAAAAGCCCCTATAATTCTTATTGCTAAAAGGTTATTATTTGAGAAGTGCACGCAACACTGTGGGAGAAATTACTTTCGAAACGTTTACAAATGATATTATCAATGAATTATAAAATAGCGTTTGTTTCCTATTAACCGAGAACATGTAAATGTTTTGCCTTACACCATACCGACTAGGGCGAAACTCATTATGTTCATCACAGCACACTTTGCTAATGTTTCTGTTACTCTAGTGGGTAATAGTGATTACTGAACTTTAATGGGTAAAAGGGAGAAAAGTTGTGAAATTCAGACTTGTAGGTTATACCTTGTGAAGTATTAGAGTAGTAATTTTGAGAAATAGGTCGCTGGGCTGTTATTACGATGGAGTATGCGAAAGTGATAGCGTATAGATTGATAATGTGTGGAAATTTATATGCTTCCCTTCTTCGGGTACAAATACGCGTTTTGATGTACACCTCAGCGACTATGGAGAAATTATAAACCAACTTGTGCAAGATATTCGCTATAAGGAGAATGAAATATAACCGATTTAATGCAGTAGCACAGCAGAGAGGCTCGCTCTGGCGTTCTTACGTAAGAAGCAGGTGCGTTAGTGACGTGGTATGCGCATAAATGAGGATTGTAAGGTAGCAGAAACACAAACCAACTTGTCCTATGCTACCGCTAAAAACGAGAATAATATATAGGCAATGTAGGACAATAGCGCAGCAGGGGCACCGGGCGAGAGTGGTTATGTAGAAAGCAGGAACGTCAGCGACAAAATATGCGTATAGAGCAGGATGCTGCTGAAAACATTACAGAGAGTAATATAATTGAGAGAACTTGTAATGGTTTCACAAGCTTTCACACTAGTAACTCTATACCTGTAACGGTAAAGTTTAGATTTCGTATATCATGCAAAAGTGCTCCGTCAGCTAAAAGTTAGAATGTTACAGAATTTCAGACTTTCAAAAAATGAGATTAATTTTTAAAAAATGATACGTATGGGAAAACGAAACTACAATAAAATATAGTTTTACCACATCCATATGTGCATACCGGAAGAAGTCTACTAGTTTCCTCAACTAAATAATGGCACTTTAAATTTCGGCGTTTTCCATGCTAGTGTCCATTGAGAAATATCGTCGTCGGCAATTCAAAACATGTTATGTGCATTTTTATAAATTTTTCAGCAGAAACGAAAAACAGTATCCTGGTTAGATTTTTTGCATTATAAAAGTGAAGTTATAAGTAATATTTGATGCTGCAAGTAACTAGATACCTTCTCAAGTAATAATAAATTAGAGAGTCTAAAAGCTGCACCAGATAATACTATTATCTCGAAACGGCCGAGAATGTCACATAGCAGGTTTTGAATTGCCGACGACGATATAAAGTTCGTATTTAGTACACAGTGTATCGTGAAGTTGTACATAATATGTGAATTTCTATTATGCTTTGAAAATCAGTACCATAAATAACAGTGTACTTTGTATGCTACGTAATTTTTGTGAGCACTTACGTGTGATGCCTGAAGCCATGGTTCGATCCCCGGCTGAATAAGTTTGTAGTGAACAACATCGTGTTTGTGAGTTTTCTCGGGTTACTCCTGTTTCTTTCCATATTCTCATTCCACGTATTCTTCCATCGTCACTCACTTCACTTGATAATCGGTTTGCTTTGGCTTAACAAGCGTATGCGTGGAAAGTTAAACAGAAGAAAAAGAATTAAAAGCAGAAGGTCAAGAAAACAATTGTCCTAGCGTTTCTGCGTAGAATTATAAGATTTATATTGTTTGACAAGGTTGTCTGGTTGTAAGATTTGTAATAACTGTATGTATAAAGTTTGAATTGCAATGGGGTACGCAAAATCTTTAAACTTGTTTTTGGAGAATAACGCACCGTAACACGTCCCATTGTTTCATTAGAAACGCTGGTACGTCCTGTGCTTTTACCTTTACACAGGCTACTAGTGTTATTGAATTACTGATACTTTCTTGGAATGGTTTAATGATATGGTAGTACAGTTTCAAGCTTTCTACGCAATGCACGGTGTACGGTAAGAACTAAGAAACATTTCTCAAATTTCAAAACAAGAAATGCTTTCATTTGCATAGACACCATTTTGAAAACTGTAATTATGCTACCATTTGTAACCAAGAGCTAATATAACGAATTAAAATTGAACTGAAATATATTTTGCTGTCTCGATTCATGTCAAACGCGTTGTTAATAATTTTCGACATATTTTACTTTAAAACCCGATGAATTATTTATAATTACGATTTATTTGAAACATGCGTAGTATGTTTATTATTATTGACGTTTTGTTTCATTTTCTTCAGGTGCTTAGTTATGGGAAGACGAGAGTTCGTGGCAAATAGTAAACAAAAATAAGAGACAGTATTTAATAAAAATAGCGGACATTTCCACATACATAAAGGCAAAATTATCACATATTGGAAATAAAGAAGAAGAAATATTCAGTATTTATAGATGTCAGTAAATAGTGTATCACGGTTCAAAAATCTGCCTTGTAGTTCGACGTTCAGTGCAGATATGTCGATAAAGCCTGACCCAGATAGCACGGAGGATGACGTTATGTATGTAAACCTTACTGATAGTAGCGTGAAAATAGAAGAGAGTGATGCGTCTGAAGAACTTCATGAAATTCCTTCATGTAGTACAAGCAAGAATCAAGGAGGCATAATTAGACTTGGAATAGAAGAGTAAGTCTTTGTGAGTGTTTTCTCTTTCTTTTAGATTTTTACATTGCTCTAATAAATGTGAATATGCTTAAAGAAAGATTTGCTTGATACTATGTTATTTATTATGGAAGTTAAAATAGTTTCTAGAAATAGTACAACGTATTAAAACCATATCCCATGTTTTCTTTTGAAGGACTGTAATTTGAGCTGTATTCACTCAGATCTGAAAGTTTTTCGCATCTTATTTGCAATTACATAAATACAAATAACTCTCCTAAAAGAGAAAATGTCATGTGTCGTCTTGAAACATGTATTGAGAAAGCTAACATATAAAAATATATATTTGAAGAAAATATTGAATAATACTTAAGTTACTACTAAAAAAAAATCTTCAAATCTTTTATCACTAAGTGATTCCGGAGACATGTCAAATTCTAAGGAAAATTTAGGAAGAGAGAGAATGGATTCTATGCCTTACATGAAATGCAGCGTAAGTCTCTCAAAATATTAAGTAGTATACATATTACAGAGTCCTAGTATACACAGTTGTTAATCGTTTTAGACATGAATGACTAAATAAAATAAGCTACATGATATGCGAGTGGATGAGGAATTTTGTGTTACGTTTAAAGAAGCAAAATTTCATCTTACCGTAGAGTAGTCGTTAGCGTGTAGCGTCTAGTACTTTCACGTTTTTGATGACCATTGTCCAATTTTCATAGTCTGCAGGAAATCATTGTTTTAACATATTTATGTCAATTCATGAAACAGCAGTACTTTATTTAGAAATATCTAATATGTTTCTTCATTCTAGATTATTTGAATATTTGCAAAAATTCGCATTTATGTCTTCAAAAATGTTAAAATTTTATCAAGAATTTTCTAACTCACTCACTCACTCTATGGCCTATGGAACCCGGAGGTTCAATGCCCCGTTCACAAAAGCTCTCCACTGACTTCTATCCTCAGCCAATTCGATCCAGTTTCTATTTCGTATTCCTATCTCTGCGAGATCCATCTTGATATTGTCCTCCCACCTGCGCCTAGGTCTTTCTAATGGTCGTTTTCCGATTGGTCTTCCAGTCAAGATTTTAAAGCGTTTCTACTTTCTTCCATTCTAGCTACATGACCCGCCCACATAAGCCTCCTAGACTTCACGACCCTAACAATGTTGGGTAAACCATATAAATTATGTAGTTCCTCGTTATGAAGTTTCCGCCATTCCCCATTCCCGTTCCTCTTGGGTCCGAATATTTGTCTCAGAATCTTGTTCTCAAATACTTAGTCTATGTTCTTCCCTCAGATTAAGCGACCATGTTTCGCAACCATATAGAACAACAGGCATGATTATGGTTTTGTATATTTTAAGCTTCAAATTTCTCGACAGAATTCAAGACGACAAGAGATTTTGAACCGAATAGTAACACGAATTCTCTGATTTTAGTCAAAATTTAACTTCTTCGTGAATATGATTTTCGTCTGTTAATATTGATTCTAGATATTTGAAAGTATCCACTTTATCAAAATTAATATTTAATATTTTAACGCATCCACAATTTGCCGTTTTAGGGTCCCGACGCACTTCCATGTATTTCGTTTTCTTTGCATTTACTTCTAAACCCATGTCCCTGCAAGCGTTTAGTAAGATCTCTGCATTTCTTTCTGTTGTTCTCCTATCACCCCCTACTAAATTTACATCATCAGCATATGCCATAACCTGGTGAATACCGTTCAACTCTAGGCCCTGGTTGCTATTTTTGATTTTCTTTATAGCGTATTCCAGGACAAAGTTAAATAATAATGGCGACAACGCATCTCCTTGTTTCAGGCCATTTTCGACGTGAAAGCTCGTGGACAAAAATTTTCCTACCCGGACTTTACTTTGGGATTGATTTAAACATATCTTAATTAATCTTATTAGCTTTTTCGGTATTCCAAGTTCTGTAAGAACGATGTATAATATTTCCTAACCGAGTAGTACGCCTTTTTAAAATCAATAAATAGTTGATGTACCGGGGCTTGTATTCCCACTTTTTTTCGAGTATTTGGTGAATGGTAAATATTTGGTTGATAGTTGATCGATTTCGTCTAAATTTGCACTGATAATCTCCAACAATTTCATCTGCGTAGGAGGTTAGTCTTGCTAATAGAATATTTGAAAGGGTCGCCTTTAATATGAATTGAAACAATGATTGATTCTTTCCACTCTTGTGGCAATTCTTCCTTTTTCCAGATAAAGAGAACGAGTTTGTGTATCTTGTTCCACAATTTTTCGCCACCAGCTAAAATTAACTCAGCCGAAATTTCATCTACACCCGGAGTTTTTTGTTTCTTTAATTTCTTTATAGCGGTTTCTATTTCTATTCTGTTGGGTTCTGGAATATACGATTCTGCGGTGTGTATCTGTTTTTCTCCACGCACATTGTTTTTTGGCTGCGTGTTCAGCAAATCGTCAAAGAAATCTTTCCATCTAATTATGATGCTATCCGTATCAGTGAGGACTGTATCGTCAGCTTTCTAATATATAAGCACGAGGTTGATAGTTTTTTTAAAATTCGCTGATCCCCTTATAGATGTCCCGAATGTTTGTATTTTTACTATTATCTTAAATTTCCTTAATTTTAGCTTTCAAAAAATCGCGTTTGTTTGTTCTAAAAGTTTTGGAAGTTTCCCGCCTGATATCGTGAAATTTTGTGTAGTTATTTCATTCGGATTTTGTAGCCAGCGTAATTTTGCCTGCTTTCTCTTCTCTGCTAGGTTAATGCATTCCTGGTCGAACCATGGTTTGTTCCTACGTATTTCCGCGTGTCCCAATTTTTCTTTTGCTGAAATTTTAATGCTATCTCTAATTCCAGTCCAAGTACCCTGAACACTAGTGCACTCCGAATATTCTAAAACCGAGAATCTATTCGAAACTTCAATCTGGTATTCCTCTCTTACCTGGTTCTCTTCTAGTTTGTTTAAATTAAATCTCTCCGTTTTCGGACACTGAATATTACCTTTATTCAACGATAATCTCTCTCTCATATTATCGCTGCTACCAGGTGGTGATCAGTGTCACAATCAGCCCCTCTAAACGACCGGACATCAATTATGCTAGATTGCCTTCTTCTATCTACTAAAATGTGATCAATTTGATTATGTGTTTTTATCATCGACATAACCTAAAAGAAATTTTTAAGCTTCAATTGACGTAAGACAAAACTTTTTTGAAAAATTAGTAAAACAAAAGAAAACACATATTCCGAATAGTCTTCGTAAATAATATGTAGCAAATGTAAAGAAATAATGAACATAGGCTACTAGTTGTTGATTAGAACTGTAGTAGGGAAAGTTTTCGAGCAAAGGAGATGATTCACCGTTTGTCTTATGAAAATAATAGATACTTTACAAACATAATGACAAAAATGTGATCACGTTTACCGAGCAAACTTCGGTAAGTGTGTTTGTAAACGGGAATCCTCAGATTCGAATTTCGTTACCAAGCATCCTCACTCATGGTTTTTGAGTTGCAGAAGGCAAATACCGCTATATCTCCATTACACAAGTTCTGGCAAAATTTCTTGTAGTTTCTTCTTTTGTGTTTATTATTTCAGTGTAGCATGGCTTTCCCTGTGACTGAGATCTTTTCAATAAGTATAGAAATGCAATACATATTATGTATATTGCAGTTATGTTAACTCGAAAGCTGATTGACTACGAATGTAAAATTTAAAAACATTATTATTAGGTGTTATACAGTCATGTAAATAGAATAATTTAAAATGACCTATTCTTAAATTATTGTAAATGCATTGAAGTATTAAATCTTCAGAAGGGAACATTGTCACTTAGTGGTAGAAGGGTTATCTCTGATGCGTGAGGTGCCTGATTTTATCCCTGGCCAAACAAGTTTGTGGTGGATATCGTGTACGTGGGTTTGCTCGCTGTACTTTTTTCTCCCACGTTCTTATTGCTTAGATTTTTTCATCATTTACTTGTTTTGACCATCGTTTCTCTTAGCCAAAAGCCACAATCATGTGACGTTAGACTAACTAACTAACTAACTCTATGGCCTATGGAACCCGAAGGTTCAGTGCCGCGTTCACAAAAGCTCTCCACTGACTTCTATCCTTAGCTAATTGGATCCAGTTTCTACTTTGTATTCCTATCTCTGCGAGATCCATCTTAATATTATCCTCCCATCGGCGCCTAGGTCTTCCTAATGGTCGTTTTCCTATGGGTCTACCAGTCAAGACTTTGAAAGCGTTTCTACTTTCTTCCATTCTAGCTACATGACCTGCCCACCTAAGCCTCCTAGACTTGACGACCCTAACAATGTTGGGTAAACCGTATAAACTATGTAGTTCCTCGTTATGAAGCTTCTGCCATTCCCCATTCTCGTTCCTCTTGGGTCCGAATATTCTTCCCATGATCCTGTTCTCAAATACTTTCAGTCTATGTTCTTCCCTCAGAGTAAGCGACCATGTTTCGCAACCATACAGAACAACAGGCATGATTATCGTTTTATATATTTTAAGCTTCAAATTCCTCGACAGAATTCGCGACGACAAGAGATTTTGAACCGAATAGTAACACGAATTCCCTGCTTTTAGTCGACAGAATTCCCTGTGACGTTAGACTAAAAGATTTCGTTTTTTTTGCATCTTCAGGTAAACTAATAATTTCCAATGATTTCGTCGCCTCAGTCATGAGGTTTAATAAAGTCTGACTTTACCTTTGATTGTATGCCGTTTTCATTATTTTAATTGAACATGGCGGCACTGGCGCCTAGTCTCACAGACCCATTTGTTAAATTTTAAATCTTTAACTAATAATTTTCGCTTAAATCTCTTTGATGATAGTTTTTTTGTTTGTATTACGCATATTAAACTGGTATATTGCAAATTTCAATATTAATGCTACATTCTAGTGTATCTTTGGAAAAATTGAAGAGATATGAAATAACGGTAGAATTACAAAACACGTGACACGGGTCTGTGAGACTGCGCCACTGCCGCCGGGTTAAAGAAACAAGCGCGATGTTAAAGCATGAAAACTATTAATGAAAGCTCGATATTTCCTACTAGCTTCTTTTTGGGAAAATTTGCATACATACATAAGTATTATCTCAACAAATAGTAAAAAAAATGCCTTTTGCACTTTTTAATAATTGTATGAAAAATAGTTTAAACAAAGTGTGTGCAAATGGTAATATTTTGGATGTAGAAACGGAAAATGTGCACAACAAAGACTCAAAAATATCAGATACTGGAGGGATATATTCAATATTAAACCTTGTCTAATTTTTTTTTTTTTTTTTTTTTTTGAGGAATTTTTGTAGTCGAAATTATGGTATTAATTTTTGATTAAAATTTGGTCGTGTTAATTAATTACGAATATTTAAAACCTTATCTTTCCAATTATGTCAGTGACTAAAATTTGTTTCATGTAATAAATTTCTTAATAATCTTTAGATTTTAAAGAACATGATTTTGAGTTATTTGCAAATATTCAAAGAAATAGAATGAAATGAATGATACTGAGAAGGATTGTTTAACTGAATCATAGAAGCAAGACTAAAATAGAGGCTTTGCTACAGGTTATGGGACTTGTAAAGATGGTCATCGAAAACTGGGACAACTAGAGGCTATACGCTAGGGTGAATTGTTGTTTTGCTACTTTATAAACTTATACGTTGAAGTCGCTAGCACAAGATACCTCATCGCTTTGTGTATTGTATGGCTTATTTCCATTTAATTCCTTGTTTATATGTAAAATGATTAGTACGTGTGCATATTGGTACTGTGTCATATATAAAATAATTAATATTATAAAAATTGTACGTTATATTTGTAACAATGCATAAAATTCCTATTTGTAAATTAAGCTGCGAGTTTGTTATAGTTACGAAAATCATACTTACCATTTGGCTATAGAAGTTTTGAAGATTTTTTCATTCTGTAAATTTTAACTTGGTTATGTTGTTATTATTTCTTGTTTATATGTTTTGAAATATGTTCTCGAATATATGTATTTTCATGTACATTTCCAAGAAGGCATATAAAATTTTCTCTCGTAAGAATAATAGTTGTTTCTACTTTTTTAATTTCTAAAAGCTTGCGACGAAACATTCGAATATGAGAATACATATTGTCTGAATAAGTGTAGCTATAAAATTAATGTTCTTTGTTGATACTAAACGGTTCTGAATTTTAATATTACTAGTGATTGTGCTAGCGTACATGGCAGTCTCTAGTGTTTAGCAATCTACCGTTCCATGCATTTCGACTCTGGTTTATTTCTTCGAAATACACTTCAAAACATGCTACATTTGCTTACTTTCACACTGTACTATTTATATAATTGTATTAGATAAACAGTATGCTTACTGTAGTATTAAAGCTATACATTGTACGTAAATAGCTTTTACTTATATTATTTGTACGTGTGCACATAAGTGTATGTGTATTGACTACTGCGCTTGTGTGCCGATTTTTTCTCCATCTGGAATAAGTTCTTAGGGTATCTCTGTCGGAATACAAGTTACTTGTTCAAGAACTAAGTCTCGATAAATAAGCATTAATATATGCCATGCTTTTCTACAAGTTAACAGTTAGAATGTAGTATATATTGTAAGTATGCTATTGACATTTATAATTCACATTCAAATAAAGGTAGGACCTATAAACTGATTACCAGTTAAACTATGTAAACAAGATGTATTTTTAAAATAAAGCATGCGTATAGGATACACATGGACAGAAGATGAGCTTTACTTTCCTTTAATTTCGAAGGCCGAGACATCACTATGCAAAATGATGCCAGTAAATATCACGTTACCTCACGCAAATGACGTAAATGTAACCACATGAGCGACATATAAGTCTTCTGTAGGCGTTGCTAATCATTGCTGGGTGGTATATGCAAGGCCAATTTGGTAGCGAATTATTACGTACGAAATATTTTGTTTTGTAGTACGCATCAAATGTAATTACTAGTTGGAGTGTTATTCGAAGTGTAATGTCTTGACTGTGAACAAGATTCTAAGAAAACCAAGCATTAGAAGGCAATATAGGACAAGTCATTTGCTTTTCTGCAACCCAACGGTATGAGCTATCTGGTATTAAATGCTTGATATTGAACCAGCCTTAAATTTGCATTGGCTTGAGGCCTTGCTGCATATCTTGGATATTCTTTTATACAGGGGGACGGGGATCTGGGAGTTATTATAACCATGCCAATTTTTTGGAAAGAGGTTGTCATGGGGTTATTGTCTTAGGTGACGTCCTTGCATTTGTTCCTCCCAAGTACAGTGACTAGTGCGATCTAGCGAGACTATTCTGCATGAGCACCTGAACGTTTCGTAGTTAGTATGACTATAATGATTGCTTGACCTACCATAATGCTCTTCCCTGACTGAGGGGCCGCGGTGGCTCAGTGGTAGAGCGTTCACCTCTGGTGCTAGGGGTCTCAGGTTCAAACCCTGCTCCCGCCAAGTGAACTTTGTGGTGGACAAACACCGTGTGCGTGGGTTTTCTCGGGGTTCTCCCACTTTCTTCATTCCACCATTTCATTCATTACTCATTATCACCGTCTCCTTTAGCCTAACCGGCATAACCGTGGGACGTAAAACTCAAAATTTCATTTCATTTCATTTTCTTCCCTGACTGAGGTTGTAAAGGAATATCTGGAAAGAGAATATGGTATTTTTTGAGTGTCCAGCGCGCTCTCCAGATCTAGATTGAACATGGCTGGGAAACCCTTGGACATCGGATTGCTACCCAAAATCTGTCAACTGAGATTACTTTCGGCAGGCCCTAGAGCGAAAGTGGAATATATTACCACGGAAATTCGTTGGTGGGCTCATTCACATTATGGAATCCTATAGGTTTTACGTACGCGTCTGAGGTGTTAATGCTCCTTAATAAAGTATGCTAACGATGTCAAAGAACTGATATGTACTGATGAAATAAACTCATACAATCTAGCTGCCTTACAGTTAGCAGTGTCTCTTTTTTCTCATGCGACCCTCATTGTTCTCTAGGTATCTATTCGATATGGGCAATTTCACAGATCGGTATTGATCTTCCCTCTTCATTAGCGTGTATTTTTCCATGGTGTCCATAATTAAATGACACGAGTTTACCATTATTAAATAGATTATTTATTACGCTACATTATTATGTTTTTATTATATATATCTGAGAATGTGACATGTATAAGTTCGTTGTATTTGTATCATCTTGATATTTTAATTATAAAATGAGTATTTACATGTTTATTCTAGAAACTGTTGACCACTATCTTAAAAATATGATTAATTGAACACAGTATTTTCTCTTTTGGGGGGAACATTTAAATTGAAACATTAGGTGGTTTGGATGCCACCGTATTGTGTAGATGTATTGTATGTCTCATATTGTCAGTACAGAAGAGGGACTCTAAATTATAATGAACCAAACCAAACTAAAAGCAACAATATCCTTAAAAATGTATTCAGAAGTTACATATTGTTGCTGCTATGCCGAATGACTAAATGTAGTACACAATTAGGCTAACCAAGTTTAATCCTAGCATACTACGCACTATGTAGTCGTTCACTTGAGCTTAAAATTTTCAGTGACAACTTTCGGAAATATGCGTACTTCGAGTATACATTTGCATATTTTGGACACGGGTAGGAACTCTGTCCCAACTGGGACATTAACTTAGAATGATGGATAACACATTAACAAAACAGGTAAATGATGTCCGTTACAAAATACTACTAGATATTTAAAACATTTCCTCTTTCTAGTTTTAGAAGATGTATAATTTTATTTTCTTACAATTCCGTCATCACAAATTAGCAGGTACGCTGCTAGATTTGCACCTTGTAACTTGTAATACAAATTTCATTGCATATACTATAAGGAGTACTTTATGGTTATCATAAATCTCAAAGTGTTTATTAAAAAGAAGGTAACATATAATTCCAGATTACAGGCAAACAGGATTGTGAAAAGATAAATCGTAACTTTTATAAGAAAATTTAGATGTTACAACATTATTATGGATGAATTTTTGTGTTTCAACCCCCATTTAAGCCTATTTTATGTTAACTAAGTTACTTTCTTTTAGTCTGCTGTCTAGGGATAACGGAGGACAAGAAACTATGTCTCTTAATGAAAGAAGGAGAATGCGAAATTTTTGTATACTATGCGGTAAAACGTTTCGAGACAGTTACCACCTGAAAAGGCATGTATTAACACATACAGGAGAAAAGTCATATGTATGTAACGGGTGCGGAAAATCTTTTGCCCATGAGCATCATCTTAGAAGACATGCGTTAATTCATACCGGAGAGAAACCATATGTATGCGAGTATTGTAGTAAATCATTTGGAAATAGATCGAACTTAAGAAGACATATTGTAACTCACACTGGGGAGAAACGTTATCCTTGTAATGTATGTGGTGAATCTTTTCAGCAGACTCCCCAACTTAAGAGACATTTGTTAACTCATAGCACAGGGGAGATATATCCATGTAAGCAGTGCCTTAAGACATTTGAAAGTTCTTCTGATCTTGAAGCGCACATATTATCTAAACATCCCAAGAAACAATTCGTATGTCATGAATGTTGGAGATCCTTCAGTCAAAGTACTCATTATAAAACACATTTATTAATTCATAAGAATGAAAAACCGTTTCCATGTCTGGAGTGTGCTAAGTCATTTCGAAGTTTCTCTGATCTTAAAAGACATGTTTTTCAACATTCAGGTGAGAAGCCATTTAAATGTGAGCACTGTGACAAATCTTTTATTCGGAGATATCAATATAATAACCATTTATCAAGTCATAAGCAATCAAAGACGTCGTAAGCTGTGTGTTGTATAGGGTGTAAGAGTGAGCTTAAATTTCGCATTTAGTCCCATTCACTGGAAAGCTGTTTTCTCACAAACATTGAATCAAATTTACTTAAATATAAAAGTGTAAGATGGAGATATTTCATGTGTGGAATTCTCCACGGAAAGCTCTTTGGATATCAGTTGTAGTTGGTTATTAGTAGTAATACACTTTACTAGGTGACCTTAAGGGAAATGAAATTAACTTCCCAATTCCAGAACTAATTAATTTGTTAAATTGTGCACATGTTTTTCTTTTTAGCTTGCAACTGGCGGTTGTAACGATTATTTATTTGATAAATCACAACTCGAATATAAAAATTCGTTCAATTGAATTTTAAAAACTTGTTATTGTGTATAATGTATTTTGAGGTAATAAAGGTAATTTCAAAATCAAAACTATGATCTGTGTAAATTTATACTACATACAGTAGAGAGAAAATGTATTGTCCTGCTTAAAATTTTACGAGTAAATGCATTTATGACAATCAAAGTAAATAATATTGACAGAATTCGGGCCAGATACCATGCTTTTTATGCACGTTATGTACATAAGAAACTTTTTGAGTGCACGGAGTTTGTTATTTTTGTTTAACATAGTGCAGCATATTATTTTATTGGCATTCGTCCTGAAAAATAGGACTTCCGAACTTTAAAATTTCGTTATTCATTGTACGGGGAGTATTATAACTGTACGAATACTGTGTAGAAGCTATTATCACAGTATCTAATTTCAGTGTATTATCTAATTTCAGTTATTTTCTATCTTTGCGTTGAATTTCGTTTCCTTATTTACCGTATTAAATGTCGTCGTATACTCAAATGTACCAGATTGCAGTAAACAGAAGTTTTATGTGGCGAAACTTTTGCTTTTAATTCTTGATTTTCTGAATGAAATTCAGATAATACTGAAACGTTTTTTAGGAATAACAATTTGTATTCCAAAATGAGTAGAACGCGAACATGTGAAGATTTTAACCGCTACATTTGTTATTGTATCAAAAATATTGTGCAGGGTGATATATCGAAACATTGTTAAAAGTATATATCTGTTAGACAGATCAGTTTTTGTTCGCGGCGGAAAACAAATTTAATAATAGTGTGTATACAAAAGCAACTTATTAAAGGTAATGAACACAATGCTCGCCATTACAAATGCACCACAAAGGAGACATCTTAGGAATTCAAAGTTTAAGAATATGTATGGGATGGAAGGAAAAACGATTAGTACGACAGCGTTGTAAAGCATCAGAAGCCACGTGCATACCGTCTAGTGATAAGCGAGTCTAACCAAGAAGCCCACAGTTCAGTGGTAGAAAAAAGCTAGCTGGTTTGGCATGAGTGTGTGCATACAGTTCCTAATAATGGAATGCTGCAGTCCATCCAACAAGTTTTTGACCTTCGCCCGGGAATGTGTAATACTCTATATTGAGTATGGTTTATTCTTCCGTGACTTCTATGCCTCTGTTGGACTGAACGTGTTTACAGTGCAGTGGATATAAACTCGATGTTTCCACGAAATCACTACATAGCAACGCTGTATCACAATGATCGCGCGATGGAATAGGCCACAGGGGCAGATGGGTAGTGTATATTGCTGAGACGATGTCAACATCATCATCAAACTTGCGTAAAGGTAAACGGCTATTCATTTCCGAGTATCCCAGAAAAGTTATACTTCATCTGACAAAGCAGATGCATATTTGCACCATTCCCAGTGTTTCGGCTTCTTGCTTGGATCATCATAATGGCTACATCCGTGTCACGAGTTACTGCAGAACTAGACTGACCTACGAATGATCTTGCATCGTTAAGTCATCTGATACTGGATGTAATGATATCTGGTGATATCGGATTCCGTGGCCATTGGTTATCAGACTTCAACAAGAACTTTATTTATTAAAGCGCAAAATGATGTAAAATTTCGTACGGTATATAAATCCTCATGAGTCAAGAACTTTAATAATTGTGTTTTGAGCTGAGAGCACCTCTTTCGCTACAATTATACAATAGAGAGTTTAGTTTTCTGATTAAAAATATGTTATTGTTACTATAATTTACATATATATATAAGCTATGAGATAATGAAAATTTCACACACTAAAGATATTATCGTGTTATTGTGGAACTTTAATACGAGGCAATTAAGTAACAAATTTTGTTTTTAATCGACGAGTACTCAAATATACGATACTTAGGATGTTAATTTTTTGTAGTAGTTTCATATGTTCTCAGTCAATAGTATTCTAAAATAAGAGAATATTTGAGAAATCAAAATTTTATAGTGAATTAGAAATAGTATTGTCATTATTAAATTTTTTACCCGGTCTTGACATGTATTAATATTTTTATATTAGCAACGTCAAGAAATTAACTATAAATTGCAAGAATAATAACCTCAGCTTTTTTTTCGCTACAAACTTTAAATTTTTTAACACATTTTAGTAGGGTCTTGAATTTTGTTATGCAAAGGTATTAGATGTTTCTAAAAATTCTGTTTGATTCCAGGATGCAACGGGGGTGGTACCTAGCTTACAAGTCCCAGACCGCTTCTTTCCTTCCCTTTCCCCGAGTAGTGTGCTTGCGAAAAGATGTCATTCTCATACGTGACGGGCTAAATAGCCATAGATGCCGGAAGCCCAAAAATTCTTCATCCTCTAAAAATCTCTCTAAAACGTTTTTTCAGTTACCTTTTTTTTTCAAATTTGAGTCGATTATTTACTGTGTTGAGAAATATTATGTAAAGTAGAAACCTTATTCAAAGAATTAAAAATATTCCTCTGGTGTTATGAGAAGTATGTTGCATGTGTATATAAATCTATATAGTAAAAATTAGAAAATTTATTATGTAATCCAATAGTGTGTACTTATTCCAAGAATAAGATACAAAACTATTGATGAAATCCTTAGACAAAAGGAGAATATTTCATAAGTGCTAAACTTAGGATCGAATCCAGAATCTTCCGATTATAAGCCATATTTCTGATACTGCATCTGTTTCCGTACATCATATTTATTCATTCGGCACATGAACCCACTTCCCATCTTATAACCCTTCGGAACAATTCTACATGAACTACATGTTTATCTATGCTTCACAAATTGTTCTTTCATGTCATGTTCAAGGTGTGGTGGTTCATTGTTTGAAGAAATTAATTTTTAGAGTGCCACAGCTTATGTATTTTCCAGAACTACCGAATGTCAGAAAAGATATGTAACCAAAACTTTAATGGAGTACAGTTTTTGAAGTAAGAATGATAGAGACATGATTTTTATAATAAAATTAGCGCTTTCCGTGGTAATATTTTGAGAATGAAAACGAAAGAGAGAAATCGTAATGTCGAGTTTTAGCAATTGTTTAGAAAAACACATTCTTATAATAATATTATAAACATTCTGGCAACAATGTTCCAGCATAAGTTCTACTACAAGTGTAACTCATCCACGTACTTGTTGGCCAATGTAATTTATCAATAAAATAATAAATTGATTTTTTGAAACAAAGTACAATAAAAATAATTACTGGATTGCCGTGGTTATGGTATTTAAACTATTGCTAAACATCAAAGAGGAAAACGTTTTGATAAAAGTCCAACATAAATAGTTGAATTAAGAATGAATTACGTAGTGAAGTAAAGTAACTTTCCTGATGTCAAGAAGGAAATTACTTGTAAATATAGTGTGCTTCATGAAGTCTATAGACTTTGAAAAAAATCACAAACAAGTAAGTTCACTTTCTCCGATTGTCAGCGATATAACTTCACCTTCATACACACAAGCAAGATATTTGTTACAGAGTCCGTTGGTAGAAAATTGTAATCTTTAATACTTTCTAGTCCTTGGGAACAAAATTCTTAATAGGCGTCGATTTTAGTTAGTTCTGGTAGCCTTAGAAATGTGACACATCCTGGAAGAATAATAATTATTACATATCTCATACAAGGTAATCTCTATTCATGAACAGTATCTTAGAAAGATCAGAGCATACTCTAAGTATATATATTGGGAAATACTGTAGTTCTAAGTCTTAAATATCACGAAGGTAAGATTCTCTTGTTTCCGAACTGTATTGTACATGCAACAATGTAGGCGGTGAAGAAAATGTCAACAGCCATATAAAAGAAATTCGATTACGTTACCTAATACTGAATATATATATATATATATATATATATACATATTATAACATGAAAATTTGACGCATTAAGCTCGGGGGATATTAAAATTTTGAATGATTAAAACACTTAAAATTTTTTCTCTTATCCTTTCGCTTGTATTCTCACACTTCTAATCTCTTAAATACAGTGATATTTACTTCACGAATGGGAGTGAGTATAACTTAGGGTGTCAGTACTGCAATGAATTCTACTCGTCATGATGATTCTATTATCCCACAAAGCGGCTTGAAGGTAAATGTCTGCTCTACCACAATTGTCTTAACTGGTTTACAGCAATGTCGCAGCCGGCGAAGGCAAGAAACGATTAAACTCCTTGCGCAATTGAAAATAATTAACAGTCATTTTAGCGCGTTTTTACTATATTATTTTTTTAAAGCATAAACGTTGAACACCATTGCGCTATACTCAGTGTGTCTACATATAGAATGAATTAACAAGATTGTCATAGCGATTAGTACAGGGATATTCTCATTGAGGAATACCTAGTTTTCCAGCGTTGGGTTGAATTTGAGTAAAACTGGAAAATCACGTTGTTGGTAGTAGCTTCCTTAAGATGTTACTAGCAGACGTATGAAAATCTATATATGCATGTATGGTAATCATCCTTAGGCAAAAATGCTTAGTTCGAGTAACACACTGAAAAAAATTATTCATTTTGAACTCGACGAAAAATCGAACAAGAATTTCTCACGATTCATAGTCGTCTACACATATATCCAACTAACCTCAATGGTAAATGTAAGGAGTTGATAAATGTGTTAGGTTAATAATACACAGAAAACAGTTCGAAAAATAACAAATTGGGAATTCTGAATGTTTTACTGTTCGTTTGGCTTCCTGCTTAGTTACGTTTTGAGGTTCAAAATATTTTATTGTTCTTAGGTACTTTTGTGTCTCTTACCAACAGTTCACTGGCGACAACCATCTGAAGAAGTATCTGACTTGTCTCTTGAATAAAAAGTATATTGTTCATTGCAAAAAAGAAAAGAAAGAAAATGATTTCAGAATGTTTTAGCTTGTGTATTTCTTACACAGAACAAGAAATGTTATTGAGAAATACGAGGGTCACTATTAAAGTTTTGAGAATTGTTGTGGCACAGTATTTGAATTCCAACAATTGCGTTCGGTAGTGGTATCCAGAGCGAAGAAACGAAGCAAGTTTTAACTCGGCTCGCTTATCGGCGTGGCCGTATCGCCTTCACTTGTTTGTTGATGTGAGCAGTATTCGGCTGTCTAGAATGGAGCTCGAAAGGGAACATTTTCGGGCAATGATCCTTTACTATTTCAAAAGTGGTTTGAACAAGACGCAAAGTCTTGGCCGTTTACAGGGGGCATTTGGGGACCTTGCTTCTTCCCGTGCTTCAATTTTTCGGTGGTTTGGTGAATTCAGAAGAGGTCGGACATTGCTTAAATTTGAAGAGAGTTCTGGACGTCCGGCAACAGCTGTGTCAGATGAAAACCTTGCCACTGTGGAGCATATGATTCGAGAAAATCCTCGAACAACTTTCAAGAACATTGAATCTACAGTGAACATTAGATCGCCAGCAGTAACAAAAATGCTTCATGATCATCTTCGGCTCAGAAAGGTTTCATCTCGTTGGGTGCCTCACACTTTGATTGAACAGCAGAAGTGCATGCGTGTGGAATGGTGTAAAGAAATGCTTGGAAGATTTGATAGAGGCAATTCTCGACACGTCTCTGACATTGTTACTGGTGATGAGACCTGGATCTATCAATTTGACCCTGAAAATAAACGCCAGTCTACAGTTTGGATCTTTCCTGACGAAAATTCACCCACGAAAGTGAAGCGACCGCGAAGTGTGGGGAAGAAGATGGTCACAATTTTCTTCTCCAAATTTGGCCATGTTGCAACTGTTCAACTTGAAGAACAAAGGACTGTTACTACTCAGTGGTACACCACTGTTTACTTAACAAAAGTGTTCCAGAAGCTTCGTCCAAGAACTGGATTGCGTAGGATCCTGCTTCATCAGGACAACGGGTCCGCACACACGGCCAACATCACAATTCAGTTTTTAGAATCTACGGAAGGTCAAACTTATGACCCATTCGCCGTATAGCCCGACCTGGCCCCGTGTGATTTTTTTCCTGTTCCCCAGGATCAAATATCGCATGCATGGAAAGAGATTCTGCAGCCCTGAAGAAGCTGTAGGGGCTTACGAGAATGAACTTTCAACACTTGAAGAAAGAGACTGGCAACACTGCTTCCAAAAGTGGTTTTCGAGAATGCAAAATTGTGTACATTGTAATGGTGAATACTTTCAGAAAATGTAAGTGTTAAATTGATTTTAAGTATGTAAATTATTTCAAATCTCAAAAGTTTCGTAGTGACCCTCGTAAGTGTTGGTTAAAAATGCATTGTACACTCGGGTAAAACTAATGTAACCGTGTATGTGTTATAAAATGCAACACACAGTATTAAAAGACTGGCTGACTTCGCTAAGATAATCGATTCAGAAGGTAATTAATGAAGAGGGTGTTCACTAAAATGCTTGTTATTCACTAAAATGTCTCTTCAAGATAAGTTATTTCAGTAACAACTTTTGAACAAGTATATCGCGTAGTTGTGGGATGGTAGTTATAGCCTATGGTAGAACTTTGATTTGGAGTGTTGGGGAAGAATCAGACACCGCTAAACAGAGTTAAAATTTTGGTTTCTATATGTAAATAATACGTTGATAGTTCGGTCACATGGAAAGGATGCATGATTAGAATTTCAAAATCATCTTGACAGCATACATCCCAACATTATATTATAAGTGAGATCGAAAATAATTAAAAGACATCAAATTTTGGTCACATTCATTATAAGGGAAATCTCGGAACTTTGAGTCAAAGCGTATACAGGAAACCAATTTGTGCTGATTTAAAAGAGCTGCTTCATATTATTATCCATTCTAGAGAAATGCAATATTACAAACATAGTTACAGGGAGCGAAACCATTATCTGATAAACAACATATTCAAGAAGAAATACGTCATTTAAAGTGTATTTTGTAGAGAATGTTTACAGTAGAAGTACCAGTGAGGTAACAAGAAAAAGCATAAATGTAGCAAGAAGCAGAATTCATATAGAACTTCGGAAGAAATTATAATAGCGTTCATTATTTTCATTTGAATGCTTCTAAGTTGTTTATTGAATATATAAATAATAAAAACAACAAATATGCCACGTTTAAAGATCAGACAAATACTACATGACAAAATGCGGAAAGATGACAAAATACTAGATATCGCAGTTATCACTAGATAACCAATTGCATGTTAATATGGCGTGACACATATTGGATTAGCAGGATGTATAATAACCAATATAGGGAGCATACAAGATATACGACGAAATGAACCAAGGAAGTAAGAATTAGTGTAACATATAATAGACAACAAAGAATTGTTAGAAAATGCTTTGGTATTTTACAGTTGCATTACTTGATATAAAATATTATTCAACATAAATGATGTTTGAAATTAGACAGACTATTTAATGTTTTACTACAATAAAATAATAAAAGAAAAGACGAAAATAATAAAGGAATGGATTTATCGTAAATACGTGTAAATCCATAAACAATAACACTAGTTGGTTATTTCTTTTTGAAATATAAAATTAACATTATACTATAACAATTGTACAACAATTCCCCAAATAAGTGAAACTGGCGAAGAACGCAGATGAGTTTGAAACTTCAGTTAAGTAAACCGTGGATGGGGTACGAAAATATAGCTCTATATTGGTCATCAATAACTGCAAGTGCAAAATTCATTTCTCTTCTGTGTATGTATCAAGCTAAAGATATTGAAATAATCAGGTTCTTGAAAATAGATTCGTTGAATTTATAATTTCATATGTTGATGCTCATGCAGAAAAGAAACAAATAAATTAGGTTTCCAGTTCCTGAAAGTCTTCAAACTTTGGAAAATTCTTGTATCTGGTATCACAATTTTCCTTAATTTAAAAATTAAAATACTTTAGAAATACAATTGATCTATTATTCTCCTCTTGAGTATATGCCAAACATTAAATATCAAAGTTATAAAATGCACCACCTCCAAAGGAATACCAGTGATCGCTTGGAAAATTGTTCAATGTGGGGCTTTTCATCCTTAAAATGAGAAGCCACAAGAAAACACTGTTGTTTTTGTTGTGGGGTATTCCAGGAAATTTGGAAGAAACGAAGAGCTTCTAGTTCTACATTGACGTTTATGCTGTTTAAGCTAAAGGAGAGGGATACTTAATAAAAATGAATCATTACGAGTTATGATGTTGGAATTATAGTTTGGTGGGATTTTAATGTGGGTGCAAACAAAAGAACCATGAGGAAACGTACAGATTTTACACCACAAGACCAATTAACCTGGGATTAAATCCAGGAATCATTACTTCCCTTATGAAACTTGGAGAATGTACGATTAGCGACAAAAATCCTTTCCATTTGGTAAAAGTTTTTTTTTCTTTCTTTTTTTTTTTTTTTTTTTGCGGAATAGCGGTAACATGACTGGAACATACAGCGTTGCTATGGGCGGAACGTACAGAAAATTAGATTCTTTTTAATTTACAGAAACCTGTACTCAACTTGTCTTTGAATTTTGAAGTTATTTATGAAACTTTTTTTTACCAGACGGAAAGCATTTTTGTCGCTGAATATCCAGTGTAATTTTCAGTAAGTAATTTTCGTGTTTCTTCATTTTTATATTTCTTTTATTTCAGTTATGTGTATGGAACCGTCATAGAAGTCACAAATTAATTGCTTTGTTCTTCAGGTAGTGAAATGTACAGATTCACCGCAGAAACTCCAGAAACTTACTTATTCAATTGTGTTTATAAGGTTTCTATTACCGTACGCATTATGATTTTCAGGAAGTTAGTTAGATCCTGTTATTACCATTTTTAATAGCTTAACTTCCCATGGTTGTGTCGTGGAAAATCAGAGCTTGGGGCGAGAGTATACGACGGCGCCCTCATACTTATATTCCAAGCAATTTTCCCTATCATTTCCCCCCCCCCTCAACTTTTCGCTCCCCTTGCTTCGGCGCCGTCGCCTTGCTTCCCCCTCAACGCACGGCCCTGTAACTTCCCCCGAATATTGATTTTGTTTCCTCTGATTAGTGCGAACAATTCTATATCGTCGCCAACATGAGGATCTAATTCATTTTCATTATTTCATTTCACAAATTCTTTCAGGAAAGCTCATTTTCCTAATTTCTTTTTACTGCAATGTAGGAAATGAAACCGGGCACTAGAGAAACTTTAAGAAAATATATTACTTCCTAAAGGTAATTAACTATCGTCAATTGTCTTCCATGGAATGAATTCTATCCCCATAATAGTTCAATTGATTTAGGATGAATACTGGAAAGTTCTTGGTCTTGCCCAGAAACAGTAAAGCTAAAGGGATAAAGTTAAATAGTCATTAGAATATTCTCCCTTAGAGTTGGTGAAGCTGTGTTGCCAATTTTCTAGCTTTGGAAATATTTTTTTTTTCGTTGTCTTGAAACCAGCTTTCTACAGCTTATTTTAGGTCGGAGATTTCTTCAAAGCGGTGCCCTTTGCGGTATTTCTTCATGTCTGGGAAGTATTATCAGAGGGATACAATTAAGGGAAATAGAGAATGGCGCGCCAATATGAATTCCAGGGTTTTCAATTTGGCAACACAATATGAGACGTGTGATCTGGGCATTTGTCCTGCAAAGGGAGAATCTTTTGCATTTTCATGACATTTAATCTTACGAAGAAAGGGCATGAAGGTGTCATCTGGACATCCGAATCAAACCTAGTCCATTCGATAAACATACAGATTTTTTCATTCAAAAAAGAGAAAAGTTAGGTGCCATGGACAACGGTGTAAGTCCTTGGGGCCCAATAACCTTGTTAATAGACTTGCAGTGAAATAGCTATTGCATTAACCCTGTTCATTGGTAAGTCATGGTTTGTATGTACCCGGGGTCACTCTAGAGTTGATGGGAAAGATTTGCGGGGGGAATTATTCCGACATTGTCCCAATTTTCTCTGTTCAAGTACGTTATGGGTCCCAATACGAAGCAATTCTGGAAAGTTTGTTTCATGCTGAAGAGAATGAACTAAAAACAATGACTTTCTAATGAACAGTGTTGATGCAATAGCTATTTCTCTGCGAGTCTACGACTTTCTTTATAATAACAGGGTTAATGTGCCCCAGGGACTTGCTCCGTTGTCCATGGCACCTAATTTTTGGCGCATGACGGTATTTTTATTATGTTTATCGAATGGACTAGGTTTGATTCGGATGTCCGGATGGAAGGTTTATGTCCGTTCCTTGTTAGTTACCTCGCGCAGCTGGTCTAATAGGTTAGAAAGTTTGTCGTCGGTGATACCAGTGCTCAGAGGTAGGAAGTCCATCAAGATAATTCTGTCATTTAGCCAGAAAATTGGAGTAATATCTTTCTTTTTTAATTCTGGGTGAGGGACTTCTTTGGCCAAGGAGACACGGAGCGGCACCACTGATTGACATTGTTGATCTGAGGATCATAGATATGAAAACTTGCTTCATCATTAGCTATTCATCGCCCAAAATTTCCTTGAGTGCTCCAAGTCTTCCTGATTTCTAATCACTGTTCAGACATTTTGACACCACTTTGCTGAAGCCTACGAATGTGCAGTATACTGCTAATAATGAACATAATACGCTCCCATTAATGGTATTAATCTGGGCTTGATTTTTGTCCGATATTCTTCTGTTCACATGGATCAATTCATATTTGTCCAGGTTGGTCGAGGTTGGAGATCGCCTACTGCGGGGCTCTTATTCAACAATCCATCTTAAAATGAACTACCCAAGTTTTGATAATGGTTTAGGAAGAAACTGCTTCCAAATATTTATGACATCTTTGTATGAATTCTTTTTCGATACTTTCCTTCGTCAAACAAGAATTTTATATACTGTCTTGGGAAATTCCTTTAAAGTTTCACCATCAGTGCTTTAAGCCTGAAGAAAAAGTTAAATTGATCCACAAGAAATTATATTCATGTTATTAATTATTCATATAAGTCTACACTTAAGGTTTTGTATGGACGGGAGAGGGTAAAAGCTCAGCTGCACCAAGAAAAAATCCCACACATTTCAAGAGACGAAGAGATGTGGTGGGTCCTTATATTGGCACATATCAATATCGTTTGTGTAAAACTTCAGTACACTTTCATTAAGTAAGCTCTCAGTTGCTTCATGATGGTGGGTCAAAGATGAAAATTCTCAGACCTGCGTTATACTTGGTTTTACGTTCATTCAGCTAACATGTTCTGATCCCTCAAAGCAAACATAAAATATTTCCTGAGGAGGCGACAGTGTCCTTTTGTTTTAAATAGACTGGGTTGCAAATCCTATGATTTAAGAAATCGAAGGTTATCTTCACAAAAGTACGAACCCGCGACCATATCATGGTCTGCTTCAAACAATATCTTTAACCATGTACGTGAATGACATCCAAATCCTGGACGATACATTTGCAGGATTTGCAGGATACATTTGCAGACTACTTGCGGAAGTTGCTACAGGCTTTCGTCACTCCAATCTATACGTCAACCTGGACAAGAGGTCTTCTGTAGAATAACTCGAAAGTTTCTGGGGTATGTGATAACAACGGAGGTTGTGACAAAGGATATGGATGTGGTAAGACCCATCAATTTTCCACGCCCAATGACGAAGGAATTGCAGCATTGGCTAGGTTAATCCAATATCAACATCGTTTTATAGAAAATTTTTCGGAGACTGCGCAATCTCTTTTTAACCTTTTGAAAGGAAGCAACAACTGCCCCTAGAGAGGAAACTGTGAACAAGTTTTTATAAAGTTCAAAGAGCAAGTGCAAGAAAATGTCCTGCTGATACATCCGGACTGGAACAAAGAATTCATCATCCAGAGTGACGCCTGACGTGTCTCGTTAGCTGCTTCTTTAGCACAAGAGGCAGGCAAGAGCAGGCGAAGCAAAAGTCCTGCAGTATGCTATCAGGACATTAAATCCACAAGAGAGGAATTATAGCCCCAGCGAACTGGAATGCTTAGCTATTATGTTCGCCGTGCGAAAATGGTCCGAATGGCTAGTAGGACACATTTTCAAGATATTATGATACAAAGAAGCATTAAAGTAAGAAGAACACGTAACTCTGGAGCAGCAGGCTAATTGGTGGTCCATCGAATTGCAGCAGTACGAATACGAGGTAGTGCACGTACCTGGGAAAAGAAACGTAGCCATGGACGCATTGTTACGTGTAGCCATCGATGAAGAAATTTACCACTAGTTGGTGAATTCCGTACAGGCTCTCTGTGCTTAAACCCAGCATCTTACACCAGCGTTGTTAAGTCTTCAACAGCTACAAGATCATTACTTAGTTTCGATTATTCTGGCCCTCAATGATCCGTGAGGAGCTAAAGATAATAGAAGGAAGTATTGGAAGGAGAACGACCGCCTGAACAATGGCATTATGGAGGTGAGACACCCACGGCAACTGAAACGACGTAGAATTTGCCTTCCAGCAGATCTGGCACCGGACATGCTACGGATTAGTCATGAAAGCACAGGATATTTCTGCATGGGAAAAGTACACAAAATTAGAAAACTTCTTTTGGCGCAACACGAAAGAACACATACAGAGATTCGCACAAGATTGCGTGGAATTTATGAGAAAAAAAGTTGATAGACACCGTCCTGCACAACCTCTTAAAATATCTCAAGCTTCTAGTCCTTGGCAAGTACTATGTATCGATTACTTGTGCGCACGACCAGCTTCAACTCATGGCTATAGATACGTATTGACAGTTACGGATACTTTCAGCAACTACATTGTAGTCTATCCGATCACCAAGGCCTCAACCAGTTATGTGATCAAATCACCATCAACGTATATCACGCATCTTGTGCGACCAGATGTGGTAGTGAGCGATCATTGTACCATATTTAGAAGTGGAGGCCTCTCAGACTTCCTGGAGTCAGAACACAGCCAGTTACTTTTCACTACAGCGTATCATCCTTCCAGCAATAAAGCACACAGGAATCTTTCAGAGCTCATCAGGTTATTGAGGCATATTTACCATGAGAAATAGTATTCACATTTGCAGGAATGTGTCATGCTCCTAAACAATTATTTCCAGTTCCTTAGGAGTGACACCAGCTAGATTGTTGTTGAATCACTCTCCTCACATATGTGCAAAAGTATTTAGAACTAACCCAGACAAATCTCTATCCGGAAGACATACAAGATGAATGCAACGGACGACTACTCCAAGCCTAGAGAAATAAGTAAACCAAGCGACAAAGAGGGAATCATGCCCACAATGAGAAACAAGCCTGTCGGAAGGAGATCAAGGTTAAAGACTGGATGTTTTTACGAATCCATTATCGCAGCAATTTCGCACAAAGGAAAATAAGCAAGTTCTTCCAAGTATACCAAGGTCTATTCTGGTGCGAGAAGGTGATCGACGATAAAGTGTTGATCCTGAAGGATCCGTTGACAGGGAAAATATTCGACCCCAATCTGTCGACAATTGTAGGAAACAGAATCCTACGCCCAAAACAGTACAACAGTGAGTTGAGATCCTGAACAAGAATTCAAGAAGTAACTTAGCCAGCAGTTGAAAACCGATCGGCTGACTAGCAGTGGTGCTAAGTTGTTAAAATAGCTTACACGAACATCAACATACAGATAATACCATCATGGGTTCTGGAGCTTAGCGCTCGGTAAAGCCGACCTAATTAAGCTCGCCTACGCCATATTGTGACGAACCGTGGTCACACTACTCATCCTGAAAATTGTCTCTGAGTTGGCAAGACTCCATAGTCTGTGGATGATGGAAAGAGAAACAAAAGTGCTCGTCTGGGAAACTCTATATGGGAAATTAAAATATTGCTTACCTACATCAATCTGTCTTAACGAGTATTTAAACGAGTGTGTTGTAGTATTCCTTCAGTGACAAAGGTTAACATATTCGGGGTGTCTGGTGACGAAAGTCGAAGATCTTGGGAGGTGATAGGGGAGGTCATTCTAAGCAAAAATGCTTATGTGAACATAGGGTCTATTCCCCTCGTTCCGGAGGTATGGTGGGGGTAACTTTTTTGTCTCTTGCATTTGCCGATTTTCGTTTGAAACATTCTAGCACACCCCGTTGTTGGGGATATGTTACATAATATACCTCGCTTGAACGCTAATGAAACGGGTTTGCAGATGGTATAGAAATTTTCCCAGCATTGCATACAAGAGTGAAGTAACGGAGGAATTTTTTCGAATTTCCCTATAAAATTCCCTTTTAAAAGAATTTTGCACTGTTCTTGAGTGGAAACACTGTCGCTATAGGAACAGTATCTGATTAGACGAAACTGATACTGTATACCAAAGATCCAGGATAGGTGTCAAGCTTTCAGCTTCATTAGAAGCCGTAAAAAAAAGCATTCTTCTTGGCTCCTTATTCTAATAACATCAAATGTTCGAACTTTCCATAGATGACAATGGTTACGTGTATTAATAAATGAATGTTTTTATGGAAAATTGGAGATACAATACTATTTCCTAAGATACGAGAGCTCTACATTTTTGTGGAGGAACATTAATTATACTTCTGAAAGACAGATGGAAATGAAACTTGAATTAAATTTTTCGTACAACATACTACCTCAGAATGTGCAATGCAGCAAGGCTGCCGAAATCATAAATAATTACTTCTAATGCACACAAACATTTTGCTTGTCTAAGTACACCCAATAGAGATGTTGCCACTTTTACGCCCAATTCTGTTCCCATTCTAATTCCGTTGCCAATGTTATGCCCCATTTTAGGGGCATTCAACATCGTTAAAGAACACCAAGAAACATCTGTTTGGCAACACTGAATGTACTGACGTGCAGTGCAAAGTGCATTGAGGAGGGTGGTGATATGATTGAACATTTGCTGCACGCGTAAAATGATTACGTTTAAGATTGAGACTAGTAGGTTACATTTGTATCTGTATGCATTAGAAGTAATTATTGCAATGAACATTCTGGTATAGTATATTGTGCGAAAACTTTAATTCGAGTTTCACTGCCATCTATAATTTGTGTTCCCGGATAGAAATGTAGAGCTGTCGTATGTTAGGGAATAATATTGTATCTCCAATTTCGCAGAAAACATTCATTTACTAATATTCGTAACCATTATCATTTATGGAAAGTTCGAAGATTGTTAGGTTGTTAGGGTAAGGAGTTAGGAAGAATGCTTTTTTTTTACGGCTTCTAATGAAGCTAAAAATTTGATACCTCACCTGGATCTTTGGTATACACTATCATTTTCGCCTAATCAGATACTGTTCCTATAGCGACAGTGTTTCCACTCAAGAATAGTGCAAATTTTTTTAAAAAGGAAATTTCATAGGGAAATTTGAAAAATTTCCGTCACTTCCCTCTTGTATACGATACTGGGACAATTTGTACATTATCTGCAAGCATGTTTCATTAGCTTTCAAACGAAGTATATGTAACATAATCTCAATTACAGGGTGTGATACAATGTTTGAAACGAAAATCAAAGTGTAAGTGGCAAAAAATTTACCCCCACCCCTATCTCCGGAACGAGGGGGAATAGATCCTATGTTCACATAAGCATTTTTACTTAGAATGACCTCCCTCATCACCTTTGTCCCCAAAATCTTTGTCTTTCCCCACCGAACACCTTGAATACTTTTATCTATAACTGCAAATGAGCAGTTACAATTCGTGGCGTATTCACGGAAAACATATGGTGACGTGAGTTGGTTTTCAGTTTAGCGCTGTATTAATCCATGACCATCGGGCAGCATCATAACTTATAATCCAAGATCCAAGGGTGAATTTGTGAATATATTGTTCCCTATATTTTATATTATACAACTGATCTTATATGTTTCTGGGAATTGTAATAGTACAAACGGATCGCACGATGGCTATACAGTATGTCTGATAGCTAAAGGAATACATTGTCCCAGGCCAAAATACAAGTTATCCTGCATTCTAAGTGTTCTTATGTTATATTACATAGTCCAAATATATTTAAATACATTCCAGTGTATATCCTATGTTCTTTTATTAGTATTTACAATCTGTGTGCATGGTTACACTTATACGTGCGTTATAGCTACCAGAGCTTGTTTACTAACCGTGTGTTGTGTACGTTTGCCAATCCTTACAGATCACATATACTGCTAAACAATTCACATATAAAAGGTGAAATAAGTACCGTCACAAACAACTAGTTTTTCCTAAACCGGCGTAGGGATGTAAGAATCCATTGCACAGCTCTTCGGAACTGCAGTCTGTCACTGGTCCTCCAGATTGGGGGTTGTACCGGGCCGGCATTCAAAACCTGCGATCGAGCACAGTGTCAAAATAAGCCTCGGATGTGGACCGCTTTCTTTGGACGACGACCTCGCCATGGACGTATTTATGCTCAATGGAATAGTAATTTGGTGACTGATGCTTGGACACGTAATCTTGTGAATGAAAACGGAAAATCTGGTAGTGCACAGCTGTACTGGAAGGAGCGATGCCCTGAAAGGGAAAGGTGGGAGTGCACTTTGTTGAAGTCCAAACGAAGTTTGATTCCTCCCCTTAGTCAGTGGGACAGCGGTCTCCTCATGAGTACTCACCAGTGAGAAGTACAAGTAGTCCTGTCTCATTGTAATTTTTCTTCTCTTGCTTTTAGCCATGACTCAGCTTGCTGACATAGGACAATCCAGAACTACTGGTCACTTCGTTGGCACTTAGAATCATGACGAGGAACTGGAGGATATTAGGTTTTTTTCGTGACATGACTTCGCATCACAAACTTCTTCAGACAGTGATCATATTGAGGATCAGAGCGTGTAGTTTACTCCTCGGTATCTCAAAATTAAAGATAAGAGTAACGACACGCTATCAAATTTAGGTAATCTGTCATCTTTATGGCATATGCTGATGATGTAAATTTAATAGGGGATGATAGGAGAACAGTAGAAATAAATGCAGAGATATTATTAAACGCTTGCAGGGACATGGGTTTAGAAGTAAATGCAGAGAAAACTAAATACATGGAAGTGCGTCGGGACCGTAATACGGCAAATTGTGGAGGCGTTAAAATATTAAATAATACTTTTGATAAAGTGGATACTTTCAAATATTTAGGATCAATATTAACAGACGAAAATCATATTCACGAAGAAATTAAATGTCGACTAAAAGCAGGGAATTCGTGTTACTATTCGGTTCAAAATCTCTTGTCGTCGCGAATTCTGTCGAGGAATTTGAAGCTTAAAATATATAAAACGATAATCATGCCTGTTGTTCTGTATGGTTGCGAAACATGGTCGCTTACTCTGAGGGAAGAACATAGACTGAAAGTATTTGAGAACAGGATCCTGAGAAGAATATTCGGACCCAAGAGGAACGAGAAAGGGGAATGGCGGAAGCTTCATAACGAGGAACTACATAGTTTATACGGTTTACCCAACATTGTTAGGGTCGTCAAGTCTAGGAGGCTTAGGTGGGCAGGTCATGTAGCTAGAATGGAAGAAAGTAGAAACGCTTTCAGTCTTGACTGGTAGACCCATAGGAAAACGACCATTAGGAAGACCTAGGCGCAGATGGGAGGATAATATTAAGATGGATCTCGCAGAGATAGGAATACAAAGTAGAAACTGGATCCAATTAGCTAAGGATAGAAGTCAGTGGAGAGCTTTTGTGAACGCGGCACTGAACCTCCGGGTTCCATAGGCCATAGAGTTAGTTAGTTAATCTTTCATCTTTGGTAATGCATAAACAGCTCCTGTGTATTGTTATGGATGCATTTCCTGTGGCCATATGAAAAAACTACGAAATTTTACAATGGTAATACATACCGACAAGCAATCTAAACTAGTGCTGGGGCTAGCAGTTTTGCCGCCCTTGGCGGTACTCTCACATGCCGCTCCTTTAATCCGCACACTTTATTTGGACAGAGGATGTTTAAGTGTCCGAAAAAGTAATATGTCCCATTTAAAAACCTGTACGAAATAGAAGAGTAAAGAAAAGAAAATTGAACTACTCGCGAATGCTTATATAATATTTAAACGACTCCCAGCATGACACAATATTCATTATGTTCGATTTCGCTGTATATCTGTGATGTGCAGCAAGGCATACAGAAAATAAAAGAAGTGTGCTTTAGTCACGACTAAGAATTTTAATTTTATATCAAAAGGTGTTTCCAATAGAGTATGGAGCATGAAGATAATATAGTGAATCAAATATTAGGGCAAAACTAAGTGATTAGCCGAAACCTTATAATGTACTAGAAACAAATTGACAGACAAATTTAACACACCTTAATTGAAAGAAACTTTTCTTGCTTTGTTATGAGCAAATTCACAGCCTATGCTATGGCAAATTCCTTTATCACATTTGCGTAGTTCAATATTCCAGCCAATTCGTATACTATTGATATCATCGTTAGACTACTCAAGCATGTTTCAGACATGAAAGAACGTACAAAGTTTTTAATAAGCTTAAGTTGCGAAAAAAAACTTTGCCACTATTACCGGTAAAGTTAACAAAATACTAAGTGCAACACCGACATTGGGAGCAAAGTCATGCTCCTTAATTAATTTTAGTCTCATTTGGTGAACATTTAGGCTTAAATTATAGCGAATAACACTTGTTTCAGTTCGTCTTTCAAACCGCTGGGGTTAATATCTTTAGATTATTCGTATGTTCAAATGCTGGCAAGTTTAGCACCTTTCACACTTTAGTACACATTACAGGCTCCCTGACAACCTGCACTTGCTGCTTCGTGACGACGCCCGTTTACTCCCAGGGTTGCCGCTATATTTAGTTGTTCTTGAAATTTTGCATGCAATTTAATTTTAGCACGTGTATGGACTTTTCTATGTATTTTCATTAAATTATTTCCAGTTCTATTATTGTTCATTCTGTCCTTTATATTTTTTTATACTTCAGTAATGGCACTGCATGGGTGAAAAAAGATCTACATGTTGACGCACCCACAAAACACCTTACTCTAGTTTTTCTTAATGATAGTACCTTTGTATATATAGTTGCAGTATATAAAAGAGCGACATGTAATGTTAATAGGAAGAAGGCGTCGTTCGTTTGTTAGAATCTAACATCACATTTTATCAGCAAGGCTACAAGAAACGACACATATTATTTAATAATGGATTCGAAGTACGGCCACATTCCGCAAATTGGACATGAGATCATATAATTAGTCCCTTGTGCTTTCCGAACTTGATTTCCAACCGTTTATTTCCAGGTTATTGACACTGAAGCCCGTAACACAGACTAGAGCCGTGTTTGAGATTAGGTTTCTTTCAAAAATATGAATCTCGAAGTACGAAAATTTGATTTACTGGCATACAAACCTAAAGATTCAGATTGAATGATGTTACCAAATTATTTTAACTACCGTTAGTATAAAATTGCCATTTCAAATCAAAGACTTAATAGATAAGTCTTTATATATATATCTATATATATATATTTTTTTTATCAACACAACAAACACATGTCCAATAAGTGTTGGAACATTACCACATATTTTTTACAACAGTTCATTTAGTGCCTTACGGGACCTTGTGCATACATTAATTTTATTGTTTTTGACAAAATTTGTTGCAGACAGAATATATTCTTCAGATTGTGGTTTCAGTATTATGTTGGTCCTAAATTTTTTGCAATAGGAGACACCTATATCATTAGTTCTAGTTCTAACTGAAGAAAAACGGAAATTCAATGATGATATCAAGTTTGAGGAATCAAATTTATTATTTTTGGAAGGATACCAGACCGGCAATATTACGCCTTTGTTCTAATGAATAAACATTAAAATTGTTTTCCAATGTACTATGGGTTTAAAGTGAAGGATAAATTCTAGTTACTTTGTAAATGAAATACTAAGAAAATTTGATTGAAGTTTTTTTTTTCAATTGTTGGCGATACTTTGGTTGCGAGGGGTTCGAAATTACACTATATTCCAATTTGAAGTGCATATATAAGTAATATAATTTCCAGAGTGTTGTAATATAAATGAAATCCTTGCCACTTCTCATTATGAATAATAATAACTTAAAATTATCATGAAAAATATTTTCGATGTGTTTAATGAACATTAATTTCGAGTGAAATGTAACATGTAGATCTTTAAGCGTATTAGGTCTCAATGCTGAACAATATTCAAATATACCATACATACAGCTTTTAAACTGAACAGAAAGTGTACTGATCGAGAATTATTTACATTTCTTAGAATATGGCTTCATGTTTTCATGAACTAATAAATGCTTCCTAAGGAGATAACCCCGGGAAAATACTCTTCCACACTGATTACAAGTGAACGGTCTGTCATGTGTTAACAGATGTCTCTGCAGAGTTCCTCTCTGAACGAATGATTTACCGCAATGACTACAACTAAATGGTTTTTCACCAGTGTGTCTTAAGATATGAGCTTGAAAGTGAAATCTTTGGGAAAATGTTCTTCCACATTGATCACAGGAATACGGTTTCTCATCCGTGTGTGTTAATAAATGTCTCCGCAAACTTCCTCTCTGAATAAAAGATCTATTACAATGACTACAACTATATGGTTTTTCACCAGTATGAGTTAAAGTGTGCGAAAAAAGGTGAGAACTTTGAGAAAATGATTTTCCACATTCATTACAAGAAAATGGCTTTTGACTTGTATGACTTACTAAATGTCTTTTTAGTCGAAAATTTGTAGGGAAACTCTTGTGACATATGAAGCAACAGTTAGAATTCTCTCCTGTTTGTGTTGCACTTAAGGAAAGATCTCCAGATTGCTGATCTTTCCTAGAAACAATGAAAAAGATATCAAATTATTCAAAATGTAAAAATTGGTTAAAAGTTACAAAGTTTGAAATAATACGTAAGATCACTATCCAAGAATATTTCATGATTATATTTCAAACTTACATCTAAACTTGAAAGCTGATAGTAAAGATTTCTCCTTCTTGTACCATTAGTTTTGTTTTCTTGAAAAAACTATGAGTTAAAGGCGTAGTCATATCAATATTTGTTGTGAAGGAGTTAAGATACCTACACTTGATTCATAAGCATATTCCTCGATAATGATAAATTCACATATAATACGCTGAATGTCGGGAGTTCCCTCTTTTCTTACCACGACATTAACATTTATTATCACTATATGTTATCTCAACTTCTACGTGCTAAATCATTATTCTTCACTTAAATTCGTGGTACAAAAACATAAATTTTGCCTACTATAACGCTTCACTGCATGATAGTGCACAACGAAGCAAGCAACACGCAGTAATATGTATATTGAAATACATATTTTTCACACACGCAAGAGCCAGAGATGTGAAAATGTGTTGCACAAAACATGTATGATAAATAAATAGGAATTGCAAGTGTTGACATTTGGAAACTTCTCTGGAATATTTCTGTTCACACAATATTTTCAATTGCATGTGGTTTAGAAGTAAATACAGTCTGTACGAATTCAATATATGTACGCGGATGTCACTACCTTCAAAATTTTAAAGAAATAGAAATTTAAAAAGTATGCCACTGCCCTTCAATAAAATAGAAAAAAGGAATTAATTCTGATGGTTATATTGATTCTGAATTGGGAGATTATTCGTACAGTAATGTGCAAAATTAGTAATATTTTTTCTCGTCTTCAATCGTGTAAGAATGCAGACGAAATATTACGTTTGTGAAACACTAAGGATTAATTTTTAGACACAGTTGCAATATACCATATTGTCTGGTAGATATCATTTAAATACATAACAAGATAAATAATTAATCTTACCTTTCAAATAATTCGTTTTCGCTTACATCACTTTCTTGGCCATATACAACATTTGACGGTTTTATTTCATGCGATTCTTCCAAGGACTCGCTCTTCTCTATTTTTATCATATCTTCAGACAAATTTGTATATTTGATATCATCATCTGGCATCACTAAAGATTCTCTTGAGTTGTAATTTGGTGAAAAAGGCATTTGCTCATATTTGTCTATGTGACCATCTGCGGATGCTGGTGAAGGTAATCTCTTGTATTCAGAGAACCTTAACTGATCCTCTTCTATTGGTTCTTCTTTAATATAAACAGCATTGCTTTCTATTATACAAGACATTCCGGGTTGTACAGAATGTTTTGCGTTTTCCATTCTGTACTACTTTCCCAGCAGTACCACAATATGCCTAAGCTGGCGTGTGTTTTTTTATTTATTGATTGTATAGGTCACTGATAGCAGGATCTTTTTGGAAGTACATTTTGGAAGGTTTTAAAATATTATATTCTTTTAGTTTGTAAGTCTTTCTTTGGAGGAGCAACTGGAAAAAATAAGAAATACTGACTCTCATATCTTTTAAAGAAACGAAAATAAGAAAACATTGTAACAAGTACGAGTAAAATATTGTTTTTGAACACATTAGTAGAAAGAGAGCAATTGAAATAGAATATCAGAAAATACAATTGCATACATATGAACCCAAGGTTTACGCTGGGAAGGTTTTGTGGATGTTTAATTTCACCACATAAGTTTGGAGCGACAGTGGCTTTCCTTTTCTTACTGCACATTTTTTCTAGATTGCCACAGGTAATTGAGAACGCTTTCCAACTGTAATAGTGTAAGGTAACAGCACCAATAACTGACACTTTAAGGATGCATTTTTAAATCTAATGCTTTGCTTTGTAAATAAAACAACATACAAGGATTATGGCTTTAATAACTAAAATGTTTAAGGAAAGGTTTTAATTGATATGAGACCTTCAGATAAACATATATGAGTTACTGAAATTTATATGGAACATAACCCACTTGTACCAGTCTGACACGCAGAAAATACCAATGATCCAATGCCTGACATAGTAATGTACCAAACGCTGACAGTAAAATGAAATCATTTATTAGTAAGAATAACATCAAATATTCTTTCACAATATAGGTTAAACAGAAGTAACAGTAGAATCTGCACTTTGGGTACTTATTCAAATGTATCCGTTTTAAATTCCAAGACATTTCTTACATTTTGTTAACATGGTATTTGTGAATTTCTTCTATCAAATATGCACCCATCTGGGAATCATATTTAGGTATTGATTTTTTTTTCAAAATGTCGTCATATGCATACCATAGCTTGTCCTCAAATTTCGGCCAATACCAGCCATATCCAGTCTTCAGCATGACTTTGACAAAAGCTTCGTTTTGCTCGGTCTTCAAAACCTTTCCTGGAAAATATTCACTTTCGTACTGAACAATTACATAATCGTTGACGTGAAAATTGCCCTCGGACTCACTTCCACTAGTTGACAACCTTCCCTGGTACCAATCGCCACTGTTTCCGTCAGATTCAAGTTGAAGCTCAATGGAAGAGTCGGACGATTCCTCCAAGAAAATGCCACATTTTCTCCTTCCGTTGAACTTAGTTTCTTCTCTTCCTTGACCTTCTTCGCTAATTCTTGTTACTTTCTTTATCTCTCTTTTCTCCCTGGATACGTTCCTTTTCCTTTCGCTTATTTTCATGATACTTCTCTCACTCTGCCAAAATAAAGCTCTTTTAAATGGTGAGGGAATTAGAGTATTTTCCCTTGCTTCCTGTTCTTTGGTAGAAACGTCAGTTTCTGTAGTATTCGAAGTCCTTGGAATTGAAAACATAGTTTCACTTCTTTTTTGATGAGTAGATATTTTAATTACTTCTGTAATTTGTTCCTGCGTAGGAACGTCAGTTCTTGTAGGTTCTGAAATGCTTGGAATTGATATGTTAGTAGTTTCATCTGTATTTTGATGAGTAGATATTTCTTCTGTAACTTATTCGTTGTCTATTCTGGGTGGAGGATCACATCCGTTACACACTTCTCTGCATGCAGCTTTATAAATTTCCACAGAAGGAAAATCTTTTTAATATTGTATGTTGCCTAACTACGTGCCATTACCATCGGACATATTTTAACTTTCTCAGTACCAATTCATTGTTCTAGGAAACATAAGAATTCAATTATTTGGCCATGATTAGTTTCCTTGTAGAGATTTTAGAGTTGTAACTCCTTTCGTGAAATTTTGATAGTCTATCAGCGTTGAATGGGTTAAGACCGCATGCTCTGAATAAATTCTGTATTGTAGTTGGTGTAATTGATATTTTCATTGTTTTTCTTACAAAAGAGATGCAAAGTCTTCGTTTCTCAGCTTTCTACCGTCATGTTCGATGCTCCACTGATGCACACCACATTTCCAGGCGCTCTTGACTGGATGGAAATCTGAAACATCCATTGGCTGAACAACATGAGTGGAATTCAGATACAAAGCTACAAGTTACCATTGTTACTACAAAAAATGCTTAGAGGATCACTGAGATGCGATGCATGACCATCAAGGAAAACCAACACAGGAGTTTTGATATTTGATTTTCATGGCATGGTGGAAACACATTAGTCATATATTCAAAAAATATCTCTCCTGTCATCCAACCTGACTCAGATCTACCAATACCCCAATTCTTAGGCACTATATTAACTACAGAAGGTGGTATACGTATGTAACTCTATACAACCATCGGGGGAAGCCAAAAATACCCGAAGCACTAGCTATAACCAGCGTTATCATACATTCTTTTCCATCATTGCTTGCATGTGTATACATTTTCTTCTTCCTTACGAATTAACGCTATTTCCTTTTGGGGAGAGAAAGAATGCAGTCACGTCTGCGTTAAGAATTCTGGATGGACTTTAAGGTGCCTCTATAAAATACTGTTGGCTGTTCCAACAAGCTCACACACCTCGGGTCATCCAATTTTCCAACAAGAGGAGGAAGTAACACTATCTATCTCTGTTCTAATCAATGAAAAGTTAAGAAAAGCAGGTCATGAATTTTTGTCTTAAATTTGTTTAGAGCAACCACAAAATACTTTTTTTCTGTAAAATAACGATGTTTGCGTCATTGCGTTGCTCAAATTCAATGAAATTTTTTTCATCTCAGGTCTTGGTGCAAAACAATATATTGTTGCTCCAGTAAGTGACAGCCCCTGTCAGCATTTGGGCCGAGATATCCAAATTTAGTGAAATTGATAACAGAAAATAAGTGCTACTTTCTCGTGTAAACTATCTATGAAATTCATAAATTAATGCCGTTATGCTGTTATGCCAATGCCTGACGTACAGTGTCAGCTACTGGAAAATCTTACACAAAATGACACCAATACGTGACACCCCCCCACCCACCTGAAGTTTTAGTTTGAAATTTGACAAAATTTTCCTCCAGCGATTCACTACCCTGTTTCACGAACACTATACATATTCAACACGCTACTGAACTAGAAAAAAAAAACATTAATTAACATAAAAATAACGACGTAAGTAGGCTTACGGTATTTCTTAAAAATCCTTCTCACTTCTGCATATTTCCTGATAACACGTAATTCAACTTCGGCATACTTCTATCAGTTGAGGCGCAAATTAACCACCATTACGTAAAATGCTGCCAAACCACCAATAAAGGTTTGTGCGTTCATAAATCTGTTAATGATCACAAATAATCCTATTATGTTCAATTTAAGCTAAAAGTGTCAGCTTTTGGAACAGTGTCAGCTACTGGTGCACTTACCTTATTTCAGAATACATATTTTCTTTCGGCATTTGCATTAGTTATTAGAGCTTAGAGGAAATATGGGAAACTGATTGTCTAAAAACGATAAAAGTTAGTTTTGGCTTCAGGTATTAGACTGCTGTAGAAAACAATCTTCATTTAACACTATAGTATCAACAATTTTGGAGAATTAAGTTTAAAAAAATTGTACGACAATAATCAAATTTAAACTACAATTCTGCATATAAAAAGCATGTTGTTAGTCACAGGAACATTTTCGGTCATCCTCTCAATTACCTGGAAAAAAATATTTCAGTTGATAGAAAATTTTAAGATACGTGGGATATGTAGAGTTTGAAATTAGATACTGGATTATTAGCAAAAAAAGAAAGATTTATTAATTAATGTAAGAAATACATGTTTACAACGTCAACGTTATGTAATAACCTATGCTTGGAGATCTTGAAAACATTTTTCCACTTTCGATTTTTTGCAAAATTGATTTCAATACAGTTAAATGCCGTCAAAACAAAACAGCAGCTAAACGCTGAAAACATCTGACAGCCGAGGTTAGAGCTGCGTACAGACAGGAAGAAAAAGAAAGAATAAATTTGATAGTGAAAAGTAAGTAAATTCTAGGAAAATATTGAGCTGGAAACTGCTCCATCAGAACATTCTATAGTTTTTGCAGGTGTTTTTAGCTTTCTCGCTTCGATTAAAATACTAAAATCTGAGCCGTTTCTAGGAGTTTTGTTTTGTAGTTTTTTACGGTGCAACGTTTAGAGTATCAGTGAAGAGCAGCAGTTGCGCCATTTGCTTGACTACTTTAACGGATGTGATAGGCAAATAGAAGAACAACTTGGTTCAAGTGCTTGCTTGTCCAACATAGGAGATGAGAAATCACCCGTGTACACAAGCCACTACAAATAACCAGTTCCCAGAATTGTTATTCATGGCAACTTCGAAGAGAAATACAAAAGGTGAATCGCGTAATGTAGCTTCGGAAAATATCAATCGCACATTGGTAGTGCTACGGATTTAATCTAGAAACGGAGTTCGAAACTGGAGGCCTTCAACTTGGTTAGCAACAAAACAACACATATGTAACACAGGGAAAGTGTTCAAACTACATCTAGGAAACCAAAAGTGGCGATACGTGCGTAATTGCGTAGGTGTAGTTTTTTGATTGCTGCAAAGGAAGCGCCATCATGCACAGATATAATGTAGACACATATTTATATAACTTTTTGTTTATCAGCAGAAACATATGTATTACTTTTGTGAAGTTGAAATGCTTTAATAAAATATTAATTGTAATTTTATTCGTTTCAATGTGCATCACATATATAGATATCTCTCCGTCAAAAACAAAATCTTTACTGATGCCCGCATTAAACCTCAACCAGATAATCAATTAAAACATAATATTTAAGGGAGTAATTAGAGAATATTTTGTTATTGTGTTCCAGTTATGACTTTGTATGACGCCAGTAATACTTTGCCATTAATCTTTATGTGGTAAACATACGATCGAACTCTTTCTTCTTCTGAAAAAGTACAACTCGTTTGCAATTTAATAGCTGGCCTGTTCCTTTTTATTCTGTAATCACAAACTTTAACCAGAAAGAAAATCTATTTTTTCGAGTAGCAGCACGTAAGTTTGTACCTTTGCCGAGTATGGTATTTTCGTGTTACCAGTGGAGATATTAACTATTTTGTAAAAGGATGAAAAGAATTTTAATATTTGAAAAAAAAAAAATATATATTGGTCCACGTTACAAGAAATGGAATATTGTTACTCACTGCAAATCGCTTACAAAAAGATACAAAGGTAGCTCTGAAATAATAATAATCATAGCAACTAGTTATAGTGCTATCGTTAAACTTACCAGTACCAATATGAAATCTGAAAATAAATACTTGTAGAATATTTGGAAGATATGTATTTTAATATTTAAAAAGAACACTGTATATGTAATTGGGGATCTTATGTCTTAGGTGCGCAACAATGTAGAAATAGATGATTGAAACTGAAAGTTTTAAGCAGGATATCAGTCAACGTCTGCCATTACAATATGAAGTAAACTATATGAAGATTGAAGACAGTGTATTACGTGATGATACCCAACCATACAAGTCTCCCATATGTAAAGGAGTGAAGTACAACTTCTGAAGGCAGTGTATTAATTCATAATATAGAAGTATGGAAGTGCCCCACTCATACGGGATATCCAAATAAGTAAATGTGGAAAGTTTAAGGAGCAACGGCTTGATTGTTGTGTCCATCACATGTCTCTTTGCAACCAACGGCACTTGTACCTATCACTGCCCAGCTCTGCCTGGATGTGCATCCAGGGCACGTTACCCTAACCCCTGGTTAAATATACGAACTTCCTGACGAGGGCACCTAGCACAAGTAGCCTATCGTGAAAATAATCGATATACTCATAACCGTTAAGCCATCCTAAAGTGGGGTGTTATTCAGTTTCTCCCCAGATCACTTGGCAGTGACTCTGGCTCATTTTTAGTAATTACGGTTAATTATTTGAAACTGTGGTGAGTGTAAATACTGTGTGTACATTTGGCATAAAAGAACAGTGGATAAAACATGAACCAACTTGGGCTAGGTGGCCAGAAAAAAAGTACGAATGCTATCTAACCAACTGAGGGCAGGCAGGGGTTCGAGCGGAACTGAGGGTTTGCGTTGGTAGGAAGCAGGCACATCAGCAACGATGAGTATACGCATTAACGAGGTCGTTCACAACTACTTACTACAAGTTACAGTACCCGCTCCAGAGGCATTGATGGGTTTAGGGGAGATACTACTCTCCATTACCAAGATGAAATTGCATCTAGGAATGCGAGTCTCCCATAAGAAACAGTTTTAAAACTACCAAGACTCAATTTTTTGTACAAAGAAGTAAACATACCATTACTTTTTGCATAGCTTCAGATAGTAGAACTGTACCAATCTAATCTCAAAAAATGTTGCACACATATTTATTGCATTCCCATATTCTAATTCTGTTCAACTCCACCATGTGGTGCGTTCTGCAGTGGTCTTTACACATTTCCGCGCACAGCAACGCAAAGTGTACTAATATAAATACGGATAACTTTACAAGACACGCTCCAGCTGCGCATCTATAAGTAAGGCCTTTTTAAAAAGTAGAGTAGAGTTGGGTAGGGTAGAGTAAAGTAAGATATAAATAAGTAGGGTAGGGGTTAGGAACGGGTTAACTTAAGGTTAAGTAAGTTTTGATCCATTTTCATAAAATTATTAGTGTAGTTTCTCGTTTCTGAGTGAGTATACCTGCTGGAGCGGGTGTTGTTAACCCATAAATACCATTTAAAGTGCGACTGACACAAACTAAAATAAAAAATCACATTTGTATTTCATTCAAGAAAAAGTTATGGACTAGGTTGCTAGGGGTAAAAGTGAAAGGTATTTAATAACATAGCCAACGAGACGTCAGAAAGATATAATTAATAAAAAGCAAAATATGACAGACTACATTTATATCACTTGGGTCTTTTCTATCGAGTACCGGTCATTTTAATGACAAAACAAAGCATAAATCTATGAACTACTACTTAGAAACACCAAAATGTTTAATTTATATGCATACTAACAACAAACTTATGCGGGTTGTGACAAATGACAGCGTATCAGTGTTGCCCAGAGTTAAGTTCACTACTCCACCAATTCAGTCTGAAAACTAGAAAAATTTTGACTTTGGATTAGCGAGGTCGACAGCTTGTCTTGAGAAATCTTTATAAATGAGGTCAAAATATCATTTACATCAAAAACTCTTTAGTGAATGCGGAAGTTAGGCCTATATCTCAAAATATTGCGTGAATGGGAGTAACAAAGAGCAATATACTTCACAAGACGGATCTTATTAAAAAATCTTAAAGAAGCATATATGAAAACGTCTTAAGTGGTGTCGTAATTCGATTAGTTGTGGTAAAGACCTTTCATCGGTGGCTGTCACTCAACCATTTGCCGAAAAATTTAAGGATTTTACATCTGCTTAAAAATTATCTACAAGTATCATGAATGACGACAAAGAGTTTTGGGGCCTTATGCAGAGACGTTCTGTCGCGTGATTAGTGCCTTACTAAACAGTTCGACTAAGATATGTTTTCTGCAGTAGTCAAGCTTTTAGTATGGCGCTAATTTAAAATCAAAAAGACTCTGCATAAGGCGGTTGATGTCTTACTTCAGGGCCGCCCACAGAGGGGATGTATGGCGCAAGCTGCGCCATTGAGAAAAATTTTGGGGGGGATTTTACTCTACTTTCGAACTAGCAATTTTACTGTCGGAATAGCATTAAAACACGATTTTGAGAAGCTAATTTTCAAAAATTTTCCGGGGTGATCCCCGTACCCCCTGCTTCGATACTTGATGAATGAAGTACCGCGCAAGTAGCCGTATGAAAGGAAAGGTTGGTTCGTTTTAAGAGAGAAGGGCCGCCCACAGGAGGGATGAATGGCGCAAGTTGTGCCATCGAGAAAAGAATTGGGGGGAATAAAAAAAATGGGGAATAATTTTACTCTAATGTCGAATAAGTAATTTTGCTGTCGTCAGAATAACTTTGGAACACGATGCGATTTTTTTTTAAATCTCGAGAACGACTCCCCCTACCCCCTGCTTAGAAACTCTAATAATGAAACTCTATAAATGAAGTACCGCGCAAGTTGCTATATAAAATAATGGCGCCAAGTAATGGTGAACAGTTACAAACACTCAAGTAATCACTTTCAAATTTAGATGTGAAACTTGCCTATGTTGTCTCTTGAAAATTGCAAAGTAGTTTGACATAATTGTGAGCTAGTGGTAACCATAGAGACAACAGCCAAGTTTCAAATCTAAATTTGAAGTGAGCCAGTGAGTGTTTGTAACTGTTGTCCACCAGAACTTGGCGCCTATTTTTGTGATTTCAATTCTTTTTAAGGCCACTCGTAATTGTCTCTTTTACAGGAATGTTTTTCGTTGGATATCAGTTCTTTTTGTAGGCTAATAACATTTTCTTTTGGTATCAAACCAGGGGCGTCATTTCAGACTTTGCTTGGGGGGGGGCAAGAGCACAACCGACATAAGAATTTCACATTTTGTACTAATATATTAGTAGACAATTGATTAAAGTATATGTATATCTGAAACTCTTGGGGGGGCAATCGCCCCCTCCTGCCCTCCCTAAATGACGCCCCTGTATCAAACTCAATAACTTGTAACTTGCGTCTTACTTTTCATGTACAAGGGAATTATATCATAATTTTGTAAAGAGAAATAATACTACTAATTGTAAAAAAAGAATTCCTGTGCCATACACAGTGTGTAGAAGTTTTTAATACCCTTCAATATACTTATAGAACATATTTAGTATTGTACACTACCAAGACTACTAATAAAAGTAATGCCATTTTTATAATTACTACTGCCCCTACTACTACTACAAGCATTCTATAATACTACTACAGGAAAAAAAACAACAAAAAAAAACAATTACTAGTATTATAAAAACTACTGCTACACTGGGCAATTGTTTTTAGAGGACTTGAGTTTTGAGGAGGAGGAAGAGATTGGGGGGGGGGGGGAGTGCGCCATCAGCTTTGGGGGGATGGGCACCCCTGTCTTACTTTATTGTCAGCTGAATACGATCGAAACTTCAAACAAGAACACGAGTAGATTAATCGTATTACACTCGTAACGGCTATTGTTCTGTTGCAATATTTAAAAGAATTTTTCTCAAAACAGTTTTCTTCTCCTATACGGTTTTGTTTACTAGATCAGTTCTACTATCCCAATCATAGGAGTAAGAATTTTGGTTAGCAGGGTAATTTTCGTAGTCTGGGGTTAAATACCTGTTGGTCATCCGCGTGAAACACTAGTATAAGTTCCAATCTAATATTTAATATCAGTATTATATCAGTCTACTCGTCCTGAGTGTTAGTAGGTTTCCTCATGAAAATTTCCGTCGACTAATATGAAATTTTCTCTTTCTTATCAAATTGTTGCTATTTCGTTGAGTGTCCAATTCCTACGCGAGAAGTTATTTGAGATGGTTAATTTAGCTATACTAAAAGAAGGGCCAACCACATTTGTTTTATTCATTTGGTTCTTGATTCTAGTTTTTTGATCAAAAGATCCATTATATTTCTGTCAAAAATTTTTGTGTAGGCAGTAGCGTAGCTAGAAGTTTTTGCAGTGGGGCCAATGAAGGACCCAAGAAAATTTTGAGGGGCTATCTCCAGTGAATGAAAAAATTATTCACACCCACATTATATATATATATATATATATATATATATATATATATATATATATATATATATATATATATATGATTGTGTGTGTGTGTTTGAAGATGAACGTTTTCATCTTTGCTGTCCATAATTTTTCTCTTTTACCGTGAAAATATAAGAATTTACTATCTCAAATAACTAGCATACATTAAAACAAATGATTTCTAATATAAGTAAGTGGTTATTTAATCACTGCTTTTAAAATATGTGTAGCTGGTTGTTTTAAGTGGAAGTAGAAAAATACACTTTACAGGTAAGGAATATTATGTATAGGTTCATGCCTCTACTTAAAAGAGGATCTTTCTATTCTTGTGGGCAGCAGTAAACTAATCAACAACTTCTTCAAGATCTAACGATTTTGCAATTTTCTTCAATATAAAGTAATCCTAAGTTTTTCAACAGATCATTAACAATTTTAGGTATGGAAATGATATGGTAATAATTGCTAAAACCGAAGGAGAACTACATTAGCCGATTGACAAAATACTTGACACTGGAAAACTGTATAGAAATGAAATTAACATCGAAATGTCGAAAGTCACTAGAATATCCCGTGGAAACATGCCCTTGCGGATCAAAGTAGAACAAAGGGAACTTCAAGAAATCGAGAATTTCAAGTATTTGGGAAGTATTTTGACGAGAGACGCTTACGGCACCAAAGAAATCTAGTCAAGAATTGACATAGTTAATGAACCATTCAAGAAGGAAAGATCACTCTTAACTAGCAGACTCAATATTGGACGTAAAAAGTTTGTTGAGTGCTATATATAGAGCATTGGGCTATATGGTTCAGAGACTTGTACATTACGGAAGTTAGAAAAGAAAATGGAGAACATAAAGTGGATAAAGAGAGCAACAAATGAAGAATTTTAAAACGGATACGAGAAAAGAGGACTCTTTTATCTACCATCCTTCATAGGAAGGCCAATTGGGTAGGACATATTTTGTGAAGAAATTGTCTTCACACCGCCATAAAAGGAAAGATGGAAGGGAAGCGAGGAATAGGGAAAAGGAGTACACAGTTGATCGATGGTTTAAAAGATAGAATTAAATAATATTGGGAGTTAAAAGAGGAAGCAGAAGATCGATAAATATGGAAGAAACATTTCCAGGCCCAACTCTATAATAATAATAATAATAATAATAATAATAGTAATAATAATATTTTCAACCTGTCATGAGTCATTGAGTTGTGTTTATGTCTTTAATCATTTCAAACTTGAAAGTGGCCTTTCTCATGTAGCACTTGAAACTGATATAGTCACAGAGATGATATCTAGCTTGTAGGTTTCTAGGAATGCGTTTTAGTGGATGCAAAGATCAACGATATTCATCAAGAAATGAACTTTGGTTTTCTCTCCTCTTCATACAACTTTATTGTATTTGGGAGGATTTTAAGTTCACGTTTGAATATTTCCAGATCACTTCAATAATGCTGGGCCAAAGGCTTGACTATGTTATAATTTAGAAAGTTTTCACTTTTTGGGTGTGGTGGTTGATCTAATGATTTTGCTACATGATCCTTAATAGTAAGCAGAAAATCGTCTCTTAGTATATTATCTTTAGAAAATTCATTTTCTGCCTCCAATGAAGAAGAGATTCGTCCAAAAATAAATTTGTGATATTTCGATGGCGAATGTCTAGTTCGTTTCCACGAGGAACTCTATCTGTTTCCAGCTCTGGAATTTCAAGACCATTTTCTTTGCATATCCCCAAACATTCGTGATAATTTTTTTCGAATAATATTCGTTGAGAGTCATATTCTCCAGACCTAATCTTCAACAGCGTTTAAACTAGTCAATCTACAACACTCAAACCTTCCAACATGTCTGCATCTACTTGAGATAAGGCGACATTCAAAGTTACAGCATAGCAGAAGTCATCTCAAATTTTACCACCCCGAAAACATTCCCTTTCTTGCAGATCACACTAGTTTGCCGGATGGAATGATACAAGTAAATAAATATCACAAATTTCATATTTGGTTTAATATCGCATAATAATATAAATAGTTGTTTGGAAGATAAACTCTATTAATAATGATAATAAAGTAAGAGGGGATGGACAAGGACAGGTGTTTTTAATCCTTTCCGGATCCTATGGTACAATTTTGTACCATACGCGTTTTTCATGGTACATTGCGTTATTTCTCTTCTATTTGAGCTTTTTGTCCGTTTTTTTGTTTTCCAAGTCCAGAGGCCTTGTAGAAGACATTACGTATGGTTTCAGACCGTCCTGCGTCCAGACATAGGAGGTGATGACGTCATAAGCCAAAAATTTCTTTTTTCATTTTCTAAGCCTATGTTCAATATTTTTTGGCGGGCTTATTTTTCTACGTAGAAGATTGAACTTTTGCACAAACATTCAGTCCACCAAGTAGTATTTACCAGATATTTTGTTCCGATGTCAGTGCTAAAACAGGGGGAACCAGAGGGGCAAAGGAGTAAAAAAAAAGATTTTTTACCTCAAAAATCCCGTTTTTCGTCATTTTCCCGCCTTACATACATGATAGGACCACGTGAGTCGTACCGTCTGAAAGGCAGTTCCGTTCTGAACAGAACGACGGTCGAATTATTATCCTAGGGTAATTAGGGAAGTCTCAGGGAATTTTTAAATAATATACTTCTATATGGGGAAAAATGGAGTATTGTCGGTATATATATTTTTTGGCGGGCCTATTTTTGAACGTAGAAGATTGAAATTTTGCACAAACATTCAGTCCACCGAGTAGTATTTACCATATTTTTGTTCCGATGTCAGTGTTAAAACAGGGGGGGAACCAGAGGGGCAAAGTGTTAAAAAAGGGATATTTTTACACCAAAAATCCCGTTTTTCGTCATTTTCCCGCCTCACATACATGATAGGACCACGTGAGTCATACCGTCTAAAAGGCAGTTCCATTCTGAAGAGAACGACGGTCGAATTATTATTCTATGGTAATTAGTGCCGTCTCAGTGATATTTTATCCAAATATACTTCTGTATAGGGTAAAAGTGGGGCATGATAGGGAATTTTTTTCTGGTGGGCCTATTTTTTCACGTAGAAGATTGAAATTTTGCACAAACATTCAGTCCACCAAGTAGTATTTACCAGAAGTTTTTTTCGATTTCTGCGTAAAAACAGGGGGGTCTAGAGGGGCAAAAGTTGAAAAAAGGGATTTTTAGACGAAAAGTTCCCTTTTTTGGGAATTTCCCCTTTACATACATGATAGAGACACGTGAGTTATACCGTCTAAGAAGCAGTTCTGTTCTGAAGAGAATGATGGGCGAAACATGACCCTAGGGTAATTAGGGATGTCTCAGGAAATTTTTTCCCTGAGATCATGGTGTTTTGCGGTCGTTTTGGGCATGGTGGGAATTCCTGATAAAATTTCTCCCGCCCTTACTATTCAAGATAGAAACTTGAAATTTGGTACACACATTTAGTTTACCAAGTACTATTCATCGGATTTTTTGTAGGTCTCTACGTTCACACAGGGGGGGGGGGCAGGGGGGCCCGAAGTTGGACAAAACAAATTTTCCCATCAAAAGTTTCCCTTTGACATCAATTTTCCCCTTCCTGGTATATGGTATGGGCATGGAAGTGATACCATATGAAAGCCTGCTCTATTCTGAAGAGAATGAAGTATGAACCTTGATCCTAGGATAAATAGTGACGAAGCAGTAGCTGCTTGACTGAAAGTTAAAAAATAGCCCAAAATGCCAGGATCCGGAAAGGGTTAAGAGACAAACGTCGCACAGAAACATAAACTGAAGACTGATTTGCCATACCAGCCCATTTAAATTTTAAGCCTTGCTCTTGAAGCTGAGTTTCACTTTAAAGTAAAGTGCCAATAATTATGATGTATTCTTAATATTTCAGAAAATATCCCGATTTTTTGCTCTAAAAATAATCAGTGTAATCCGTGACGAAACTAGACATTTTGTGCCAAGTGCAAATTTTGCGATTAGCATCCCCTCCATGTAAATCTACACCAATAAGCACACAGATTAGTTTGCTTGCGCCCGGGGCAACCTTTTCGATTTCAGTATCTTGTTTTGATCTGGCCGTAGATAAATTATTTTTGGTTACTTTTACACTTGAGCTCTAAAACTGAGTAATGAATATGCCTTTACTTTATTAATATGATGAAGTGAACACTCTTTAGAGGCAAAAAGAGGAAACGTGTTTTCTTCCTAATATCAAAGAGGGTTAGACACTTCAATCGGGGCTCTTACAGGAAAAGAAGTATATGTGGCATTTTTCTTTCGTTTGTTTACCTTCACTAGCTTTTAGAATTTGACGTGAATTCAAATACACAAACACTTCACACCCACACCGAATGGCCAAAGCTCAGCGGTAGAACATCAGCTTAAGGTTCAGGAGGTGGCGTGATCGATCCCTCGTGGATAAATATTCGACTGAGGAGATTACCAAGATTTTTCCTCAATGTCACTAGGGAAATTTTTATGGTCCTCTCGACTCATTTCCTTCATTTCTATCCTTTGAGTCTCTAGTGTTTCAAAGGGTTAATATTCAAATGTAATTGAAATAACTTAACGCTACTATCCTGTAGACAACGCTAAATTAATATTGTTAGTTTTGAAATTAGATTTGAAGGAGAGGCATTAATTAGTATATCTTGTTGAAAATTCATATCACCACCGATTTAATGTTCTGCATACTGCCTGTCGTAATTTTCTCAGAAATGCACATGTTAACAAAGAACAAATATAAATATGTGACAAAAGTTAGTATTCCCTGATCGAACACACTGAATGGAATATCTGTGGGCCAGCCCCACAAACTCCTGATGTATCTTTGATTACTAAACATTAAATAACGGGATGATACAACCTGGTCAAGGGAGTAACTGTCTTTTACATAAAATAGCATTACTGCCGCGACCAAGTTGTATGATCTCGGTATTATACCTGATGGTTAGTAATCAGGAGATTTAAAACGATAATTTGTTCTCGTTTTAGCCCTAGTTCGTTAATATATAGTAACTCTAGATCAATAAGCTACAATACTAAACGCATTAACCAATAATTACTGACCATAATTGTTCCTTTTGTTTTTTATATTATAAAAATCGTGTCTAGAAACCACTTGTTTATTCTTCTATACATACTTTTTACATATTAACAACCATTTGTTCATGACAATCTATTAACTATTCTTTTTTCTCTTCTAAATATATATCTGCTCCGTTATTACGCCTCTAATCATGTCGATAAAATGAGGTACAGATTGATAATACCGTTGCAATAATAATATATCGTTGTATAAAAATGTCGCTCAGAACGGGAATTCCGTAACAGTACTACAGTAAACGAAAGGACCCTGGATGAAATATTTTCGAAAGTTCACCTTTTGAATAGCCCTCGTATTAAATTATTATTATATTAATACAAGTATTTTCTTCTCTTTTCCTTTTCGACACATATTAATTCATTTATAACAACATTTTTATTTTATTACTAATCACATATCAAAAGACGTCGATTCATTAAAAAATATCGTCTATGGGTCTATTCAAAATTATATCTAACTGATGATTTACGCAGAGTTACTTGTAATTGTTCCTTTTTACATTGAGCGATATCATCCATATACAAGTAACATTATTTACAATTAAAGGTCGTCATCATATCAAATGTCAACAAGATTAGAAGGCAATAGTTATACAACGTAATTTTATATATATATCCTATTTGGAAACTTCAATTTAAGATCAATGTCATGAATTTCAATTAAACACAATCAGTCCTCTTTTGAACACGTAAGATGAATAAAGATAAACATAACACACAAAGTTATTACAAAGACGAAACAAATTAACAACACAAAATATTTAAAACATCAGGTATATCATATTCATATCATGACGTGTTGCACACATATAAAGTTCTAATAAAGTACTCATAACAAAACTCGTACCATCCAAGAGAATAGATTAAGAATTGTTATTCAAGCTTAGTTTAGTTAACACATCAGGGTTGACCAAAGATTTAACTAGCTTTAGCCATTTGTTTCTTGTGATTTCAGGAGGTTCCCATACCTTCAGTTCATCAATATTGCGAAATCGTATAGATTTGCCTGTTTTGGCATCAATCAATTCAAACACTTTAGGATTAATTTCTTTAATACATATGTAAGCGCCAGCATAGACGTCACAAAACTTATAAATTCGCTTTAAATTAGCACTGCTTTGTGGATGAAGCTTCAAAAATACCATGTCACCAACTTTAATCTGATATTTATTTTCCTGTTCCTGCTCTACCTTTTCATTACGTCGCTGAAATTTCTTAGATCGACGAGTTCGAACCATGCTTATCAAATGTGAGGGTTCCAAATCATCTGAGTTCCTTAATTTTATATCAAAATGATATTCAAGAGGGTTCAATGTATCAGTTCTATTATGTATATTGGCCGGAGCCACACCCAGCGAATCAGAGATCGAATAATTTAAGAAGAAAGTAATTTGAGCAACATATTTTATGCAATCGGAATGTTTGTTTTTACACAAATGTCGGAAAAGCATACCAGAATGACGATGAACGTTCTCCACCACGGAACTACTAGGATGATATGGAGTAACAAAATGTATCTTGTTACCCGCATTAGCCATAGATCTTATGAATGAGTCACTACGAAACTGTAAACCACATAGAATGTGTGTGTTTGTCGCATAGAATGTGTTCCACAGGGCCACAATGGGGTACATATATATATTCAATATACGATAGGTAATAGCTGAAGATGTCACTTTTCTCAAAGCATATGCCACAACGTAACGAGAAAATACATCCATTACAGTAAGTAAATAGGATTCTCTAGAGGATGTTCTTGGTAGAGGACCATATAAATCTATTGATAGAAAATCATGAGGTTCATTAGGTAGTATTGAGAGCATGGGCTTATTAATAGCACGATTGTTATGCTTAATGCGCATACATTCCTCACAGTCATTGATGTACGTTTTAATATGACTTCTAAGGGATTTCCAAAAGAAAGATTTACTAATCAGATCGAAAACCTTTCGGTAACCAAAATGTCCAAAATTGTCGTGATATGCCTTCAGTATCTTTGGAATTAATACTGGAGGAAGGCAGATTTTCTTACGGTTTTTGAATTTGAAATCTTTAATTAATAGTACGTTGTTCGATATTTCAAACAAAGAATTCCACCTTTTAGGGCAATTACACCCTGGAGTACACGACAGATGTCTTATAATTTTCATATAGTCCTCGTGATCTCTTTGGCTCTTTATTAGGTCTTCCACCTCTATGTGAGCGATTTCTTCCTGAAGAATTTTAAATACGTTGATACTCAAAATACGGTGTTCTTCACCAGGGAATATTCTAGACACAGTATCAACGGGACCATAATTTATCCCCTTTACATGGTGTATTTCAAAATCAAATGACTGAAGCTCTAACGACCATCTCAATAGTCTATTGTTGTATCCTCGTATACTTCGTAAATAACGTAACGAACTGTTGTCGGTAATTACAGTGAAATGACATCCGCTAATATACGGAGAAAACTTCTGAATTGAGAAACGTGCAGCTAATAATTCAATCTCGGTGGTAGTGTAACCCTTTTCTGCTTTCTTGAGTGTTCGACTCACACAATGTATAACAGCAGGATTTTCCATTGTAGGGTTCGGTTGCGAAAGTATTCCAGATATTCCCGCTAAAGAACTATCACAGCACAAAAAAGGGCACATTATAATTCGGATGGTTTAGACGGATATTCCGCATTACACAGTCCTTCAACCGGTTAAAACTTCGTTCTTGCAACACACCTCACTGCCATGGTATTCCCTTTTTGGTGGTAGAAAATAAAGGTTGTGCGATTTCAGCAAAACGGGGAATCGATTTTCGGAATCAATTGAACAATCCTAAAATTTGGCGAGTCTGCTTTACATTGGTTCGCGGAGGCAGATCGTTAATGGCTTGGACTTTGGACTCACTAAAACACAATCCTTCAGAATCAATCTGGTAACCTAGAAATTCCATTGATGTCTTGAAAAATGTTGTTTTTTCCAGGTTTAAAGTAAATCCAGTCATTTCCAAACGTTTTAACACAATATCCAAATATCTGAAATAATCTTGGTGGTCCTTCCCTATAATTAATATATCATCTGCATACACTATCACATTACTCCTCAGATCATGACCTAGGACCTGATTTAGGCATGAAGCCAAAGCTGCGCTTCCGTTGATTAAACCAAAAACTACCCGGTTGTATTCGTGAAGATGTCCTTCGAAGGAAAAAGCCGTGTAGGGTCGTGATTTTTTATCTAGCAAAATTTGCTTATATGCCATGACCAAATCAAGACTTCCAAAAATAAGGTTCCCTTGTAACGTACTCAAAATTTCTTCAACTGGAGGATATCTAACTTGTTGTAGCTTTATACATGTGTTCAATTTACGCATATCCAAAACGACTCAGACGTCCATCCCTTTTTGGCACTACATGAATAGGGTTTAAGTGAACATTTTGGGATGGATTAATTATCCCATCACGTAATATTTCCGAGATTTGTTTCCTTACATTTTCCCTGAACCTGTAAGGGATTATATAAGGTTTTGTAACAATTGGGGTATTGCTGTGTACCTCAAGTGAATAAAGACAATCTTTAATGCAACCAGGGAGGTCAGAAAATACCTTTCGCTGCTTATACAAAATATGTACAAGTTATATCTTGATGTTTAATTTCTAGGTCATGTAAAATTTTCTGAACATGAAAGTCAAACGGATAAGTTTTCTTACCTTCGTCGACAAGATTATCTACCACGTTGCATTGAAGCGAGATATCTTCCATACGAGAAACTAATTTTTTTGTTATATTTCTCGATATCCCAGGTAAAGTAAAAGTCTGGTTCTCAAAATTTAAAATTATACGAAATTGAGTTATGAAGTCAAGACCAATCAAAAGGTTTTCATTTAGCTCATTTATTACTAAAATGGGAAGATTAATATCCCGTTCTTGCACAGATAAGACGATTTGAGTCTTACCGAGGACTCTCTTTTTATGTTTCCCCGTATAATCCACTAATATCAGATTTTCAAGTTTCTCCAATCTAGGAATGGAATACTCTTTAGCAATCCTAATGCAAAATGAAACAGATAATAACGATACATTAGCTCCCGTATCAATTAAAGCATTCAAAGGAATTCCATTAACCTTCACAGGAATTCTAGCCGTATAGAACGATTTCAAAAATACAAAATCATCATCACCAGTATATGAATCATCAATGAAATCGTCGGTTTCTCAACAACAATTTGCAACGGGCAAATATTGATATATACAATGTTTATTTACTATATCTAAATTATATTTATCATCACTGTTATTCTCAAATAAATTATTAGACTAATTTTGTGACGAATAACCGTGGGAACCTTAGGCTCATATGGGATTAACCACAACCATATCAGCGGATGTTTAGTTTAAATTAGGATTAATGAATGAGTCAATTAGAGTGCATTTAACACCACAATCCTGATTACTTTCTCTTGATCCACTTCCTGTTCCATTTAGTGCTTCAATCCCATTTTGATAATTCCTGCCATCTCGATATCTACAATTAAATCCATTTTGAGATATATTAGCACGGATTACGTTGCTACCGTAATTGCGTCTTCCGCGGAAATTCCTTCGGCAGAATCATCTATTTCCTGTATTGCCATAATTTATTTGTTCCATTGCCGGTATTGAATCTTCCGTTATTTCCAGTGCGTGTATTAAATCTTCCATTAGTTACAGTGCCGGTATTATTATTACAGAATCTTTCATCATTCTGGACATCTTCCGTGTTTCCATTACGTATATTTATGTTTCTGACGGGGATCTGATTTGATGGATTACGATTATTACCATTAGGACCATGGCTTTGTGCCGGAAACTGGTTCTCGAAGTTTCGAACTAACATTAATAAATGGTTAAAATTTACACATTGTGCTGACAACAAGATCTGTTGCAGTTTATAAGGCAATAAAATACGCACAGAAGCTATTATTCTAGATTCAGCTTGCAAAGGATTAACTTGTTTGAGCTCATTATACGTACTGATTCTGAAATCTGTAGAAGATTTCTCAACTCGAGGGGAATAATGTCGAGTTCTCACCATCGCATCTCGATTTGCTAATAAAAAGTCATTTTCATAGTTAGCCAACAGTCTTCGTTTGAATTCTTCATAAGTTTTTACGTGGCCGCAAATCGCCTTGAACCACAAAGAACAAGGAGGAAGCAACAAGTGTGGTAACAGCTTCATAAACTTAGATTTGTTTACACCCATAATCCCACACTCGCCTTCGAGCTTCTCAAGAAATGAACTCGCGGTTTCATCATACTTGCCACTGAATTTTGTCATAGCCTTGATCTCGCTAACTTTAACATTTACATTACCATCATTATGATTTTGCTGACGTTGAGAATGGTATGGGCCTCCTTCATGCATTGTTAGTTCCTTTCTCCTTTTACGATTATAGTTTTGGAATCGCATTCTGGGGATTTCTACAACCCCATCTTAAGTAGAATATTTAGGTGAAGATGTTAAATCGCTTTCTATTGACAGTGTTCCCGGTCGATGTTGCGGTATTTCTCGTCGATTAGGAGTTTCCAAGGTATTATTACAGCAGGATTATTGTTGGTGTTTTCCTTTTCTTGCAACGACCTAATTTCCTCTCGTATACCAGATATCATTACGCTATGTGAATTAATCTGGGCAGTAATGTTTATCACTTGATTCTTTCGTTGATCTTCAGTCAACTCCAAGACTTCAACAGCTTTCTTTACCGAATCAACTTCTTGAATTAGTTGACCCTGTCTATCTTTTCATTTGTTGCTGAATTGTCGAAACCTTGTATCAACTTCTCACGTCATGTCATTTGTTATTTTAATGGTAACCTCTTCAGCCAATACTTGCAAGTTCTCTTTCAAATTGTATTGCAAGCGATCAAAATTTTCTTGTACACTTTGTACTTCATCTGCGAGTAATTTTTGTTGCGTCAGAATCTGTTCTAACTTTTCATCTTTTGATTTTTGTTGTTGTTCGAATTTAGCAGTTAGTATCTGTTCTAGCTTTTCATTGTTTGATTTTAGCTTTTCATCGTTTGCTTTTTGTTGTTGTTCGACTTTAGCAGTTAGTATCTGTTCTAGCTTTTCATTGTTTGATTTTAGCTATTCATCGTTTGCTTTTTGTTGTTGTTGTTGTTGTTGATGTTGTCGTTCGAATTTAGCAGTTAGTATCTGTTCTAGCTTTTCATTGTTTGATTTTAGCTTTTCATCGTTTGCTTTTTGTTGTTGTTCGAATTTAGCAGTTAGTATCTGTTCTAGCTTTTCATTGTTTGATTTTAGCTTTTCATCGTTTGCTTTTTGTTGTTGTTGATGTTGTCGTTCGAATTTAGCAGTTAGTATCTGTTCTAGCTTTTCATTGTTTGCTTTTAGCTTTTCATCGTTTGCTTTTTGTTGTTGTTCGAATTTAGCAGTTAGTATCTGTTCTAGCTTTTCATTGTTTGATTTAAGCTTTTCATCGTTTGCTTTTTGTTGTTGTTCGACTTTAGCAGTTAGTATCTGTTCTAGCTTTTCATTGTTTGATTTTAGCTATTCATCGTTTGCTTTTTGTTGTTGTTGTTGTTGTTGTCGTTCGAATTTAGCAGTTAGTATCTGTTCTAGCTTTTCATTGTTTGCTTTTAGCTTTTCATCGTTTGCTTTTTGTTGTTGTTCGACTTTAGCAGTTAGTATCTGTTCTAGCTTTTCATTGTTTGATTTTAGCTATTCATCGTTTGCTTTTTGTTGTTGTTGTTATTGTTGTTGATGTTGTCGTTCGAATTTAGCAGTTAGTATCTGTTCTAGCTTTTCATTGTTTGATTTTAGCTTTTCATCGTTTGCTTTTTGTTGTTGTTCGACTTTAACAGTTAGTATCTGTTCTAGCTTTTCATTGTTTGCTTTTAGCTTTTCATCGTTTGCTTTTTGTTGTTGTTCGAATTTAGCAGTTAGTATCTGTTCTAGCTTTTCATTGTTTGATTTTAGCTTTTCATCGTTTGCTTTTTGTTGTTGTTGTTGTTGTTCGAATTTAGCAGTTAGTATCTGTTCTAGCTTTTCATTGTTTGATTTTAGCTTTTCATCGTTTGCTTCGAATTTAGCAGTCAGTAGTTACCTAATCATATCAACAACACTAGAATAGAAACGTTCGGACACGGTTTCGGTATTTTCGGACACGGTTTCATCTAATGTACTTGGTACCTTCTCAATGTCTGAATCCTGCATATTGTTAATTCTTTGGATTTTTTCCCCACTTCTCAAAATAGTGAAACTCATAAGAGATATATCCGCCTTATGCAGAGTCGTTTTGACGTAAGATTAGCGTCATACTAAAGACCTGACTACTGCAAGAAACTTATGTTAGTCGGACTTTTTAGTGTGGCACTAATCACGCGTCAAAACAACTCTGCATAAGGCCCTATATGTATACACATAAACTCCGTTCTTACTTTCATTCGGAACTAAAGGTCTGAGGTCCCGAGTTTCAGGCACCAGACAAAACGATAATTTGTTCTCGTTTTAGCCCTAGTTCGTTAATATATAGTAACTCTAGATCAATAAGCTAAAATGTTAAACGCTTTAACTAATATTTACTGACCATAATTGTTCCTTTTGTTCTTTTTATTATAAAAATCGTGTCTAGATACCCCTTGTTTATTCTTCTATACATACTTTTTACATATTAACAACCATTTGTTCATGACAAACTATTAACTATTCTTTTTTCTCTTTTAAATATATATGTGCTCCGTTATTACGCCTCTGATCATCTCGATAAAAACAGGTACAGATTGATAATACCGTTACAATAATAATATATCGTTGTAGATTGTACTACTGCTTCTGTGATAAACATCGGAATTTATTAGTTGCAGTTTTGGGATTCAGCTACAGTTAAACTCATTTCAAAGTACATACTTCTCAACGATTTATTTATAAAGAATCACTAACTTTGCTAGACTCATTTCCCCAGGCTTTAGTTAGTATTATAGGTCCACCAAGCGCTGACTCTGTTTTCCTTGGAGATTGCTAGTATCGCTTCTTAACATCGCAGCAGAAGGATTCTACTGAGTTGCGAATGATCAAGAGCGTCAGGAAGCTAGACGTATTAGGGCCGTATGCATAGTTATTCTGCGGGTTACTTAGGGGCTACGTACGGGACACGTGATAATTTGCGTTGCAGAGTTCTCCCGCAGGGTCAAACAAGCCCGCAACCTCCCCGTAAGTCAAGGAAATGGCTAGGGGTGCTTCAACGCACCCTTTGCTAGCCCGTAGCTGTTTCTGTTGTTGTATAAAATGCATATTCTCCGTGCTGACAAAATATTTGAGTATGTTAATGAGTTTACCGAATTCGTTGAGCTGATTAAGCAATAATAAAATAATATATGACATATTTTGATGGCAACCAATTTTAAAAATATACACCAATTCCTGAAAGAAGATTGCAGGATTTTTAGCTTTCGCTCGTACAAATATTGAATACAAGATCAAAGGGTGGACTAACAACTTCTACCTGAAATAAAATAAGCGAGAGATACTTGTTGTTACAATATTGGTACTGTAGTAGATTTTAGATTAGCTTAAGAATTGATTTTAGGGTACCAGTGGGGACTTCAAGGATCGGGCGGGGGGAATTTCTCCCCGAGAACCATGACATTCCCTCAGGACCACATAACCTATCGTACTCAATGTGAATTCTCAGTATTCCGCAGTATATTGAAATCGCCAGCACCACCAAGACAGAAGAAAAAAAAAAAACTGGAATCATCACTGATGGGAAAAATTGATTCAACAGTTATACATATTTCATCGTGGAAATGTTATTCTAATATCTTTTACATCCTTCTCCCTGTTTGTATTTGCCTCATTTCTCAGTTAGCATAGGTAAAGTTGAGGAGCGCTACCATCCCTTTTTTCCACTTATGATCTATCGTCTTCTGCATTCTTGGTTTCTTATCTGACCACCAGCTGCGTACACATTTATAATATGCTTGCAAACGTATATGTTCTAAACAAACAAGTGCGAAAAACCATGCCCAACAAAAGCTAAGTTTGCATTTATTCCGATTTCAAGCTGGGAACAATTTGAGGGATAACGCGTGATTTTGTCCGCGGAAGCAGGCACATTAGCGATGGTGGTATGTATATAAGGAAAGACAAGTGGGAATCACCGACCTCCAGTTTGTTGCTGTAATTGCTCAAGTATGCATCGGTTCACATGTACCTGTGACCATCTACTACAGATTGATGCATATTTTTTTAAACTAATTTGATCATTATTCGAGCAAACAGTTCTACCAAATTTTGACATATTTCTTACATTTTCAGGTTATGTTAGAGCTTTGTATTTCTTTTAGCAAAGCATGCACTATATGAAAAGCTGCATTTCTACTTGCAGATTGACTTCAGGGGGATCAGTATAAATACAGTGTGGGCATATGGCATAAAAACTACAGTGCATAAGATACGAATCAATTTGTGCTATGTGGCTAAAATCACGAATGCTACCTAACTGAGTTATGGTAGGAGCGCATCAGGGGGCCCCAAGTGATAGTGAGCGGGTGCGTTCATACGGAGCAGGCGAGTCAGCGATGGGGGGTATACGTATATACAAGGATAATGGAAGAGCACACTAACACATACAATACTTTCATTATCACTTAAAATTCATTTCAATATGCTGCCATTGATAGTAATTAATTTTATTTACTCTCATTCCTTCACGAAAAATGTAGGGATTCACATCGTATTTTACCTACAAATTTTCTATTTCGTGGAAGTGCCTGCTCGAGTGAACCCCTAATTCGCTTACACGTATAACCACCATCGCAAACTCGCCCGTTCCCTACGGACGTACCTCGACTATAGCCCTCCAGCTTCACCTTGGCATAAACCGTAATAGATGCAAAAATCGCTTGTAATAAGCAGCTTGCAAAGTTTGGTGCATGGTTTTGAGACGTGTGGCTTCCACTATATGCATGTAGGATGTCTTATACAATTGTACGCAATTGGATGATAACACTCTGGGAATAAGTACATAAGAAGTTTTACGTTATTTGCATGGAAGTCCCCCCCCCCCAAAAAAATACTGTATTTATAGACATAACATTTATGCTCTCCTAAGGTTAACTTTTACTAGCAAATTGTTTAGAAAATACATTCTCAAAAACACTATGGGCTGATTTTGTCAAAAAAAAAAAAAAAAAAGAAAAAAAATAGTGTATAGTAATTTATTTCTAGTGGGATCTCTATTATAAAGCTACAGCCTCACACGTTTTCTAGCTACATATCCTTCTTATTTCTTTTTGCGAGTTAACAGACTTTACCTAAAAATTAAAAAAAGAAATGTATTGCTAATCTACACCGATATTTTTCCGCTTTTCTATATCACTTTATAACTATTTGCAAATTAACAGACATTATCTGAAAATTAAAAAAAGAACTGCATTCATAATCTACACCGTTATTTTTCCGCCTTTGCAAGAACAAAGTTCAGAACATTTATTTCATTTTTTGATATCACATACGTTGTATCCATGCAGTTACTGTTTCGATGTTAACTCTTTATCATAGTAGAATTGAGCTCCGGAGTTTTACCTTCAACTTTTTTTGACAAAATTTTAGCCTCGCTCGAGGTGTGACTAGACCAATCAGCCCTCAGTGTTAACCGTACCTGAGGGATCACTTTGGAAGCTTTATGCATTGCACAGTCAAGGGTATGGTTGAGGAAGCCCACAGGTACGGTTCGTCTAGGGGACCCCTACGTGGTCGACTATGCATATGGCCCTTAGAGACAAGACAAGAAGGTAGTCGAGAAGGAGAACCAGTATCAGTAGCAAATAGTAGGTGTTGGTAGTATTCAGTATCTTAATTTTCTCGAACGATTGGGTTTCAAACTACAGAGAGAATGACAGAGTTAATAAAAACTTCTACTCTCTTCTTTTACTGTATATTAAACAAGACGCTCGATATTATTTGATAATAATAATACCAAATTATTTAATGGATACTATGCATTTGTTCTATGTCGCCATAATCAATGGAAATTAATTACTTAGTGTACGAAAACTTCTTCGTCCAACACGAGTGTAATGTTTCACTGCAGTGTATGCCATTTGTAAGTAAGCATCTCTTATTTTAGTATGACTTTCAAGATCGAAGCGAACAAGAATGACGACTGACTTTGATTTTTTTTTTATTTTTTTTTTTTTGCCGAAAACAAAGAAGATAACCAGATAAGATACAGAGGTTAAAAGGAACATTCAGGTGGTGAGGTCAATGCATGCACCTCAGAGATTTCGATTAATTAGATCTTGCTGTACTACAAACAAAAACGAGCCTGGAGCTTTTTACTCGGAACGCAGACTATTGCAACATACGGTACTCAGCAATAGGTAACTGTTGTCGAGAGATGTTTCGGTAGTAGTTTCACTTGCGGCCACTATCAATTCGTTCTTTATCGACCTACAGCAGTATCATTCTATGTTGGGGGCACTAGGGGGCCAAGAATTTGAGCAAGGGGGGCCTGGCCCCCACGCCCTCCCTTGGTTCCGCTACTGCTGGTAGGCATTACATTTGGAGAACTGTATATAGTGTAGCCAAATATAAACTACCACTTAATTCAGTATGATGTCCTTATTCTGTAAAAAATGCGAAAACTCGATTTAGGGGCCGATTAATTTTTTTAAACCCTGATCCGGAAACAATCTTTTCTGCAAGATCGCAATCTCTTGATTCATTTTTTTGGGATCTTCTTAAAATTGTTGTTAACAAACAAAATACACCAAGCCAACAATAAGTGCAAATTATACTACTTTGAACACACACACAAACACATTTACACAATTGTATTTATTTTATTTCTGAAGAACAGAGAAAAATTTAAGCATTTATATTGATCAGTCAACACGAAAATTTTCATGGATTTTTCACGTTTTATCGAAAACTTCCCTTTTTCCGTTTGCTAAATTTACCTACGAAATTTCCCTAGCTTAAGGAAATTTTCCTCAAACTACGAACACTGCTCGTTCTTATACTTCACCACTCGCATGGCTCCCTATATAATGATTCCTTCAACTTTACATATTCGCGAGAATGCTTTCCTTGCAGGTGATTTTGTTCAAGTTAGCGCTAATTTTCTCTAATTAATTTCTTCACTACCTACTTAGGTTGCAGGTATGTCTCTTATATACATAAATCACCCAGTGGTTATTCATAGTGATATTGAAGATTTAACCCCCAATGCTTTCAATTAATGGTGAAATATTTTCTCCCGTCACTGACAACTATCTGTAATCAACCCCTGTTTAAGTATTATTTTATGTATTATTACTTCCAGAAAAGAAGAATCTTCTTGGGTAGTTTTGAATGCACCGAGTGAGGGAATCACCGTGATTACTTTGTGGTTCATTCACAAAGGCCTATAGGGCTTAAGCCCCCCAACAGAAGATTTTTTTTTTTCAATACGACATGTAATACATAATATAATATATAAACAGATTCATTGCAATTTTTTGGTTTAGCCAAAGTTTAACCAGTAGTGCTATTCTAATTGTTTAACAACCGGTTCTGTAAATTGCAGAATCTGAAAAGAAAATCAATAGAATGTTAGAAAACTTGAGAAGGGGCTGTGAAGAATATGTGATGAAAATAAGTGTTACGAAGACAAAAACCATGATGATTGGGACGACGCGGATAGTCTTAGATATAAGTGGGAGGGGAGAAAATAGTGAATATTTTTCGATACCTAGGTAGTATACTTAGTAATAACATAAATTGCGAACGTGAAATAAAAGCAAGGAGAGGAATGGCGAAAGATTTTAGGAGGAAGAAAAATCTGATTTGTAGGACCGTGAATAAAGAGTTGAGAAAAAGATTCATAAAATACTTCGTGTGGAGTATTTACTTTATGATCGGAAACATGGATATTTCGCAAAAGTGATGAAAAATGATTGGATGCTTCCGAAATGTTGGTGTGGAGAAGAATGGAGGAAATTAGTTGGGTCGATTGGAAAACGAATGAGAGTGTGTTCGGAATGGTGGAGGAGGAAATAACAATTTTAGATATAATTAAGGCGACAAAGAGAAACTGGTTGGGAGATTGCCTATGAAGAAATTACATCACGAAGGACGTGTTAGACGTTATGTTGGCAGGAAAGAGAGGGAGAGGGTGAAGGATGATACAGTTGATGAACGACATAAAAGCCGAAAAATCATACGTGAAGACGAATAGGTTGGCGTAAGAGCGTAGAGCATGGAAGGTTCTCGGCTGCGGTAAGTGACCTGCCCGTAACCTATATATAATATATGAGATATAGTTGAAGGTTAGGCAAATAGATGTGACATGTAGCGACCTCCATAACATTTATTATAAGGGGTGACGAAATTATGAAGCACTTAGTATATTTTTGAAAAAGTGTCTTAAGATAGATGGTTGTCAAAAAGAAATTGGAAAGACCTTGATCCAGCAATGGATCGAGAATGGTTAATGGTCTGTATTTGTGTGAAATAGGTATAAATAACTCTCACCATTTCATTCGTATGATCGCAGTTGTTATTCTTGATATCTGAGCATTTGAGATTAAGGAATAAACGCCTACAGAAATACAAAAGATACAGAAATACTATCTGCATAGTTTGTTCTCGGTTCCCGAAAATGGGTTCTGATACGTGAGGTTGGCACTGGCCAGTTCGTTTTTGATAAAGGGGAGTCGTTTCAGATTTTGATTCAGGGGGCAAGAGCACCACCGACAAAAGACTTGCATGTTTAATACTAGTATATTAATAGACAATCGATTAAAGTATACCCATTCCTCAAACTTTTGGGAGCAATTGCCCCCTTTTCTTCTAAATGATGCCCCTGTTTATAAATCGTGAACAAATAATGTCCTTGAGAACATTCATGAACAAGGAATGAGCAAACGATCTAGATAATATGTTTTCGATTTCGAAAAACAGTTTCTAACATGTTCACGCACTTAATTTCTTTGGCTTTTTTTCACTCTTGGCTAGGTCATATGTGTTGTGTGTGTGCGTATGTGTTGGTTCTGGTGAATAATAAATGGTTCTGCGAACTCGAAATATTTTAACAACCGGTTCTATCGAACCGTTGCAAACCGCTTGAATGGAACAACTGGGCCTTATTCAGAGTCCTTTTGACGTATGATTGGCGTCATACTATTGGTCTGACTACTGCAGAAAACATATGTTAGTCGAACTCTTTAGTATGGCACTAATGACGGGTCAGAACGACTCTGCATAAGGCCCACTGAGTTTAACAAGCACATCCTCTTATATCTTGGATCTACGCAACGCAAATTTTGTGATTTAGTTTTTGATAATAATTGGTACATAAGTTATAACGACTTTTTGTATTGTGTCGCTGAGCGCACCATCTATTTACTTTAGTGTTAATTTACATGCTGAAGTTAAGGCCAACCGTGCCTTGTTTGCACTTAATCGTGCAATGATCTGAATATATTAGAGCTTTTTATAGAAAAGTAATTTAATTTTTGCGCTGAATTCGAATATGCACTCGGTTTTTCTCCATCACGTACGATTTTCCCGTAACAGAGGGATTTTCGGGAAAATCCCTCAAAAATTTCCCTTTTCGTTTATTTACACCCCAAGATCTTGTCCCCTTGCATATACTAACATAAAAATTATACCTAAGTATACTTTGATTCATATTTAACAAACCCTCCAAGTTTCGTAATAATCGCTTTATTCTTTCTAGAGAAATAAATATGTTTGTATGTATACTGTGTGTACTGTTTATTGCACCTTATAGTAATGCTTTCAGATCTCTTAAGTTGAGGTAAAACGTTTTGCTTTATTACCACAAACACATATATAAAATATAATACAATATAATTTACAAGTGTGACAATTTACAATAAACAATAATACAAATGTACCAAAAGGTCATGAAAAGACAATCAAAACTATCACAATATATGAAACTTCCATTGGGTTACAAAAACGTACACTACTTCCTTCTTTTGTAAGAAATGTTGCATTCTCTAACAAGACCCCAACAATAGTCCCCCATCATTGAAGGATCCCATCGTCCCTGGTACCTTTTCTCCATTGCCATTATATCTTGGTGGAACCTTTCCCCCTGTTCGTCGCTGAGAGCACCTAGGTTAGCAGGAAAGAAGTTGAGGTGGGAGTGCAAAAAGTGGATTTTTAAAGACATCCTACAACCCAACTCTTTGTATTTCTGTATCATGTCCTGTACGATTTCTGTGTAACTCTCAGCTTTGTTATTGTCCAGAAAGTTGCGCACAACACACTTAAATGCTGTCCAGGCAGCTAGCTCAGCACTGTTTAACTTGCTGTCAAAGCTATCATCAAGCATTAATTTCCTAATTTGGGGACCAATAAACACTCCCGCTGAAATCTTAGCATCACTCAGGTTAGGGAACTTATCTCGCAAATACTTGAAACCTTCACCAGATGTGTCCATGGCTTTGACAAAGTTTTTCATAAGTCCTAACTTGATATGAAGTGGCGGTAGTAATATCTTATTAGGATCTACCAAAGGAGCGTATTTGACGTTGCATTCTCCAGGTACGTAATTCACTCTAGGTTCCCATTCCTTCACTTCATAATGTTTGGCATTAGCTCGGCTATCCCATAAACATAAAAAACATTGGTACTTCGTGTAACCGCACTGCAGTCCTAATAAAATACCAACTATCTTGAGATCACAACATATTTGCCAACAATGGTCCTTGTAATTTATAAGATTTAGCAAAGTTGACATGGTGTCATAGGATTCCTTAATCTTCACTGAGTGCGCAAGTGGTATAGAAGGTTTTTTATTTCCATTATGTAAAAGGACAGCTTTAAGGCTGACCTTTGACGCGTCGATAAATAACCTCCATTCTTCTGGAACGTAAGGAATTCCTAGCTCCGCCATCAACCCATTTATATCCGTACATACGCACACATTATCTTGCATTGAGAAATAGCTTGAAAATTGAACATGCCTTTTCCTGTACACTGATATGTTTGTTTCTGCATCCAATAAGTTCCACTGCTGGAGCCTTGATCCCAGAAGTTCCGCCTCTTGTTTTGTCAGGTGCAAATCACAGACTAGGTCATTAAGTTCACATTGCCGGATGAAATGTGTCTCGCGAACACAGTCAGGGATGAACGTTGGATCCTTGGATGTACATGTTGATGTCGATGGTTCATCAAGGTCATGATCATCATCAGAGTCTTTTGGCCATATCTCTTCCCAGTTGGTAAGGGGCCCGGGAAGTGGAAGTTCATCCCCGTGCGGAATATGTCTAATTGCGGATTTAACGTTGGGATAACTTATTGTGTATTTGCTTTTTTTAGAATGTCCCTTAACTACTGTGAGACAAAAATAACAATCATCCAGATGGTTGGTGGGTTCTCTCCACACCATTGGTACAGCAAATTTCATGAACCTCCGTTTCCCTTTGGCCCATGCAAGTAAAGTGACGTAGCATGACGCACAAATTATGTTGGGTGCCCAAGTTTTGTCCTGATCTCCCACACGACATCCGAAATATATATAATATGCTAGTTTCACCGATGGCGTAATGGATCTACACTGTCCTTTAACTACAAACTGGCCACACACACCTAACAAAAACTATTTGGTGAGTTAACACACGAACGCCGTCCTCTTGACGCCATTGTACTGATCACAAACTAAACTTTTGGTCTTAGTTGGGTATAATGCCGTTAAGATCAAACATGAAAGCACTCTTAGCAGCAAAGACAACTTTGAAAGTGAAGTAGTGTTAAACCACACGTCAATATAAAAATGTACAAAACTCCCTCACCAGGTGTCAAGAACACAAGAAAGAAAGAAATGCGCGGGGGAGGGGCAAACGATACCGTAGTGGAAAATTCAGACTGCATTAGTTCATTGTTGTCAACAATGAGTCTGTATTCCATTCTTTCTTTCTTTTGCATTCTGTTACATTTGATAACAAATATTGATAACCATTTCATGAACAAAACGAAAAAACTTGGAGAATTGTATATATATGTATTAAGATATACATATACTGTACGTTTAAAAAAATATACGTTGGAAGTACATTCTATTTTTATACACGTTTCTAATTTACAGAGAGCAATACAAGTGTGTTGTTGACTATTGTAAATATTCATTTTTGTGTCTGTGTTTGTAATAATAAAGCAAATCGTTTTTACCCCAACTCAGGAGATCCGAAAGCATTACTATCAGGTGCAATAAACAGTGCACACAGTATACATACAAATATATTTATTTCTCTAGAAAGAACAAAGCGATTTTTACGAAACTTTTAGGGTTTATTAAATATAAATCAGGGTATACTTAGGTATAATTTCTATGTTACTATATGTAAGGAGACAGGAGCTAGGGGAATAAAATATCTGAAAAAGGGAAATTTTTGAGGGAATTTCCCGAAAATCCCTCTGTTACGGGAAAACTGTACGTGATGGAGAGAAACCGAGTGCATATTCGAATTCAGCGCAAAAAGTTCCTTTAAGATCAGGTGATTTTTCTCATGTACAAACAAAAAGTTTAAATTTGTTAACTAGTGTTATTGTTCCTTCCGTTTCTATTTTCGCGATTTTTTCCTCTTTGTTAGTTATTAGTACGGCCGCGCCTTTTTCGTCTAAACTGATACATTATATCTTTTGTGCCACTAATAAAGTTGTGCTATTTGTTTTGGATACCTGCTAATATCTGTTGAAATACATGTTGCAGCAGGGAGCGCTCCTCACGTGACGTGTAAATCTATTTTAAATTTGTGCTTTGCACATGACGTCACGATAGGAGCAAGTGAATACGTTCTGGTAAGAGCGCTTTTCAATACATGCGAAAAGATTTAATTTCACACTTCGCGGTTTATTCAAATGTTGATTCCTTGTATTCATTGCTGAATTTTAATTTCTGCTTGTTTCGATATTAGGTGTCTAGTTTCTTAATATTTTAGTTTTCTGATTTTTTCAATTGTTGTACATGCGTGTGTGCTACGTATAGTGTTTCAGATAAATTTAACTGATATTTTTATTATCTTTTTGTTTAGTGTTATTTGGCATTGTCTCGTGAGTATACACTACACAAAAAGTAAACATAATACCTGGCTACGAAGTCACCGGCTGTCATACCTAGTCTATAGTAGAAAAACTAAGGGCACAAACATAGTATATCATTTCTTTCCAAAAGGTCCTCTTTTACAATAAGTGAAATAAATAAATAAATAAATAAATAAATAAAAATAAAAAGTTTTCAAGTGTCGAAGGAAAGGCCCCTTCATTGTTCAAAGAAAAGAACTTAATTTCAAGTGTCGAGGGAAAGAACTTTCACTGAATGTTCCCAATATTTGAAAGCAGATTATCACATTCGGGATTTGCGATCAGTACTGTTTATCTCTGGTGTGTGCGGTCCCTTGTTCGTTCTCCCGCCAAGTAGCCTAAGTTTGTGATAGGCAACATTGTCCCATTCTTTCCACTTTTGCATTCCACCATTATTCACTTGCGTTAATCATCGTCTCCTTTAGGCTAAAGGGCATAATCGTGGGACATTAAACTCTTTGATTCATTTGTTTTTCTGAATGACCCATTCGACACACTAAATGCCAGATGTAGAAATGGTGAGAAAGAACTGCCATATACCTATGACACACATCAAGTTCAAGAAAGAATTTTACGAGAGCTTTATGTTTGTTGTGAAGGAATGCGGGTAGGTTATTCACATCTCTTGCCTTTTCAGAAAGTTTCCTAACAACAATTCGGTCTTTGGTCCTTTTTATTCTGATCTCCAATTGCTAAATATTAAGAATCTTCTGAGAGTGCAACCATGTAAGTCAAGATAGTTTGGAGAACTTTCACAAATACGAGGACGTTGTCGTTTTAATGACTATCCGACGCTAACTGAATTCAAACACCGTTTGCGGCTTCTACTAATGGGAAAAAATATAAATTAAATACTTCTTTCAAATGAAGTTGATTGTTTTGACTTAAAAATTACTAAAAGTTGATCTACTCGATATGACACAACAAAACTGAAATTGACTATATCTTTATTTCGGATGAGAGAATACTCATTCAATCATCAGATGTTGATCAAACGACAGACAGCTCAGTAGAAGAGTTTCTAATTCTTGCTGGATGCATGGTTTATCGGGAAAGACAACAGGACACTCATTATGTAAATAAGTGAAAAATATCCAGATGTAAATGAACAAGGAATCATTCTATTTGTGAGAACTAGAATGTTTATTTGCATGGTATACATGAATAGGAGGGTTCAGATATCAACACCTACCCAAAGAAGAAAATCTTGACAATGCGTGGCCTTACTTTGACAAGGTTCTAACTGCATGTGGCTACATTTTTAGGAAAACGAGTTTAAAGTTTTATAGGCTAGAATTGTTTTATTTATAAACTAATTATTATGATGTTTTCACACAATGATTAACTGCCTACATGGTTTACATTTAAATAGTTGTTGTTGGAAATGGGGCTTTACCTTTTTTGTTTTGGACAATCAGTAAAATGCAGTTAGAACCCACACAGCAAGGAATATTTTCTCAACCAAAAGAAAATATTTTCCTTGGTTTCCAAAAGGTTTTCCTTCTCTGGAGATTTCCATGCTGGTTTCCCTAATGTATTCCGAATATTTCCGGAAAATATTTTCCCAAAAATGTTTAGAAAACATTTTAGAAATTACCGAAAGTACATTTTGAGAATGCTAGCCGGAAAGTATATCCAGGAAAATATTCACAAAATGTATTAGAAATATTTTATTGGATGTAATCTAATATGTTTTCACTATTGAGAAGGAAAATATTTTCGAAATGATAATAAAAATGTTTTCAATATATGATATGGGAAACAATGAAAGGAAATATATTGCATATATTTGAAAAATGTTTTCTAATAGGTTATTTGCAATATTTTCTATTTTTACAAGAAAACATATTGAATATATATTTTTTAAAACGTTTAAAATATTTTAAAAATAAATTCTTTCGTAATATAAGAAATATTTTTCAGAAATGTTCTAAAAAGGTTTACTTAATTTTAACAAAAGTATTTTGGTAACCTTCTGTTATAACTTAAATGGAATATTTTCGTACAATATTTTAGTCTTATTTCCAGAATATTTTATCGGATTTTGAATATAAAACTCTAAAACAGGGAAAAGTAAACATATTAAAAATGAATAGAAAATATTTTCCGTTATGTTTTGGAAAATATTTTGTGTTTTTAGTGAACAACATTTTCTGATATATTATAGAAATATTTTTACATTGTTTTGAGAATATACTCTTCCGTTACTGGAGAAAATATATTTCTTGTTATATCTGAGAAATATCCCAAATGCTTACCGGAAATATTTTTAGAAAATGTTTGGAAAACATTTTATGAAGTACAATAAGTATATTTTTAGAACGTTAGAAGGAAAATAATCTAAGGAAAATTTTCACAAATTCTACTATTGTGTTGAATGTAATGCAATATATTTTCAATGTTGAGAGAGAAAATGTTTTCAAAGTAATACTGAAAATGTTTTACATACATGATATAAAAAACAGAATAGGAAATATATTCCATAGATTTTACAAATGTTTTCCAACGTGTTACTTGCAATCTTTTCTATTGTTACGAGAAAACGTATGAAATATAATTTTAAAAATGTTTCGAATATTTTAAAAATAAATTCGTTCGTAATATGAGAAATATTTTCCAGAAATATTTTTAAAACATCTATTAATTTTGTATGGAAATGTTTTTGTTACCTTCTACTGTAAATTAACCCTAGGAAGTCCAAGAATTTTTTTTTGTCTCAAGTAGGTCCAAGGGGGGGGGGCTCCTCGAACCCACCGTATAACATACTATAACTCACATAATGCCATCTAACAAGAAATGAATATAGAATAAGCATTCAGAACTTACTTGTGGCTGATATGTTGTTTCCCAACATAAAAACACAATCCTTGTTAAATACAAACGAAAAAATCTAAGTTTAGGAAATATACTTGTAGAAAATATGTCACATGGAAGTCCAAGGAGGGGGTTCGATGAGCCCACTACTTAAAAATAATTTTTAATTTACAAGTTACTAAATAATACCGCACATTAATGATGTGGATTTATCAAAGAAGTAATAATAGACAACAAATAAAATTCTCAATATTTTAATCAAGACTTACGACGGAGTTTTTCAGGAAATGTACTTGTAGAAATTATGTCACATGGAAGTCCAAGGAGGGGGTTCGATGAGCCCACTACTTTGAAATAATTTTTAACTTACAAGTTACTAAATAAAAATGCACATTAATGATGTGAATTTATCAGAGAAGTAATAATACACAATAAATCAAATTCTCAATATTTTCATCAAGATTTACGACGGGTTTTTTTCAAGAAATACAAACGAGCTTGGACTTTCTAGGGTTAAATAAAATATTTTCATACAATATTTTAGAATTATTTTCAGAATATTTTATCTAATGTTTAATTAAAAAAGTTAAAACAGATATTAAAAATGAATATAGTTTGATGTTTATGAAATATAGTTTATGAAATATAGTTTGTGCTTTTAGCTAATAGTATTTTATTATATATCAAAGAAATACTTTTACATTATTATCATAATATATGCTTCTGTTACAATAAAAGTACATATTCTTTGTTATACCTAAAATGAATTTTATCGGAAATGTTTCTGAAACATTTTTCTAATTTAAATATGATGGAGAATATATATATATATATATATATATATATATATATATATATATATATATATATATGTAGAGAGAGAGAGAGAGAGGAAAGTTACCAATACCAGCCCCCTATCCCTAATCCGGCACCCCAGTCTCTAGCGTCTCTATGAAGCATAAACAGCCAAGTGTTGTGCTGGGCACATTACTTACTCCGATTAAGAAAAGGCGCTGATATTAGAAAGTAATCCTACAAAGTTTGGGGTCTGAGAATCAGTAGGCATTGTGATTTCAGTGACTTGCAAGTTATGGTAGTGTCACAAAAATCTGAAGTTTCACGATAAAGGAGTATGGGTAGGCAAAATTTTCATTATAGTAGCTAATTAAGGAACTACAATGTAAGTAAATACGTGTTTAGTAATACATTATAAGCTTTAATTGCGAAACTATTACGTTTGTTTCCGCTACAGTTTAAAGTGGTATAACAACTACATGAGCTCCTAGCGGAAATCGAACCATGGTCTCCCGTGCTCAAGGCGTATATGCTAACCATACAAACGCGAAGAAATTCACAAAAGCTCACACACACACACACACACACACACACACACACACACACACATATATATATATATATATATATATATATATATATATATATATATATATATATACAGGGTGTCTCAAAAGTCCCTTACCACAACTATTAAAATCCGAATGGATGTACTTTCAGCAAATTTGATATGGTAGGTGAACTTGAGGGTTAGGGGGACACTTTCTGGCGTAGGGTACGCGGACGGCTGCCATCTTGAATTTAACTTTTTTGTTACAAACGCTACGTGGGTCATGTGATACATGACCATAGCCTAGAATTTCACCAGAAAACCGAATCTGAAGTCAAAATGCATTTATCTTTATGCGGTTAACAGTTATCCACAATTGCAAGTGTGACTTTCGTATTACATAATCTGCTCAACATGTTGTCCGTGCTGGGCAATGCATGTGTTCAGACGCTTCTCCCAATTACTATGGACACGTATTAAGGTTTCTGAGGATATTTGTTCACAGGCAGCCATGATACGTTGTTCCAGATGGCGAACATCGCGAACTTTCACAGCATACACCATAGCCTTCACAGGTCCCTACAGGTAGAAGTCAAGGGGGGTTAAGTCGGGTGATCGGGCAGGCCATTCCACTGGTCCATGTCGACCAATCCACGTCCCAGGGAATTGTTCATTCAGGAACTGACGCACCTGGATGCCATAATGGGGAGGTGTACCATCTTGTTGGAAGAACCTGGGGAAGGTACCATCTTCGGACATCAAAGCCGGCATTATGTTTTCCTGCAACAACGCGAGGTGTCGGTCTGCATTTAACGTTCCTGGAATGAAAAACGGACCGACGATCTTTGTTCCCCATATGCCTGCCCATACCATAGTTTTCCCTGCACCGGTCATTTTCGAGGGATGTGTCCAAGCGGGGTTGTCACGGGACCAATAGCGCATGTTTTGCCTATTGACCTCACCATTTACGTAGAAATGGGCTTCATCCGAAAAAAGTATCTGCATAGCGAACTGCGGATTTACCCTCAATTGCTCAATAGCCCACTCGCAAAACTGAACGCGACGATCGGGATCGTCCTCCGACAAATGTTGCTGCAATTGCATTTTATATGGATGCCACTTATACCTTTGGAGCACTCTGTGCACTGAACTGTGACTCACGGCACACTGCATTGCTAAACGACGTGTGCTTCGCTGCGGCGACTTCGAGAAGGAGGCCAGCACGGCAGTAGCTGTTTCTTCGTCCGTGGCTGTCCTTGGCCGTCCACTACGGAGTCTATCCACAACTGTTCCCGTTTCTTCGAATTTGGTCAATAACCGTCTCACTGCAACATGCGATACAGGTGTTCGTTGTGGATGACGCGCATTGAAATCGGCAGCCACAGCGCGGGCACTTCTCGCGTCCCATATTTTGATGATCTGGATGCGTTCGTCCCTCGTTAAGGGCATGATTCACAACCTGCAAGACAAAAGAAACGCAGTCAAATTCACAACTTCAATTGTGGATAACTATTTACCGCGTAAAGATAAATGCATTTTGACTTCAGATTCGGTTTTCTGGTGAAATTCTAGCCTATGGTCATGTATCACATGACCCACGTAGCGTTTGTAATAAAAAAGTTAAATTCAAGATGGCAGCCGTCCGCGTAACCTACGCTAAAAAGGGCTCCTCCTAACCCTCAAATTCACCTACCGGATCAAATTCGCTGAAAGTACATCCATTTGGATTTTAATAGGGGTGGTAAGGGACTTTTGAGACAGCCTGTATATATATATATATATATATATATATATATATATATATATATCAGGGGCGTCATTTAGAGGGGGCAGGAGGGGGCAATTCCCCCCCAAGAGTTTGAGGAATACATACGCTTTAATCGATTGTCTACTAATGTACTAGTACAATACGAGAAAGTCTTATGTTGGTGGTGCTCTTGCCCCCCTCAAGCAAAATCTGAAATGACGCCCCCGATATATATATATATTGTTGAGTTGATATTGAGTTAACGTCCCTTTTAGCAGCGAGGCGTGGACCTACTGATTAACGCGGAATCCGAACTAAATGTGGATGTCTTTTAGGCCGCGCCTCTATTACTTCCGAATGCGATTGCGAATGCGAATTTCCCAGCACGTGTAAATAAATTGGAGAGGCCTCGACTAGTTCCGACCAGCAAATTGTGAAAAAACCGACGAAAAGATACGAATGATCCCAACCTGTTGGGATTGTTCGCAGTGTGCGAATTAGATAATCTATATTGGGGGGGGGGATAAAATTAGGCCAAAGGACATAGTCTGAAGGTTCAAATTTCAAAATGAGACAATAAATGCCTTACCCCCCATATATATATATATATATATATATATATATATATATATATATATATATATATATATATATATATAATATGTGTGTGTGTGTGTGACATTGTAATAAATAAGAGATTTATTAATTTAATAAATCTACCGACAATAACTATGCACATATATATTGTCTGACATACACACATCCCACTAAACCTTTCTGAACGTGTTTTAATGTTGTACTCACTCTTGTTCCCGTAGCTCTCTAAGGTTCATTTAGTTAATAATTCGGTTCGAGCGATAGCCATGATCACAAGCATATGTTAATTTTTCCACTCATATTGAAAGCTTCCACTTTGCATTAATACATACAGGTTGCGAAAAGAAACCTACTTCAGTCTTGTGAAAACCACTAAAATTATCAGTTAAACCGGACATATCCTCTCTCTTTTTTTTATTATATATATAAAGAAAATCTAGATATTAGCCTATCAAATAAGAAATGAATTATTGCTGGTCCCGATTTCTCACATCAAGGTCAAGTCGAAGGCCAAATATTTAAAAAATCTCAATTCAAATTTCGAGCTTGTGCTTTTACTTCCCGCTAAAGCTGTGCTCATCACGACTTTTTTCTCCAAATATCGATTTTGTGATGGGCAGAGAAAGTCAACACTTAAAAATTATTTTACTGTTAGGTTGAAGATGAGTTGATTCACTATGGGCTGCGTTATTCAAATAAAGTAAAACATTACACTGAAGTTTTTCAGACAACATTAATTGCGTGGACAGCAAACTGTACAGCGAAAAGATGGAAAAATGAAGGGTTAACTTTAAAAAAAAAAACCGCTCCAGTTGAAATGCTTATACAGACACGGACAATGATCCGGAGAACCAGTCGTATTAACAAATGCTGAAACAAATCTTGAATTATTTGCTTATTCACCTAAAAATCACCTTCATTAACATGTCTGCTCACTAGGAGCGTATCCCCCAGCGTGTACGTTAACATATACTTACGAGAGAATACCTATATCTCAGATTTTGAGTACAGTTTCAAAAGTTCATTTCCATAAACTGTAAAAGCAGTGGTTACTATGCTAATTATCACAAATTAAATGCAACTTTTGAGTTGCATACACACAACCTACTAGGGAATGAAGACCATGTGCTAACAAAGAATAAACTGGAAAATAAAATAAAAATAAAATATATAACAAAAATTAAAATAAGATGATAATCGATACAAAAGTCGAGGATGAATATGACATGTCCGACCTTCGCCAAGTATGGTGGAAGAAGCTATTTGTTTACTTCTTCTTGGTCAACCGCTAAGAACATTTATAAATCTATATCTGGCTTTGTTATACGCAATTAGTACATTCAAATTCACAAACGATGACGAACTGAAGGGTACGAAGGTACAGTTGCAAGCAACAACCGTAGTCATAATAATATAGTTCTACTAAACAACGTTGAAAATAGTGGGTAATTAGGTGGTAAGTAGAAATGACCAAAACTGAACAGTTTACATCGATCATTTCGAAGAAATAACAAAAATCAGTGAAATTTGGAGTTATACTAAGCATAGTTTGAGGGGGAAAGCGAGCATCCCCGGTGGGGATACTTCAGCTGACTTCTTTGGGGGGAACAAAATGTAATTGAGGGGGAAAATCCCCCTGATCCCCCCCGGTAATTCGCACCCTGATTGTTCGTCCGAATACGTGCGAAGGAGATTTGTCTGCAGAGGAATTGAGCGCTACGAGAAAAATAAAGTTTGTTTTGCGTGATAGCAGACGACGTTGCAAGGTGCGGAGATAAAAAAAAAAAATAAAAATTAAGATAGAAGTAGATGTTCATGGTTTAATAAATTGTGCTTTTGATAAAGTTGCATTGTGGAACCAAGCTTATCCAGATTATCACAAACGACACGTCGTGAACAAATTATGGGCAGATGTAAGCAAGGAACTTGGCGTGGAAGGTATGTATATTTTTCTTTGTTTTGTCTTTAAAATATGAAGATTTAATTAATACATCAACTCCAACTTTTTATTCAATTAATTTTTCCTTTCTGTTCCTTAAATAATGATTTTAGGAATATATGTAATTATTGACAAATATGTTTGAAATAACAAAAACGGGTTCCTTTTTCTCATGGAGAAAAGTTACGTAGAAAGTAGATTGATTCTGTAATCTCTAATCTTATTTAGTTAATTTATTTAAAGTGAAAATAGTAGCGGTTACCACGAAAGCATAATAATAAAGGGAGCGACGTTCAGTCTATTTTGCACACAAAGGAAATGAAATTCATCCTTTGAATGTGCAAAATATGTCATTTATCCGCATTCGTCTTCTTCGTGCTCTCAAGATTTTAAGGTACGAATTTTGAAGCAAAAATATATCACATTGAAGCGTTGAAAGAGACATTGCAACTTGATTCGCATTCGCAATCGCATTCGGAAGCAATGAAGGCGCAGCCTTACACGTCATTCTATTACCTCTGCCGTGTCGTGACAAAACGCTGTAACTTTGGCGAAGAAGTTTTGCGAAAATGAGCCTTAAAGTTTTCATCCGAAAATGTGATCTGTATCGTGTAGAAATAGTGTATCTTGACTTTGGAAACACGTGGTTACATGTAATGTTAGGTAAATGCATGTTGTGTGATTAAATTTGGTGAAAATTGATTGGTTGACCATATTGCCTAGTTACACTGGTTCTACACGATACAGATCACATTTTCGGATGAAAACTTTAAGGCTCATTTTCGCAAAACTTCTTCGCCAAAGTTACAGCGTTTTGTCACGACACAGCAGACCTGTAGTATGCAGCGCCAGGGGAAAGTATATGAACCAGCGTTGCCAGATCTAGCATAATGATGCTAGATCTAGCATAATTTGCATTTCTTTAGATCTAGCATCTTGCTTTTAGCATCCTACCCAAATTTAGCATAATTTCAGCAAGTTTATCAAAAAGCCGTAAAACCTGAAGATGAGAAATAAGTTGGTCGTGGGAAGAAAAAGAACGGCAGAAATGTATCCTCTTTCATCGATTCATATAGTCGGTAAACCATACAGGCAGTCTTATTTTCCGAAGTAAGTTAAAAATGGCTTTGTTTGTTTGTTTTTTTTTTTGGCTTCACCCACGGTTTTCTAATTCTTTAACTGCGAGGCATGGTCGGAGCTATGGGGGCCATTATCCCCTGCCAACTTTTTGACAATTTCACCATCTTTATTTCTGACTTCATGACCACCTTTATTCCTGAAATGAAAGGTCAGGGACCAACCAAAAATTTGCCCCCCCCAGCAGACAATTCCCAACTCCGTTTATGCTGATAGGTAATTTTCTTTCAAAATATGTAAACAAACACTTTGCATTCATTTATACGATATATACGCCATTGAGTTTGGGAACGACTGCACTAGTTAGTTGAGTTAAGCTTTGGTGCGTGAAGTATTGAGTTCTATCCACGCATTCTTGACCTCTGCGTATTTTAAGTTACGTTATCGTATCTCAACTTCGTTTTTTTTCTTTTAAAACTCCTGAAATAGTAATTATGAGGATCTAGCATAATTTGACCGAATCTAGCATAATTTCGATCAGGTTTTGGAATAATTCCGAACTGTCAGTCTGGCAACGCTGATTTGAACCAGCGAGTTTTGAAAACAAATGAGTGTTAGATACTGGTGGATCATTCATTTGTGAAGATGAATACAAATAAATTGCTTGAAATATTCCTTCCATTGAAGAAAATAGTAACAAGTCAAAATGTTCAATAGAGATCACCTATCGAATTTAGCATTTGGAGCCTACTAAGACTACATTTAAGTCGGAGGCGAGAAAAACACTGTTAATAGTGATGAAGAAAGAAAGAAAGAAGCAAAGAAGCTAACATTTGAAACAAGTAAGTTTTTATTTATTTATATATTTATAACATTTGACAAATTTCTTCCATTTTCAGATTAGGGTAGAGCTTTGTATTTCTCTTAACGGCTTAAGTTTAGAGTTGCCCCTCAACCCCAAACTGGTTTGTGTTTTTTGCACGGGTTAATTTACAACGTCCGCTCCAGCAGATACTCTCACTCAGAAAGGAGAAATTACACATTAATAATTTTATGAAAAAGAATCAAAACTTACCTAACTTTAAGCTAAACCCTACCCTACTTATTTATATCTTACTCTACTTTACCATACCCTACTCTACTATATTTTTTCAAAGGGCCCTACTTATCGATGCGTAGTTGGGGCGTGTCTTACCCTTATGCACTGTAGTTTTTATGTTGTACGTCCATACTGTCCTTATACTGACCTCTCCTTATGTCAATCTGCACCGCTTTTTATGAAAATCAGGAAAATTTACAGGAGAAATGAGGTAAGAAATGATAATTTGAAGTTTTTATTTGATGTTTAGGAATTTAAGTTCGGTATGAGAGTTATGTTTAATACGAGAAAAGATATGTGGAAGTTAGTACTATTTGCCGGATGCGGAAGCATTCGCGGAAGGTTTCAGCAGCATGGTAGTTGTAAAATATGGCGAACAGGTGTAATGAATGCTCAAAAATAATGAAGAAAACCTTTTAAATTTTTGTAAAGCCAACGGAGTACTAAAGTTAAGTGAAATGTAATAATTTTTAATACTTTAAGCACTGTTTTTTGTATGTTGCAAAGTCCCAGGGCACCTACAGACTGGAGGGGCAACTCTAAACTTAAGCCCCAGTTTGTGCTAGGTAGCCACTGAAAAGCGCGAGTGCTATCTAACTGAGTAAGGACAGAAGTGCAGCACGAAAGCCCGAGTGATAAGGGTGCGCCCGTAGGGAGCAGGCGCGTCATCGACGGGGGTTACGCGCATAAACGATGATAGTGGAATAGCACACTAACAACTATTTATTCCGAAGTTGGTCGTCGCCTACTTTTTGGCTAAAAGTGTAATAATTGGTTTCTTTCTTTACCAAAGCTTTACATTTAATTCACATAATAATGCCGAGTGAGCGTTAGCGAGTGGAGACGGGTTAGTGCAACGCAGGGCACGTTGTTTTCTGTTTTTATTACTGCTAAATGGAAATGAAATGAAATCTTTGAGTTTTACGTCCCACGGTTATGCCGGTTAGGCTAATGGAGACGGTGATAATGGGAGATGAGTGAAATGGTGGAATGAAGAAAGTGGGAGGAAACGGGAGAACCCCGAGAAAACCCACGAGCACGGTGTTTGTCCACCACAAAGTTCACTTGGCGTAGGCAGGGTTCGAACCCGGGACCCCAAGCACCAGAGGTTACTGCTAAATGGGAAAACGAGCCTGTGTTCTAGAAGATTGCTGCCTTCTTGGTTATGTCACTAACCGTTACAGTAGACAATATATCTTTCTCCACGTTTCTTTATATTAGTATATATCAGGGTTGGCAAAAACCATGTTTTTGTTAAAAAAAACAAAAAAAAACTTTTTTTGTTTAAACCAGGTTTGTTTGATTTAAATAATTTGCTCTATATATTCATATCATATATGGACAGAAATAAGTTTGTTTCATCTTGATGTTATTATGCAACAACCGGGTTATCCTGAAAGGGGTCACATAAGCTTAATGCGGAATAAAAACCGCTTCTCGAGTTACATCCGAGAGAAATTGTCCTCTATTTGAACTCGGAACCAGGACTAATTAGCCACAAATGCGATACGTCTGCCGACTCACTCACGAAGGAATCCTCATAAAAATACGTTGAACTGATCTTTACATGCTTCTTGATATAATTGTCAAGAGTAATTTCAGAAGAGCAAAAAGATAAACAGCTCCACAAGTGAAACTATTACACAGAATTACATATGGACAATTTCAAAGTACTACGGAGTACAGAAGAACTAATTTAGTTCAAGTTAGTTAACAATGACTTTTATTGATACAAATTAAAGAAATACAGCGACTTAATTTGCATATCAGTAAGAAAAGTGAATAAAGATACGAATTATTTGAGTCCACTTTGGCTCAGACTCATTTATACATAAATAGATACCAGAAATACTTCTCATTTCACTAACTGCCTCTCGTGGGGTCTGTATGACTCCCCCCCCCACACACAAAGTACGGCATTTCGAAGTATTTTATCAATAGTAAACATTGAAACGAAACAATATTTAGTATTTTTCTTTGATTGCAATTACATAACAATAATAACTACAAAAAAATTACAAACATTTATAAGCTTAAAAAAAAAGTTGCTTTTGTAGTATAATCTTTTTGAGTAATGCATGGGGAATTTAGGTCTGAATATAACACGAATAATGGGAGTGAAACGTGATAACCCACAAATGTCTGTTCATCAAGATTTTACAAACACTTACACTTTTACGAACATTTTTCGTTTTTTGGTTTAAACCAGTTGGTTTTTTTGAAAAAACCAGCTGGTTTAAACCAGCCAACCTTGGTATATATATAGGATGTAAGAAAGTTTAAAGCATCAAACCTACAGAGGTGATTTGTCACATCAGAGCAAAGAAATAGTTGATATGGACCTGTGGTCAAAAGTCCATACTTCCGAAGCTATAGACTGTCGAAAACATAAGAAAATAAACTTTAAAAATCTATAGCTTCAGTGTGGGAGCGTGCGCAGTCAAGGAAGACATCACTTAAGAACTAGTATGTGCCCTATTCAAATACCCATGTTTCAGAATACTGCGGTGCTTGCGTATCAATGGACAGTTTATGAGCACTTCAACTTTTCTGAGTATTCCTCAACTGGCTCTATAAAAATTAATGTGTAAGTGCCACAAGATTCTGAAATATGGATATTTGGATAGGGCACGTAGTAGCTCTTAAGTAATGTGTTGACTCGACTGGGATCGGTCTCACAGTAGTGGAACTCTGGACCTCTAAATTTCCTTTTCCCACGTTTTCGGCAGCCTGTAACTATAGACGTTTGACCACGGGTCCATATGAACTTTTTTTTCTTTTCGTGTGCAGAGTAAGAATTAAATGATAACTTAGCTGCTGGTAGTCGAATTTCGGTTAAAACTACGCTAGAAGTCGTGTAGCCGAATAGTAACCGAGCAGCACTCAGTGAAACTACACTTTGCCTTTTCTTGGATTACTATAGTACGGAAGGTATAACGTCGTTGCTTTCCCGTGAAAAGTTGTAGTGACGTTTATGGGGAGTTGCCAGCTTGGTTACTCGTGGCTCGCTGAGCGCAGTGAATGGTGGCTGGTGATTTGCTATCCTCTTACCACACCCCCAGTGACGAGCAGGTCCAAGTGCGGGAAGCCAACGACGCTATACCTTCTGACCTTTAGTTACCAAGAAAATTGTCAAAAGGTGTTAACCAACTTACTTGATTACATTAAGCAAAAGGAATAACAGCTGTACAGTTTTGCGGTAAAAATAGCCGTCTCGTCTTTGTAATTGCTCATTGCACTTAATTATTGCCGGTACTTGGGCTGTTATAGACAATTAGTTATTTGAACCCCTCTTCCTTGGTTGAAGGACTCAGTTATTCAGGATAAATTAACACGTCTCAATTGATCTTTCTTTTCGAGTATCGAAATTCTTATATAATATTAAATTAGCTGCAGTATGGGATATTTCGAAGTAAAGTTTTCTGGTCACAGTATGAAACATCCTCAGATATGCTAGTTGTCATTGTCGTGTATGCGATGCACTAACCAATTAAAGTAGTGTCTACTAATTACGGCTCTCGATTAATTTAATCGTGTGGTTGGCGTAATCATAAATATATTCATCTTCATTAAAAATTAGTTGCTATATAGATGTATATGTAGTATATAAGCGAATTTTAAAGGGAAATGTAGACATAGTAACTCCCACAGGACTTTTTTACAGGGGGGAGTGGGCAAAAGGACCGACATACAAGCAAAGTCACGGATACAAATACCTAGAACCACATAATATTTAATGTAAAATACAATTATTACAACTCACTGCTAACTTTACTAACTGTTGTGTGTGAATAAAAAATTTAGCATATTTTAATACTAATTAGGAAAGTCCATTGTTAAAGCAAGTGCTCCCTGCAGCGGGCGGCTATGTTTACAGAATACAGTTTTAGTGTTATTGATACTTCGTAAGTGAAATCCTCATTTAGTTGGGTGAGGAATCTAGAATACGATAGTGCTATGATAAAGAAAAGAGTAAGTTTTTATATTTTAGGTATGTTTTGTATTTGTAACCTGTTCTTCTTTCCGAAAGTATATTCTGCTTTAGAACAACTTAACTCTGTGCATCAGAAGTGCAGAAGTACAACTCTTATGTAAATCAGGCGCAAATATATATGTATTGAAAATTGAAAGTAAAGATTACCATAAAAAAAGCAATGATAGAACGACAGTGCGAAAAATACGAACCAACCAGTGCTAGATAGCCACTGAAAAGCACGAATATTATTAACAGAGTGAGCACAAGGGCGTAGCAGGATGAGCTTAGTGTGCTTCCGTATGGAGCGGGTATGTCAGCGATGGTGGATATGCACGTAACCGAAGGTAGTGTAAAAATTTTATATCCCATACAACTATGCCTTACATCTAATATGGCTTTACTTCACTCCTGTGGTTCTGCATCATCACTTTACATAATGCCTTGAGTTCATAATAGCTTCCTTACGGAGTACTATGCATTACGTATTACGTATTTCTACCTATGATAAATATTATAATAGATATAAGGCTCCGATATATAGTTACATGTAGATTGCTATTGCAAAATGAATCAACATATAAATAACATAAATAATGGTTTGCGCCTTTCATTTCAACTCAGCAAAAAAAAAAAAAAAAAATAGCATCACCATCTCAGATATTATTGGAACTTTTTTTTATAGCAACTAGACATGTTTTTTAAATGACCCGTATTTTTTGTTGTCGGAAAAGATTTTCCCGCCAAGTAATGGGCCATCAAAACGGGAAGTACAATTTACGAATTTTAGAGGACGTGGAAAATGGTAAACTTCGTAGCCTCACCATTCAGCTATGGAGACAGATAGTTATAATTCTTGTTGTGGTATGTACACTCATGACAATAATTATTGTCGCATGTATATAAATATGTTGTTGTAGGAATATAATTTGATAACGAATTCGTCCGGTATTTCTTATAATGTAGTATGTGTATAATCGGGAAGGACGATGTATGTGGCAAATTTCATGTCAAAAGAGCAGTAAATAAGAACAATAAAACGAAAATAAAACTTTCTTGTCAATTTAGCAATATTTTGTTTTACTCATTCTAATTTTCGTGTTTGTAATTCTTTTCTTCTGAAATTTACTACGAGTGTACATTTCCTGATTATACATGTAGTATCAGTATCTATAGTACCCTGCAAAATCATTATCAAATTATATTCTTACAAGAAGACAGTTATAGATATGCGACAATCATTTTGGACATGAGTGTACATACGGATATAAATAAAATATATTTTATTATAGTTTGGTTTGCGCATGCGTATCTTTTGGTACATAAATTAACAAATGAACGTAAGTTTATCTGAAAAGTCGAAGGTTATGCTTTCTTTCGAGCACTTCCGGTTCGAATTTTAAAATTCTATTTTACGGTTGGTAAGACCTAGTTACCCGCTTCGAAAAAAATGTATTGCTTGTGTGTGCAACCGTTTTGTCGCAAAAAATTCGAGAAACCGTCAAGTTTTCAAAAATCACCTTTCTCGAAATCACCATAATTTAAAATCCTGAAATGTTGTCAAATTGTTCAACTTTACATGAATAATAAACACACCAAATAGCATTGTCGACCAATGCTTCACGAATGAACTACAGCCTCTTGAAGTTAGCGAGGTTTCATTAACTTCAATATCACCGTTGGCAACACTGAAAACAATGAAAGTGCAACAATTTGATGATGTTTGTGGTTCACATTCATTAAATAAAGGATAAAAGTTTTTCCTGGCTCCTTTTTATTATTTTGATCAAAAAGGCTCTCTGAAATAATATGAGCCTCCCCCTACTCCGTTTTCTTAAACCGATGTAACCTGAGATGAAAATTACGATTACGAAACAAATTTTAAACTTACTTAAAATGGTTTTCGGAAACAAAGTTTCACTGATTTTTTCCACTCTGAAGTAATTATTTGCTTGCTTAGTGTCTTCTTCGCTAATAGCATGTCACCATGGCAGATGCTCCAATAGGTGTTGGTGCACTCACAACTCGTAGCACGTTGTCGATAGTCACAAAACACTTATATTCTCTTCTCTTATTCTCTTCTGGAAACGTGTACCCTGTTGAAGGTCCATGTGGAAACAAAGAAAAAAATGAAATGAAATCTTGGGCGTTTTACGTCCCACGTTTATGCCGGTTAGGCTAAAGGAGACAGTGATTATGAGAAATGAGTGAAATGGTGGAATGAAGAAAGTGGGGGGAAACGGGAGAACTCCGAAAAACCCACCAGCACGGTGTTTGTCCACCACAAAGTCCACACGGCGCGAGCTGGGATCGAACCAAGGACCCTAAGCACCGGAGGTGAACGCTCTACCACTGAGCTACCGCGCCTCCTGGAAACACAAAGAACACTGCAATTTCATGTAATTTATGATTTATTGATAATATTTCTGCTATCCATCACTGGTTATCATATATGCATGTAACAAAAGTTCATTTTTGCAGATTTCTTAAATCTACACTTTGAATTGCAGAAGCTCGATTTTGGGGAAAGCATGAAGTTAGTCCATGATGAGCCGTTACTGCCATAAAAGCCAAAGATGACTTCGGTAAATACCAGTTACCGGTCGCACACTTTCCCATTTTTTTTTAATTGTCGAATTCGGTTTTTGGCAACAAGACGAGAGTAATACCCGGAGTTGGTACTTGCACTATACTCACGAATTTTTCTGCAGGTTTAATACTTTGAATCTGTTTTTCGTTTTCCCGGGTTGCCACATTCTTATCCCCCCTCTCTCCAGACACTTATTTTCACGTGTTCGAACCTTTTTCTATAACATATTATCGCTTTTCTTCGAGTATTTTTAGAATCTTATTCATGGCTATGAGTACGAGCCGAATTGTGTGTTTTGTCATCGCTTATTACGGCAAAACTGTCAGTTGTTTCATAATAATATATCACTCCCGTAAAGAAGGACATTTGCTCGTTTCTCCAGTTATCATTCTGAACTTCCCTTTGCAGAATAACAGTCCAATTTAAGCGAAGTTCACATGCAGTCAAATAGAATTTGTATCTTGAAATTTTACACGATGCTTTGCGGTAACATTTTTTTACACTTTCATTGTTTTCATTGTTGCCAACTGTGACTTCAAAGTTAAAGAAAGTTCGCTAACTTAAAAAGGCTGTAGTTCATTCATGAAGCATTGGTCGAGAATGCTATTTGGTGTTTATTATTCATGTACAGTTGAACCATCTCACAAAATTTAAGAATTTTAAATTATGATGTTTTCGAGAAAATGACGATTTTTGAAAATTTGACGATTTCTCGAATTTTTTGCGATAAAACGGTTGCACACAGAAGCGATACTTTTTTTTTGGGGGGAAGCGAGTAACTAGGTCTTACCAACCTTGAAAACGGAATTTAACATTCGAACCGGAAGAAAGCATAAACTTCGACTTTTCACATAAACTTACGTTCATTTGTTAATTTATGTACAAAAAGATACGCATACGCAAACCAAACTATAATGAAATATAGTTTATTCATATCCCTATGTACATACCACAACAAGAATTATAACTCTACATGTCTCCATAGATGAATTGTGAGCCTCCGAATTTGACCATTTTCCACGTTTTCTACAATTCATGAATTGTACTCCCCCGTCCTTGATGGCCCATTACTTGGTGGAAATTTTTTTTCGAAAAAAAAATACGGGTCGCTTAAAACACGTCTAGTTTCTATTAAAAAAAGTTTGAACAATATCTGAGATGGTGATGGTACAACTTTATTTTTTTTTTATTTTTGCCTCAATTGAAATGGAAGGCACCAGATATCTAATTTAAGTTAAAAACAATGTACGTTTTTCATTAATTTTTAGTTACTATAAAGATGTCTTAAAATTTGTAAAATACTGTACATATTTTAATTTTTTGCATTTTCTTTTTCTATAATAGATTATTAAAACACATGGTACAAAACATAAGAAATGTTTATTAAGTACTGACCTATTCCGAGAGATCAGAAAAGATGAATACGAGCTGGTTTTGGAATGAAAATGGTGTTCTTTATGCTATGTATTGGGTAGTTCAGGAAGTGAGTATTTATTGAATGTTTTATTATTATTATTCGATATGCCCATTATACCATATAGTTGAGACTCTATTGTATTGATAGAAAGTTGAGACACTATAATATTAATAAATTTTCATAGAAATAGGCACTAACTATACATTTAAATAGAAAGAATGTGTCAAATAAAATTTACTGTAGGTAGCCAATGACACCCCAAAATAAACAAACTTCTGTTCTTTATAATATATCGAACGTAAAGAAACGACATTGGTTGATTTGGCGCTTTATTGATGCATTTCGAAGGAAAAAAGAGAAGCAGGACACAAGGCAATGCTTCGAGAAGACGATTCGCCCAAGAAAAGAAGAAAATTCCCGACGAGAGCTCACGTCGTGGTTCGGATTCCACGTTAATCAGTAGGTTCACGTTTTGTATGGCCTCGCTGTTCACGGGACGTTAAACTCAAATTCAACTGAACTGAAAGAAGAAAATAGATTCAAGCTGATGAAAGAAGTCGCCGTACAGAATTTTGAAACTGTTGACATTGCAGAATAATGCTGGATTTGGCCCATAATTCCGTCATGGAATGTTAATGTCATGGTAATTGTAACATAAGACAAAGTAAATTATTCAATAGGTATATTAGATTTCACTGTTGTTTCCTTTCCAATTATCTGTGTTGCAAATACGTAGTAATAAGCAGTAGTGCAGTGTTATGAATTGCTATGAAGTTATGAATATCCTTTACGTTAGAGGTATTGTAAAGATAACTTCACAGAAGTTTACTTTGGGGTGCTGTAGGATGCCTACAGCAAATTTTATTTTAGCCCAATATAGATTCATGCTGAGAAAAATTTCTGCAGGTCATTGTCTCCGATTTTCCTGAAATTAGGATATATCATTCTAAAATCAAAATAATTAGACCCATTTTTTTTTGCATTATACAAAAAAATATTAGAACTACATTTGTTGCAACTGAGACTTTCAGTGACTGTTTGCCATGGCGTTTTAAAGAAAACGTGGATCAAATTTAACCTTTCCGAACTTCTTAATTTTAGGTTGTGCAGTTATTTTTTGAGTTTTAGTGATATTAATGCCTATTTTTAAGGCTTTTAGTACGTAATCATCCGGTTTCTATTTTTGAAGTACAATATATCCCATTTAAGTAGATTAACCTATTTAGATATACGGCTTTGCGTCCAAACGTCTCGCTCCCAAACGTCCTGCTCCGGTATCACAGGGTGGTATAGGAGCAGAGGGCTGGTGTTATTTATCACTAGCCTTTAAGATATATATATATATATAAGTGAGCATAGTGAGAAGGACCACATATACTTCTACCTTATTAATTTTTACAGTATGGCGCTAAATTCGGTGTACAAAAGCAGAGGGGTGATTCCTAAGAGTAAAAAAAAAAGTTCCAATAAACATAGGGCGAAAACCCCATCGTTTATGTGTTATAGGCTGCTGAAATCATGAAAAAATGAACTTTAAAGGTTCATAGCTCCAAAACTTTGGGACCTACCTTGGTCCCGTCAAGACTTCACTTAGAACCTAGTATGTTCCCTATCCAAAAATGCGTGTTTCAGAATCCTGAGGTGCTTCCACAACAATGTTTATAGAGTGAGTTTGACTACGGGCCTATGATATAAAGTATTCTCCAACTAGCTCCATAAAAATTGTTGCGTGAGTACCTTAGGATTCTAAAACATGTATTTTTGAATAGAGCACATATTAGTTCCTAAGTGAAGTCTTGACCCGACTTTGGTAGGTCCCATAGTTTTGGAGCTATGGACCTTTACAATTGATTTTTTCATGTTTTCGGCAGCCTATAACACGTGAACGATGGGCTTTTCGCCGTAAGTTTATTGGAACTTTTTTGTTTGTTTTACTCTCAGGACACACTCCTCTGCTTTTGTACGACGAATTTAGCGCCATACTGTAGGTATCGTTAAAAAAATGTAAATATTAAGCTAGGCTTAATCTGCACTTTTTTAAAAAAGTTTTTATCTCTATTACTTTATGGCAGGCATGCATATAGCGGAGTTGGGATTTGGGCGCCAGAGTCCAGCGGGCAAGTTCTGTGTCGGTTTTCTACATTATTTATTTACAAATACTGAACAAAAATTCAGAATAAATTAAATCTTTTAAAAGTTTTTTTCTTTTTAACTCTTTTTAAAGCGAGCTTATCTTCTTTATCTTTTAAGTCGAAGCAGGAAATATAAACCACCGAACGATTTCTGTGTATGAACTGTCAAACTCGTAACCCAGCTGAGTTACTTTCCTTCCTTCGCTCAGTAATACTCATGCATCTACAATTTCCATTTTCATCCTAAATTAAGTTTATTGTGTTCTGTAATATTATTTTAAGTTTGGATCATAGTTTCAATTCTATATCTACACTATAACTTTATTCAGCGTACCAAATTTGAGTGATATTTATTAAGATATTTAGTATGTAACTTCCAAAAGTATAGGAAACAATGTTTTAGTATTTTGGATAGCCTGAGGTAAGATAAAAAAAAAAACGCATAAAACGCTTCGTTTGACTTAACCTTGATTCTGAGATATCTTTCGTTTTTAAATTTTGCCACACATGCTACAAATAGTAATTTTACAATTGCTTTATTTTAGGAGTCCACTGTGTTTGGAGGCTATCAACCGAGATGATTTCAAGGTACGCCGCACACAGGTACTACATAGACGGTACCAAATTTGACCGTAAGTAAGGATGAATCCCAGAAAAAGGAAGAAAGTGTTGTGACTCACCTAGCATTTCAAAGTGTCTTCCTATGTGATGAACTATCATCAGCCTCCCATCATTAGCGCGCGGCTTGCTCAATTTGCAGATTCGACGAAAAACGTTGTATATATAGAGAGTTTGGCATAGAGACATTTAGTATAGGAAGCCCAAAATTCATAGCGTCAACATAACACCAATTTAAAAATATAGACTGAAGATCTAATTAATTCTTATTGACTGTGATTTTTTTTATTGGCGTAGCTCGTTTCGTGTGATGTGTATGGTACTCATTTAAGCTAATTTGCGTGCATATTATGCTGTTTTAATTTATGGCAGTTAAATCACACTTCAGATTCTAAAGTAATGTATAATATACCTACTTCGTATCGTTAAATATATTCTTAGATGAAGGTGACAGAGAACTTTTCAAGAAATAGTTTAACTTATTTTGTGTGTGTTGAGGGGAGGGGGGACGTAAGTAAATGCATGATTCTGCTGCTTGGTTTTCGGTGATTGGTACAGTCATCTTCTGAACTACAATACTAGGGTGTGGGAAAGAGTTTGTAAGATGCAACTCTGTTCAAACTTTTCTTACACAGTGGTGCCCACCCCCCCTCATGCCCATGACGCACCCCCCTCAATTGTCTATCCGTAGGAGTTCTTCCATGAAAAAAAATCTTTTCGATTATTTTTTTACACCTCCTCAAACATATTTATATAAATTTTTAACCCCTCCCCCAAATATTTCAATGACGCACTTTGCGTCATAGCCCCCCCCTTGTGGGCACCCCTGTCTTACAAAGTGTTTTTTTTAAATGTTAAATAAAACTTGTTAAAATTGATACACTGATGAGGTGTATATACATTTCAAACTATTATAATGTACGGTATGCAATTAGTAGACTTAAATTAATATAGACTTTTTGTTTATGTATTCACAGTAAATATATTGTGTACTACAAATGTATACTTAATGTAAAATTTAATAAATTATTACTGTAATTATTCTCAATAAATGTACAGGATTTTATTTTATGTATTGTCTTTTGAAAGTTCATTCCTTTATTTGGCTTTCGGTTTGTTATGTAATCATAAGGAATGTAGGATGGTGGAATTTAGATCATTTTAAGGATAATTTCTCTATTATATACGATAACTCAAAGAAATAATCGATTGTATATCGCATTAAATATTTACATGATATAAAATAAGTTATTTTCCCCATTTATCATGTATAAATCTTACCACCAGTGGGGTTCTGTAGTATAGACACTAGTTGCCCAAGTACTTCACAAGTTGCGGTATAGTCAATGCGGTCTGGTTGCTTGAGCACTGACTTCAGGAGTGGTAGAATGAATGACTATTCGGAAACAGTGAGTAGCCTAGTGGTTAATGCATCGATACGGTAAGTTGAAGTTACAGGTTCAAATCTTAGTCCAGTCTTGCATTTTCTTTCCTTTTATAATTATGTACTTTAGCTTAGTAGACCTGATTTCTTTATACTCGAGTTATTCCATCATGACTTTCAACACAAGGACGACATGAACCACTCACATGTTGATAACTGGGATGTCTTCCTTGTGCTCTGTCATTTATTCTACGCACTACAATAGCTGTTTTAGTGTTGTGTAAAACATACAACGTAGAGCACAATTAAGACACCTCGACTGTGGACATCTGAGTGGTCCACGTCGTCCTTGTGTTAAGAGTCATGGTGCAATAAAATGGTTTCATGATGATATGATCACGTTTTATAGTGACTCTTTATAAGAAAAACTTATTATATACACGTGTTTGTAAGTTTCGTATATTTTTAATACTTCTGTAAGAAACTGTACTATAGCATTTTTATTTTTTTAGTTCCATTAAGAATACTTTTCACAAAATGCATGTGATTTATTCCGATTGTTATTGTTCCTCCATATTTTTAAATGAATATTGACATAGATATAGAATGTGTGTCCGAGATAATTTAGTTTTCTCCACTTGTACTGCACAGTGCCCCCTGTGGTGTCGCCTTGTAATATTAAGGGATCCCGGGTACATGACAAAATATTTAGAAAATATTTTCTGTACATGATAGAAAATATTCAGAGAATATAAGGTAGACAAATCAAAAACATTTTCAAATTACTTTTCTTGGTGTTCTGTAGCATTAGCAAATGTTAAGAAAATATTAAACTAGTTTCAGACGAATTTGTGCTAACAAAGAAAATATTTACGATTTATTTTTCAAATAGCAATTGATATGTTTTTGATTTGTTATTGTATGTAGTTTCAGAACGTACTTACAGTATTTTCTAACATTTTCTGGTTTTCGCAGAGAAATATTTTAAATTCTTTCTGAATATTTTTCCGTCATTACCACCATAACACCTACAGTTTGAAATACATTTCTTTCTTCAACCCATAAGTTAGAATACTAGAATTTATTTCAACAAATTTATGTGATGATAGAAGTTTCCGTGTGTTCTAAACCGGTTCCAACATACACAGACTTCTACCACCCCATCAATTTGTAAAAATGAAATCCAGATATTTTAACTTACAAGAGTTGGAAAACTGTTCAGAATGCATTTCCTTCAGTATTGAAGAAAGAAATGTATTTGAAACTGTAGGTGTTATCGTGGTAATTACGAAAAAATATTCAGAAAGAATTTTAAAATATTCTATGTGAAAACCAGAATTCGTTAGAAAGTATTTTAAGTACGTTCTGAAACTACATGCAATAACAAATCAAAAACATATCAATTGCTATTTGAAAAATGAATCGTAAATATTTTCTTTCTTAGCACAAATTCATATCTAAAACTAGTTTAATATTTTCTAAACATTTTCTACTGTTACAAAACACCAAGGAAAATAATTTGAAAATGTTTTTGATATGTCTACCTTATATTCTCTGAATATTTTCTGTCTTGTACAGAAAATATTCTCTAAATATTTTGTCATGTACAGAAAATATTCTCTAAATATTTTCTGTCATGCACAGAAAATGTTCATTAAATATTTTCTGTGATGTACGGAAAATATTCACTAAATATTTTTTGTCATGTATAGAAAATATTTTTTGGTATGAGTGGAAAATATTTTAAAATTATTATTTTACAGAACATTAATTTTTGTTAAAAATGGATTAAAAATCTTCAGAAAACATTTCAACTAAGTACCCAATACATTGTAAAAATATTTAGAAAAAATTTCTTTATTTTAGACAAATGATTTTCAGTGTTATTGGCAAATGATTTTAAAATATTCCATGCGAAACATTTTAAAAACCATTCCGTTAACATTGTATAAAACGTTTCAAATACATTTTCAGTAATGTGTGGAAATGATTCAGAAAACATTTTTCGGAAAACTTTTCTAACGGCGTATAAAATATTTCTACAACGTTTTTGAGTATATTGCGAAAATATTTTCAGTATTATTTGGAAAATGTTTTCAACAACATATGGAATATATTTCCTTAAGGGAAGTAGGATACATTTTCTGAAGGAAAATGATGGTACGTTTTAGAAACGTTTTGAAAATATTTCATTGCTGTGTGGGAACCTTGTCTTGCTGAAATGATCATTTTCAGAGGCACAAGGTTCTAACTGCACTTAGAACCTTGTCAAACCAAAATGACGAAAAAAAGCCGACACAATTTAGGACGATAACGGTGTAATTGCACTTGCTTGGATTAACCATTCATATTTTGTTTAAATGAAATATGCGTCGAATACTAGTTGCAAGTTTACGAGTGCAGCATAATATTCCCTGCCTTCCAGGGGCATGAATAAAAAGAACTCTTTAATGTATTTTTTCTTTAATTTTGAAAACCTCGCACAATGCTTTTGTTTTAGTTTGGTATAAAAAAGAAAAAAAAATTCAAACTGCTGCTGAAACGCGAAACTTTAGACTGTCAATTTGATGTCTGCTGCATGAACAGACTCGTAATTGTCATGGTTTGATTTGAACAACACGGTAGTGAAGTGTTGAGTAAACATAAAGTTAGCTACTTGAGTGAATGGAATGGTTTTGTAATTTAGAAGTTTTGCTGTCGTCCCAAAAGTTTCTAAAATCACTCGGCCTCATCTGAACAACACGGTGTGGGTTGTGACGGTCTACACTCTTCACTATTCTTACGAGACCTAAACGTGAGTCCGTCTTGTTCATTGATTCTTTAATTGCACTGCGCACGCGATCAACTTCCTGAACACAGGAATGTCCTGGAAGAGAGTATTTCATTAATACAGAATTAATGTTTGGATTTTCTCTCAAATTCCAAAATTGCATGTGATATATAAGAATTACAGACTTGTGGTACACAGGAATCGACAAAATATCAGTTCCATGATCTCATTTTGTTTGAGCACTGAAACTAATATTCTCCTGAAAACACTCGCAACGTCATTCCCAGGAAGTACTGCCATTGTTTTTTTAAAGATAGCAGAATACATTTTTTTTTCAAGTACGTGGTCAAGTTGTAATCATTCAACTTTATTTTATAAAATAAGCTACTGATATCTGCATGGGGACATGTAATAACGTCTTGCTAATCGATGACAAGGACTGGAATTTTTTTTCCACTTTTGTGCTCTCAATTTGGGCCTTGCGCAAAATACGCGTCTCATAATTGTCCTTTTGCTCACCACTTAGAAGTTTCCGTCTCTTTCGCCACCTTATACGCCTTGCACACATTGCACCTGTCACTTTTGGCAAACGGAAATCTAAGTTAAACTCCATTCTAAATATTCGGTACTTTATTGATTTCTCAATTGGTGTTTTGTTTCCATTCTGATACTTTTTAATGTAGAAATCATAAAATTTTGCAATGTTCAGATGACTTTCTACTGGTATAATCTACTGGTATCATCATTTCGGTAGTATTGGGATTCCAGTGTTGGGGAAGGTTTTGTGTGTACCCTTGCAAAATCTTTCATCTTCTGGTTTCCGACGACTATTACTGTTTTTCCTATTGGATTTACAGTGAATGTGTTTGCATTCATAGTATTGGTTTTGTCTGCAGTATACACAGGTTTTTGGGAATGTCGATGGTCGACAGATAAACTATTTGCACACTTGAAACTTTGTCCTGCAATATTTAATAAGTAATGAAAATACTTCCTATGGAGTAAAAGTGGATCTGAAAAGGTAGGGAGACGCATGGCGTCACGCTGTTCCCCTTGCCTATCTTTCCCCATTGTAACATTTTAGAAAGTAGTGGACGGCACAGATATTTTCTGGAAGAGGTGGGACGACATCCCCGCTTTCCTCCTCACTTTTACCTCTGCTTCCTAGGAGATTGAGCTCTCTTTGTTTTCGTATTTTCAGTCTGGACTCCATTTTCCTTGATTCCTCTTCATTATCCTGAACACATTTTCTTTTAGGTTGATTCATTATAGTTAGAATAGTCGTATTTCGTAAAATTGTCTAATCTATCAAAGAATAGAATGAAACGTGAATGTCAAATCTTTCATCGGCACTGATTTTCTTGCTATATTCGTACCAACAACGAACCTGACATTTTTTCGTTTTAGTCTCCAATTCTATACAATGCACTATCTTTCCCCTCTTGCTCACATATTCCTTGCCTGCAAGTTTCATCAATCCGGTTTAACATCGACGATTTACCAATTTACTTTTATATAACACGGTTCAGGAAGTAGAAAAATGTGTGTGCTTAGAGTTGGAGTACCAAGATTATAAAAAGTAGTGAAAGAAAAATATCATTATTTACTTCTCAAGGTAAGTTAGTAGAATACATCTTACATTTTAATCATCTCTTTAATTTAAGGCAAGTAACGTAGAAAGTACACACGTAGCCATAAAAGAGAGGAACACTTCTGTAACTTACAGCTTCTCAAGCTGCAGCTAGAACCTTGTCAAACTGAATACTATATTAGAGTCACAAGTAGTTAGAACCTTGTCAAACTAGTAGACCGTCTAGTTTTCAAGTTACAACAACAAGTTATATATTTGAATAAAGCTCAATTTCTATTGTTAGGTATTACATACAACTCAATTTTCCCAAAAATGTTAGTTAAAACCTTGCCAAACCAAGGCCACGAATGACATGCTTCAGCTAAAAATTAAGACCACGACAATCAACTAAGTAAGAAAAGATACGTAAAAATTATTAGTTATTAATTCTTTATCAAACGCCATGTATTGTCTTGCCTGTGGTTGTGCGCTTCTGTCGCTCTGCTCCTGCAGTGACGTCATGTCACCAGCCAATCAGCGTCTTGTTTCTCCTATAGCCCAACCTTATTATCTATTAACCTTGCGTTGCAGATTGGTGAGTGTTGGTAGGGTTTGCGAGTGGATTGTGTTTCATGTCCCTGTTGTGATGGGGCAGATTAGTATTTGGTATTCAGAAGCATCCTGTAGTGGGATGTGCAAGGAAGCATGTGCGTAGGTTGCGCTTGTCGGTAGATTTGATAATTAGGAAGTTGATTATATATTTTAGTACATGGTATAATTCGACTGCTGTGCAAATATTGGTGAAGAAAAACTACTACCCACATTACTCGTATATATCATTAATGGAAATTAGTGAAGTGCTTGAAGATTAATACAAAGAGAGTAAATAGCCTGTCAAAAGTCTATGTAGTTCTATTTTCCATGTGATCTTGCGCAGTCTCCGCTGAATAAAAATGCTTTTGTAACGATTATACAATTTGTTATGCTATTTTTTGCACCAAACTTTTCCTTAAAGGTAAATAATGAATTTTCTGGTCTTCTGATGCTTCTGGTATTGCCTCCCTAGTCGTATTTATTTTGTAAAATATATCTGTCAATGTGTTCATTTTCTTCATGTTGAATATAAAAGGTTTCGAATTCCATCCTGGAAACCAGTAATTTAGGACGATTAAGATCTACAAATTTAAACTTTAGTTGCCTCTAAGTAAGAGTTGGGCTTTCAGTTGCACAACAAAATCTAAAGCGACGTCCTGCAAATACAAAAGAAGCAGTTCTCTCTTTTTGTCTACTGATCATGACTTAACTCTTTCACTACCATTTTTTACGGAGTGAGAAAAAATAGTATATATTTATTTTAAGTTGTTGCCGAAAGTATAAGTAAAAAGATCCGCCGTTTCGTTTCTCCACGTAGGAAAGGAGGGACATATGTATCCCACTGGTACTTTTACGTGGGACCTATATGTCTCAATAGCAGTGAAATGAGTGATCATCTTGCATTTTCAGTTATGATATGTATATTGTCCGAAAACTAGGCGGAAAACCTTCAAGTGGAATCTGCAATTATAAGAATTCTGTAAACCGTTAGCAGGCGTCTTTACTAGTGGAACATCGATTCATAGCAATAACATGCGGTAAATTACCACGGATTCTCTGAGAATGTATTGTTGGACACATATGTCCCAGTGGTAGAGAAAGGGTTAAGTAATGCTAAGTGGTCAAACAACTTAAAGAACAATCGGGGTCGACAGTAATGTATCTAATATATTGGTTAAACGTGGAATATTAAAAGATGGTCTAGAACCTTTTTCATATTTGTTGACTACGTGTTTTTACCTGAGCTAGTGTGAGGTTTAAAAGTGTTTACAGTTGAAAAGGGAATTAAATATTAACACAGTTTTTTTCCCAAAAATCTTAAAAATCCACATTCCGGTCAATAAAAAGTGTCCCGACAGGATTATTTAGTTCCATTGGTTCGGGTTCAGTCCGACGCTTCTACCATGTAAAGTCCTGCTGAAGCAGGTAGAGTAATTTTATAGGGGGATCATTTTCTCCAGCTACGAATTTTATTACAAAACTTTCAGGTATAGTACAATTTCACTAAATAAAACTTCTCCAATGATTAGGATACGCAGGGTCTCAACGCTTGATGGTCAAAGGAAGTATTCCTCACAAAGATAGACTGCAAGCTGCGTGAGGTGGAGTACAATTTTCAATGCTCCACTCAAGCAATAAGGGGTTAAAGTCTCGCAGAGTATCACAGGAAACAAAGCAGGAAAGAGGACCACGAAGCCCCACGCTGGCTGTGTGGTTTTGTGGAAAGGAGTCTCTCAAAGCTCCGCTGCAAACGGAGAGATTGGAGTTCCCAGCTGAGATCCGCTGCAAGCTAAGTGGGAAAGGAAGGTCCTAGAGTTCCATTGCAAACTAGAAGGCTTGGGTTAAGTGAAGATTCTCTTAGAACTCCCTGCAAGCTGGAAGGCTTGAATTGTGTTAAGGTTCTCCCACAGCTCCGCTGCAAACTAAGGGATGAGACTTGACCAGCCAAGTACTGAGTCATGCAATTTTCGTTGATCCTCTTGATCTTATAGCTGCTCCACTGTAACGGTGGTGCTGGCTCTTTCGCTTTATCACATGACTGGTGGTGGATCTTTCATCGCATGGCTAGAGGTAGGGCTGGTGTTACTGTCGTCTGCCTCTTTTGTAGTGGCTTGTTTAAATATACATGGTTTTATTTGGAAATAAGAGAATATGTTACAGTTTGCAAATAGAATCATGTACGAGATATTACAATATGTAATAATCGTATAAATTATGTTTGGAGTTGAAATGTAATTCTGTCACAAATGCCATTTTTTAAAAATTTTTATATAATTATCTTTCGACAAGATTATTTAAAGTAGGTATTTGTAAATCATTTGATGCAACACTGATAGTAATACAGATACTGAACTGAGGCGTCTAATATTGCCAGATTACTCGTAGGAAAACATATAACGGTAAATTCATTTAGTTTGATGTCTTTCCTAGAAGCAAAGCTATATAAGATTGCCCGAAATTTTTAAACTGATAGGTAGAAAGTAGAAAGAAACAGATGTTTGGTATACCAAAAAAAAGCAGGCAAGAGTAAACCAAGGGTATAAACAACATGACAATATATATATATATATATATATTATAATTTCAAAATAAGATAAATGCCTTTATCTAAAATAAAATTCAATACAATAATTTTCTATCTGTGGTACTAAATCTTCCAGATCCGTAAGTCATATGGTTAATTCCTAGTAATTGCCACATATTTGTAATGCAAATATTAATCATATACAAACTACATCAGTTTGTAATCATTTTTGATTTTATGGACCTTGATATAACGTTGTTTGAAAGCAATGTATAATATTTGAAAGAAGCCGATTCATTGCAACGTTTGACTAAAAAATGTTCAATTTTCTGTGTAAGTTCACTGTACTGTTTTAAAAAAGCAACACACGTATCATGTATTCTGTAAATGGCGTTTTTTTATAAAACATAGTTGCTTTCTTTAATCACAATTTACAGGTACCGAAAAAAATTTTTTAAAGTATTTCTTTAGTAAAAACACGAAATGAATTACATACAAAGACCTTCATTATAAGCTAACCTGTCTACTAGGAATACCTTGAAACGGAAATTTCTAACTGGGATATTTTTCTTATCAGTGCCAAAGTAAAAGGAAGTAGTAACAATAACTCCATTTTGCAGGAAATTGCTGGATACCTCTAAAATAGCTGTGTTATATAACTGATTTCATTGTAACCCTTAAAGTTTGCTTCGGAGAAGTGGGCTATCGGACTTAGAGATACATGGGGAAAATCGTGATTTTCTATCATATTTTTGATTATGTTACCTGCAGATCCCACACCTTCACTAGTAGTTTCTATATAAGACCAGCTCTAAGATCATGTTAGAATATTGTCCTGCGATAGAGTCAATGAAAGTATAAAGTTGGTGAAACGAAACGTTGAAGGTTCAAGTCCACCTCAGTGACAAACACTTTCCTAAGCAATATTGTGAAACAAGTAAGAACAAAGAAACATTTGGTAAGAGAACTCATACAAGGCTGAAAAATGAAATACTGAAAGTGATACCGTAACGTCATACAGATCGAGAAACAATTTAGATCGAATGAAAGGTCTCACCTGAATGATACAATACGTGTCAATATTTGCAAGATGTTGAAATCATAGTAAGAGGAAAAGAAGGGCTACTTATTGAATGCACTTACTTTTCACTGAAAAATTACTTTTCTTGATTGGTATTCAAGTGTAACTATTTCAAAAGCGTAACATATGTCTACACAAACTATATTGGTTTCTAATTAATAAAAAATGGCTTTGTGTATATATGGGTCTATCTTGTTAATAGTGCAGATTTGTTGTAATTATTTAGGATTAATTAATTATTAAAGATCTGTGCAGTATCTGTGTTGAGTGTCCCATTACGAGCAGTCTATTGCAAATGATCGTGCCGAAATAAATACTAAATACAAATTTCAAAGTAATTAGCATATGTGACAGACTTTTTGCTCGAAGTATAATGTATATTCTGATGTTTCCAGCTAGTAAATCGTGCAAAACTTACACAACACGACTGTCTTCTGTTGACCGATAGAGTAAGCAATTTCATATGTCTTTTAGTTTTTAAGTAGGTAGTGGAGAAAGCTAAATATTTGAAAGATAAAAGTTAAAGAAGCAGACATACTTGAAGAGAATATGTCAAAGTATATAGTAAAGGGTGCGGCAGAAATAGTTAGACGATAACGATGTAAAATGAACATAGAAAACGTGACCCGATAGATAACGTGCTCATTGTTGTTTTGTTTTGTAAAGTGGTTCAAATCATTATGTATGCATGTAGGTTTGTTCGACTGTTCGGTGCGCATGCGCAGTATCGGAAGAATTAAGTAAGTTTTCCGTCAGTAGCCATGAAGCTTTGGTCGGACGAACATCGCGCTTTCGCAGTGGAGTGTTTCTTCAAGAACAAAGACTCTGCAACAATTACGCAGCGTAAGTTTCGGAGTCATTTTAATATTGGCAGAAATGGACAAGTACCGACATGACAAACTATTCTTAATTGAGTGAAAAATTTCCAAGCTTCGGGTTCTGCAAGATCAAAGAAATCCCCAGGTCGTCGAGAACACCAGGCAACATAGAGAAGGTTCGAGAAGCATTAACTAGAAGTCCAAGTCGTTCAGCTTGTCGGCATGCTGTGTCACTTGGCATGTCAGATAGGAGATTGCGGCGAATATTACACCAGGACCAACACTTCCACTCATTCAAAATTCAGATGATTTACAAGTTGCTCCCTGAGGATTTTAATGCTCGCGTACAATTTTGCAATACACTGTTTCAAATGATTAATGAGAACCCAAACTTTCTACAGAGGTTAATCATGTCCGACGGGGCTCATTTTCATATTGAAGGATGTGTAAATAAGCAGAATTTCCGTTACTGGGCACCCAGAAATCCAATGTTGTTGCATGAAGTGCCCCTTCGTAGCCCTAAAAAACAGTATGGTGTGGTGTTTATTTTGATGGGATTATTGGACCATACTTTTTCAACGACGAGGATGGTAACACTAACTGTTACGTGTGCTCGATATGTGGTCATGCTCGAAAAATCTTTACTCCCAGACCTGCGACGGCATCGCATTAGACAGATGTGGTTCCAGCAAGACGGGGCCACGTCACACACAACAATTGCATCGATCAACATTCTTGGGAGGATGTTTCCAGGACGGTTTCTCTCTCGTCGCGGAAATGTTCCTTGGCCTGCACGCTCTCCCGACCTATCGAAATCTGACTTCTTCCTATGGGGTTACTTGAAGCAACAAAACCTACAACATTACAGGATTTGCGTGAATCCATTCAACATGCAATCCATCAAACCCCACTAGACATGGTTCAATGAGCCGTGAGTGTTGTGAGGCGACGTGCGGAGATCTGTTTGAATAATCATGGTGCACACCTCACTGACATAATTTTAAGACGTAGTTACCATATGTAATGCTTTTGTATGTACATTCTGGACATGCAAAATTTTTGTTCATAAAAGGTCATTAAAATAGTTAATTTGCAAAAAACATCGTCTAACTATTTCTGCCGCACCCTATATTATGCAGCCGAATATGTATGGAATGAGATTTGCCTGTAAAATGAAAGAAAGTATTTCAAACGTGAATTTTGTAAAATGTTAAAATAAATAACAATTTCCAACTTTAATTAGTCCTAAAGATAAACTGAAGCAGTTAAATGTTTAAAATGGAGATAACCGTAAAAATTCCGAATCAACAAATTCCCTATTGGTCACTGAATTAAAGTGGTACTCATTTGCGCGCTTCTTGGAAGTTTGATGTAGCATGAAGTGAGACTAGGGTCAATATGATGCGTCAAATTTCACACCACGAGTACTAGGTGGTAAGTACACGCTGCGAAAAAGTTTTGTAATTTTGGCCAAATCCACTGATGGGCTTCATCTTAATGTCCAACCAGTGATTTCTACGACAAATCGGTGACAGATTCTTTCAAAATTTCCTTCTTGATGGACCACTGGGTACCTGCTCTCGCGATGAGTTCTATGGTATATTTTACAATTGTCAATTAGTCCAATAAACGAAGGCCAAAAACGCTGATTAGAAAAGATAAATTATACACTTCCAAGAATTAACACAGTAATGTGGAAGTGCGGTAAGGAACATACTAAAATTCATAAGGATGGCAGTCGGTTGACATTTAAGGAGGATTTAAAATAATTTTTAGAGTTCTTTAATATCTTAAAATCTATGAGTTATTTCAAAAAACACTTAAAGTATGAAATTAAACAGCAATAAATTTTTCACGAAAGTAGTCTTACTGTTTTTTTCGTAGGATCAATAATATAGGAACAAAGTGCATAAATATTCAGATTCAAAAAGTTTTTATTGTAAATAAGAGTTCAGGTATTCCTCAGAAAAAAGAAACTTATGGGTACAGAACAATGGAGAAAGCCAATACATAATTTTATGCACAAACACCTAACGCGCAGACTGTCAGGGTGGTCCTAGTGATGGCAATGGGAAAGAACATAAAAAGTGGCTAGATTCTGGGTTATCCCTCTGGCATATGAATTCTCGGGACAGAATTTATTTCCTTTTCTTTACTTTATTTTCCAAATTATAAAAACTATATGACAAATTATTTTATTATCATCTACTTCTATTTTTTAAAGAAGTTCGAGGTTAAAAAATAAAATTTATTGATTGTACTTTATAGCTAATAAATAATAATATTTTTAAGTTCCATTATCATTTGCACTAGAAAGTAGCAAAGTACTAATTTGCAAATGATGAAAAGAAACCACTTTGTAAAATAACGTAGAAATTCTGTAGAAATAGAGACGAAATACTATGAACACACTGCGAACCACCATTAGTAAGAGACGTCGGTCTGTCTGCTGTCTCCAATTGGAATTTTTGAGCATATATTCCAACTTCCATTATATATGAATTCACACATTAAATTTCGAGAAATGGGTAGGTAGAAACTTAGTGTGTGGCAATGTTACGCGCAAAATTCTAAAGATTAATCCGTATCTTGAAAATGAAATGAAATCTTTGAGTTTTACGTCCCACGATTATGCTTGTTACGCTAAAGGAGACGGTGATGATGAGTAATGAATGAAATTGTGGAATGAAGAAAGTGTGGAGGAACGGGAGAACACCGAGAAATCCCACGCACACAGTGTTTGTCCACCACAAATTTCACTTGGCGGGGGCTGGGATCGAACCCGGGACCACAAGCACCAGAGGTGAACGCTCTACCACTGAACCACCGCGGCCCCCGTATCTTACAAATGTTTTGGACATAAATATGTTTGCGGAAATGTTGATAAAATGTTCTTACATGTGTTTCCTGGCAGTTAGTCAACCTAATTTCTTTATAACGTTTAAAAATTTAATGTTTAAAATATCAGTAGTAGGGTCAAGGTTACAAAATTCACTTATATATAAACTGTTTATCGGTGTAAAAGTATATGGACTTTTTATACCAAATGTTTTTCCAGCGTATGTACTTGTAGAAAATATACATTTATATAAATATATATTTATGCGTACTCTCCACATATAATAAAATCACATAATACTGTTCAGAACATACATTTGAAAGAATCCTCTAGCAACAACAGTAATAAATATCCTGCGATAAAAAAAAAGAGTTTAATTTTGAAATAGTCGACGTATAATTCAAGACGATATAAAATGAAAAGAAAAGAGACTGTAATACTTGATTGAACGCTGTTTCGGTTATCTGCGACAGTATATCATGCAAACAATATATCAAGCAGTTGATCATGCAATCCAAAGATAAAGGTTATTCCCGAATCCCCGCCTTCTTTTTTATGCTAGAGCACAAAAGCTTTTACGATTCAACGAACTACTCGTTTTAATATTTAAATATTTTTTATGACTTCCAAAATATCTGCTTATCATACACATTACCATAACTTATGCTTTAAATAAAGCGGCTACTATATGTACCTCATAATGTGTGTAATGGCGTAAATTGTTAACGTTGTTTTCATTTATAATATCTGGTAGGGAAAATGTTATAATTTGAATGTTTACTGTATAAATTATGTAAGTTTCTATATGAAATACAGACCTATATATTTGAAAGGAACGTCATTTTTTATTACTATAAATTAGTAACAGCAGTATCAATGTTTTCTTTGAGCGAAATTGTCTTTCATATCACCGACAGAAATATCTTACCTTTGAGATAAAACACCTTACATATACGATATGAATGAGATTACAATAAAATGCGTAATATTTTTGCAACTGAAGATGTAAATTAATTGATTTTCCATACTAACGAAAGGGTTTTGGGCGATTTTATGGCTTAGTATATGGTTTCTCAATTTGTAAATTATATTGTAACATTTTATATAATAATTGCAGAGATACCATTTGTGACATTTATCGTGAAGCTCCATGGGTAAGAATGTGTTGTTTCAACTGTTTAGAACAGGAAAATGATTTTCGGCATTTATCACAGGGGAAGGGTTTATTAGTTTTGTGTATAACCTGATGTTTTTTCAGCTGCTCATTGTTACGAAATAATTTCCCACAGAACTCACATGAATGGTGTTTATGTTCAGAATGAATTTGCATATGCTTTTTCAAATAAACCTTAACGGGAAATGACTTTCCACATATTGGACAGGAATATGGTCTTTCACCTCTATGAATTAAAACATGTCGTTTCAAATCTTGGCTCCAACGAAACGACTTATTACATTCTTCACAAGAAAATGGTCTATCATTTCCATGGCTTAACATGTGTTTTTTTATGTCACGTTCTAAGCGAAACGATTTTCCACATACGTCACAGGGATATGGTTTCTGACCGGCATGGCTTAAAATATGCCGTTTTAAATCTTGATTCCAACGAAAAGATTTATCACATTCCTCACAAGCAAACGGTTTATCATCTCTATGGGTTGACATATGCCTTTTCATATGAGTATTCGAGCGAAATGACTTACCACATACTTCACATGAAAATGGTTTTTCTTCCGTGTGTATTAACATGTGTTTTTTCATATCATGATTCAGACGAAATGACTTACCACATACATCACAAGAAAATGCCTTCACATCTTTATGAATTAAGATATGACGCTTCAAACCTTGACTATAACGAAATGACCTACCACATTCTTTACAAGAAAAACTTTTGTCACCTGTATGAATTACCACAGAGAATTTCAACTGATTACTCTCAGACGCTGAACTTTCATTGTTCTTATAGTAATTGTCGGTCATAAAATTTTCCACGTTGATATGGGCAGTTAGGTGTTTCTTTAAATCAACTCTTCGGGAAAATATCCTATTACAATGTTGACAGATGTAATCTGATCCTGTTGTACCCGCAAATATTTTTGCATCACCGCCAGAAAAGTGCCTAATAGATAAGAAAAAAAAGCATAGATACTATAATATGCTGATGTAAGAACATTTACTCTATTGAGTACGACAAATATGTAGGGCAGAAACAGGTTAAATACATTAAACTAAGTCAGGCAGGCTTCAAATACATGTAGTTCTGTCTCAAGTACTGCTGTAGAATAGAAATAGAAATACCTCCAAGAAACGGTTGTCTTATTAAGAAGCAACATAATTATCTTTCCTGGCTATTAAATATAGTTTATTCCTGATTAATACAGAAAAATTATAATACTCATCTTTGATACAGTTGTTGGCATTTTCAAGTTAGTAACTTATGTATATTTATTTTTCTTTCTTTTCTAGCTTTTATAGTATCAGAGATTCAAGTTGTCAAAGCTTGAGAAAATTACTCGTAAATATTCTTTACGAGCAGAGCGTTGCAGAGAAGACGTCGTAACTCAAAATCTAATGAACTTATCCGTTTCAAATCTTTAAGTAAGCAAATACCAACCAAAAAGTGTATCTTATAATAGAAGTCGTATCATGAATCTTGCGGATATGGATGGTGCAAAATTAAGTATTTTCAATGAAGACAAATCTTTGTGTATGCAGAATGGAAACTTAAAATGTGTTTTATCACCAAAAGGCATCAGAGTTACCTCTTTTCTTTTTGTTTTATAATTAACCTGATAATATACCGAAATATCCTATTAAATAGATGTACTGGGTCTCTGAATGAATAAAGACCTTAGCTGCATTCTCAAAGGTCTGTTCAAAAATATTTTGGCGTAAATAATCTGGAAACAAACTTTTTACTAGAAAATTGCTTGAGGAGTTGAGATCAAATTATGATTATGTTAAACAGGGGTAGAGTGCTACCTAATGTGGATATGTGAAAATCATGCCAGCCATTTTGAAACTCATTTTCTTGGGAAGATTTAATTTGATTTTGAATTTAGCGTCTCTTTCGGCAGCGAGGCTATAGGAGACGAGACCTACTGATTAACGTGAAATCCGAATCACATGAGCTCCAGCCGGGAATCAAACCCGGGTCCCCCATGCTAACCGCTTAGCCACGAAGGAGCCCATTTTATCCTGGAAAGAACTTGAAAATGATAAGTAGGATGGGATCGAGTGATGTATCGTTTTAGGTTGCTTTCTCAAAAATGGAAATGTAAGGTTACCTTTCACCTACGTTTACTTTTTCATGACCCATTTTTTATGTAGAAAAATTTGACTTTGTAAGTATTTTGTTCCTTGAATCTCTTTTTCATGTTTGAAACTCTGAAGAGAAAAATGAATATTTCGAAAATAATGTATTTTCTAATTAGCAATCTTTCTTAGTGAGGGTTTTACGCTGATCTTCAAAACGAGGACATATCAGAAAAGTTTAAATAATTGAAGAAAACTCCAAGAAACGATTTCAGGTGTGGCGAAAACCAGCAAAATTCCTATATATTAGCAGGAGTATCTCGGGTTTTATTTTAGCTGTACATATGAGATATGAAGAAATCTTAAAGAATCAAAACAGATTGAAAAGATGATAGGAAACGGCTTAAGAAAAATTATCTACAAAGAGTAAAAGGGATAAAGAAAGAGGATCAAGTAGTGCCATTATAAAATTTGAAGCTTTGAAAGAACAAATTAAATACCAAAATCTAATGCTACAGAATGATAGATTTGTTGATTGCAGATAATATAAGAGAAAACCAAATTATAATATTTGTTTACTTGTTAATGGTTATGAGTGCATTCTGAATTATGAGATCTTACATATATCATTAGTGCATAGATAGGACTGCTTCATTGTACTCCAGATACAGGAAATTTGAGTTATAATTGTATACAGTAAGAAGGCAAATTTATACCGTATTTTTTTAAAAAAAATACAGAGGGTTGAACAATTTCAAAGGGGATGGAAAATGTTAATTTCTTTTTCTAAACCTAACAATAAACTGTTTGCGGTGTCGCAGCTGAAGGAAAATTTGTTTAGTTATAAAAATAAACAGAAAATTTAGGGAATCAACAGCAGAATATCAATGTGAATTCTGTTAGCATTGTTAACAAAAACGGAAGTGCATTCCGAACCCTAAAAAAAGAAAAGAAAAAATTAAAAAAAAAACAGTAATTGAATCTACACAGGTATATCATGCAACTTTTACTAATGAAATATAGCATTCTTTTCTAAACATCGCAACTATCTTTTATGTACATATTCACAAATATGATGTTAAATTTACATGCAAGTTTCACACACACACACACACACACACACACACACATATATATATATATATATATATATATATATATATATATATATATATATATATATATATATATATATATATATATATGTGTGTGTGTGTGTGTGTGTGTGTGTAAAGTTCTCGCAGAAATAGGAATACAAATTAGCAACTGGATTTATTTGGCCAAGGATAGCAGTCAGTGGAGTGCTTTTGTGAACGCGGCGTTGAACCTTCGGTTTCCATAGGCCATAGAGTTTAGTTGAGTTGATTTTAGTTTAGCTTCCCTTTCAGCAGCGAGGCTATATGAGACGTGGACCTACTGATCAACGTGTAATCCGAACCACATGGGCTCCCGCCGGGAATCGAACCCGGGTCTCCCACGCAAAAGGCGCGTACGCTAACCGCTTAGCCACGAGGATGCTCCCATAGGCCATAGAGTCATATATATATATATAGTGCACCGGAAAACGTAGCACCTTAAACACATACAATATACAGTTGCACACCTTTGACTCTTTAGGAAATGTTCATTGGTAATTGCTGATTTTATAAAAAATGTACTTCCTTGTCACTGAAATAACACATTATTCAAGTTCATTTTCTTAAAGTTTAGTGATATGAGAGGTGATGTCACATAGAGCAACATATGAAATGTAATTTTACTCCTGGCACCAAATTTTATGAAACGATCGTGCCAGGCCATACAGATGCATGAATGTAAATTACACATGATCATCCTTCATATGGTGAGACAACTGTAATAAAAATTAAAAAAAAAGAAAAGAGAAATCATGCTCGTAATCACATACGATGTATGATATTATAGCTGCAGTAACGCTTTGGATCCCTTACATAGGTTAATATTTAGAAGAGAAATGAAGTCATCATCATCCGCAAGTAAGACGTTTCCAAGCTCCACGGTTTTCCACTAATCTCTTCCTCTTTACGTGCGATTTTTCTGTTTTGATATCGTCCATCAATTGTCCCATCATTTGCAACACTCTCTCATCAGTTTCTAGCTTGACCCAATTAATTTCCTTCCATTCTCCTCCACACCCATATTTAGAAAGTTTCCAGTCATGTTCATCATTTATTCGTAATGTCCATGCTTTTCCCTATACAGTGCAATACTCCATACGAGGCATTACTCCATATGAGTCTTTTTCTCAACTCTTTATTCAAGGTCCCACAAAATGGGCATTTCTTTTCTTTTAAAGGCTTGTTTTGCCATCCATTATCCTTACTTTTATGTCAGGTTCGCATTTCATACTATAACTAATAATACTACCCTGGTATCGAAAACTAGTCAGTTTTATTTTCTCTCCTATTTCTACATGTGACATTGACCGCTTCGTTCTAATCTACATGGCTTTCTTCTATCTAACATTTAGGTTCATCTCATATTCTACAGAAGTCTTTTTCAAGTTCTCAAAAATCTTTTTGTTTTTCTTTTCAGATTTCCTCACAAGCGTCATTTCATATGCAAAGCATATACACCTGATCTTTCTACATCCTGCCGTCTTCATTATGTAGGCAATTTTCACTATATCTTGTAGATAGATATTAAACAATGTTGGCGACAGAAAGCATCACTCTCGAACTTCCCTTCACACTGCACTCTTCTCAGCAATTTCCTCCTCTATTGTGACACACAGTGTTTGGTTCATATAAAAGTTTTAATGAGTCTTTGGTCTTTTCATTCCAATCCAACCCTTTCTAAGAACTCCCAACATCGTTTCTCAATTCACGCGGTCAAAGGCGTTTTGTAGATCTCACTGACCACCGTTAAAAATCCAAATGCATCTCTCTTGCCCTTAACTCTCCTGAACCCGACCTGTTCCTCCTCGACTTTTTCATTTGTTTTTCCATACAACTATCTGTATAATAATCAATGCAAAATTCTTGCTGCATGGGATATGAGATGAATAATTTTATAATCCTCACATACCTTTGAGTTCGATTTCTTAGCCATCGGTATCATGATCGCCTTCAAAAGTTTATTGGGGACTCTCCTCTTTCTTACGTTTTATTGCAGAGTTTGAACACTTCTTTCTTGCCAATCTGTCCCATATTCTTTGCGAATTTATTTTATACATTATCTATCCCAGTTGCCTCCTCATTCCTAATCTCGGATATAGTTTCTTCAGGCTCATTCCCAAGAATAATAAACCGTTTATCATCCTTGCGTTCTTCATTTTCTACTTTAATATCTAGGCCACATGGTTTATCTCTACTCTTATATAAACCAACGTAATTTTTTCATCTAAGACTATAATTTTCTCGCAGTCTACCTTCCTATTCTTAAAGGGAAAAATATGAAAAATAATGCTAAAGTTACCGTCGTTATCTCGTTGAGTACTTTCTTATTCATGAAGGGAGTAAAATGAAAAACAATGATAGTTTCCATTTGAACTCACCTTCACCGTTCCAAGATCCAAATAAAGCAGATTAAAGACAATATTCCCGCGTTCCTTGTAATGTTTTTGTTTGAAATTATTCTTCTAGGAGCTGGTAAGTTTTTGAAAGAATTTCCTTCATTATAATCGGAAATTCTATAACTTGAATTCTTGATATACAAAACGTAAGTTCTCGTCAGCTATATATATATATATATATATATATATATATATATATATATATATATATATATATATACACTGTATATATTACTTTATATCTGCGGACACTCCCGGTAAACCGGACATTGTAAATGCACGACGAGTGTTATTTATTCGAGGTTTCACATGGCTAATTCAAAAAATGCTTATGGTGCAGTTAAAGGGAAGACTTGATTGCGGTAGCATATGATACAGATCCTTTATCCTGTAAGTTTTACAGAATACTCGATATTAAATAGTTTGTGTTTTTCATCTGAAGAGTTTTGTTTGATGTATTGTGTGATTATTTTGTATGCTTGATACATAAAGGCAAGATTGTGCACCAGATCATCATACAGGATACAGAAGATTGAGACATAGTTTGCCAGCTCTCTATTAGGGCTTCCATAACACTTCCTGAAATTAGGAAAAAACAGCACCCATCTTTGCCTTTCCATTTACGTTTAATTTTTCTGGCACTTGATATGAGTCTCTCACTATAGGTAACTTCCACGTAACACCGATTGGACATTTTCTGAACTATCATAAACACGAATGTTTCTTATTTGAACCAAATGGTTTCTACAGTGAAAAATAATGTTTACCCAGGTTTTCTCAGGAACTCTTTCGTTTCCTCCCACTTAACAGGCTTAATCAGTGGAAAATTAAAATACCTCTAATTTTACAGTAATTATGCGCTATCTTAAAATAGATAAAAGATGATTGAAAGATGGAACGAGAGTGCGCTAGACAATATTATTTGGCATGAGGTACAGTCATCACGATTTACTGACAAGGAAAGTACTCGGGCTCGAACGGATCAATACGCACAATAAGGAAAACATGTTAGTGTTAGCACCCCTTAAGCAAATAGTGTTGTCTGTTTTTCTGCAAGATGCTGTAAACGTCCGCAAGAGCAGGGCAAAGTAGAGCACGTGCCGTAATTACAAGGCGTTAGCTCTCATAGCTCGCGCTTCATTAAACTTTGCTATGGTGCCCTGCTTGATTGTCTTTAACTATAATGTACGATTTCCTTTGAACGCAGCGTGTTTGCCGTTTCTTTGCTACATATTGTAACACAAATTTAATATTTGTTTTTTGTCTTTATTTTTGGGCATCGTTGCACGAATTTTTTATGAGTTGAATCTGCGTACATGATAATCTTCGAATAAATTCTCTAGTGTGGCATCAGTAAATTGTATGATCAGACTGTCGACACCTACATCTTTTCTGTGGCGGTTCTTTATTCACTTTGGCTATTTTCATTGTCTCTTGTAAGACTTACAGTGTCATTATAAGTCCTCACTTCTTCCTCTTCATTTTCTTCATAATGTTTACCACTGCGTTCTAATGTTCGGAGACTTTCGGTTTCTAACTGATTTCCATATTTTTCTGTAATTAAGTGTACTAGAAAACATGAAAATGCTTCATCTTCCAACCAGTTCCTTCCTAATGACGTACCTTGAGTCTCACTTTTACTCCAACCAATTGCACTACTTTCATTGGGTTGATCACCACTTTCCGCACCATTTGACATCTCACTACATATTCAACCTTCACTCATGCAAAGAAGTAGAGTCTGCAGCATCACTTTTGGAAGTAGTGTAGCAGTAGACATGAGGTGGGCTCTCTTTGTCACTGTGTATTACCATCTATTGGTGGAAATTGGCACCACCTTGCAGACAAACTGAAATCACCTATTGCTTTAGGGGTACTAACACTATTCATACTCTTATTTCTGTACGTATTTTTTCGGTCGAGCTCACATACTTTCCTTGACGGCCAAATACGCACAATATGAAAGCATGTGCGAAGTTAGCACTCCTGAAGCAAACAATAATGTCTATTTTTCTGCAAGCTGGTATAAACGTCCGCAAGAGCATGTGCCATGCTGACAGACAGTCTATAAATTGTGACTCCGGGCCATTTTTGCATAAACGTTTGAGTGGATGGAAGCATAAGCGTACACGTATCCCATTATTTTGGGGGAGACACATGTTGAATGAAAACGTATTGCCCCAGGGACACCCGCAGTTTTCACGCAGGGTACAGCTCACAATTTTCAAATGGTAAAGTAGGTAAAGTAATACATAGTTTGAAAGATATTGTGAAAAGAAACAATCTGCAACAATTCCCAAGTCTGTATGCGCACCCTATGCAAAATGGCAGTCACAGACTTTTTCATGACAACTATGTTGACATTTTGGCTGTCTACCATTTTGTACAGGGTGAGCATAGAGACTATGGACTTGTTGCATGTTTCTTTTTACATTATCTTTCCAATGATATACTACTTGTCCCCCCTTACCATTTGAAAATTTTGGTTGGATATTGTCTGGGACCCTTCGGGTTACCTTGGGACACACTTTTTTCGCTCAAAATGTGTGACTTTGAAATTATGGTATACATGTTTGCCTATTTTTCCATTCACCCTACCATTTTCTGCAAAAGATGGTCCGGGGTCAGACAGTATAGACCAGAGATGTTCACCCTCGCGAGGGTGGCCCTCTCGAGGGCATCCTCACCCTCAAGTTCCCTCGCCCACAGTGACGCGAGGGCGAGGGAGCGCGAGGGCGAGGACAAGTTTTGGCCGCGAGGGCGAGGGAGCACGAGGGCGAGGACAAGTTTTGGCCGCGAGGGCGAGCACAAGCTTCGATGCCGAGGGTGAGGGTGCGCGAGGGCGAGGACAAGTTTCGGCAGCGAGGGCGAGGACAAGCTTCGATGGCAAGGGTGAGGGTGCGCGAGGGCGAGGACAAGCTTCGATGGCAAGGGTGAGGGTGCGCGAGGGCGAGGAAAAGCTTCGACGAAGAGGGCGAGGGTGCGCGAGGGCGAGGACAAGCTTCGATGGCGAGGGTGAGGGTGCGCGAGGGCGAAGAATTCAATAACGAACTTTTTAAATGAATTAAATGTAGACACCGTAAATTGATAACACTTAGTGTAATCCACTTCATCAAAGTCAGTTATTAGTTGATCAATAATTTTAATTGATCTTAAATTAGGGTTATCTTATAAATCACTACTGTTAATGGTTTAATTGAATTGTCAATTTTGTAAATAAAATCTCATTCTAAGATAATTACGTTAAGTGTAGATCGCAACTATCTAGGCCAGCCCACAAACTGTTTTTAATTGAAATACTATCCGTTTTCCAAGTACCCAGTTACAAAACTATTAAGTCAATACTGAAAACAAAAAACGAAAATATTTATTGCAATTAATCGACTAACACGATTGGTATTATTGAACGGGAGCACGTTGGCTCAGTGCTACAGCCAATCTCTGCTTTCAGGGGTCACTCGTTCGATGCCAGGCCAAGTGAGTTCGTGGAGGACGAGAGCGTATACTTGGGTTTTCTCGGGATTTTCCCGTTTCCTCCCGTTTTCTCATTCCACCTATTCTTTCATCATCATTCACTTGCAATTCCATCAGTCTCTTTTAGCCATCGATGGCATAAGCGTTGGATGTTAAACTAAAGATTTATTTTTTTATTTTATTTTATTTATTTATTTATTTTTAAGATTGGTATCTTTGAAAGCGTTTTTAATATAGTGTAAGAATATGCAGCGCACAGTCTTGAAAAGGGAGACTACTTTGGGCGTCCAGTAGGCTTCTTTCTGTGATCTGTTACCCTTTATTATCGACGTTTTTATTATTATTATTATTTTTTTTCGCTAAATAGGATATTAAAATAGAATGATTTGGTTCTATATCGCAAGTTTTAAAGCTCCCTGACAACTGATATTTAGTCAGCAAAGCATAGGAAAACTTAGAAATAAAGAAGCAAAACTACCTGAAGTATTCGGCTATGGTTCATCTAATCATGGGCGTCGTAACGAGGGGCTTGGGTGGTCGCGTTTCTCCCAGATTTTCGTTACACGTATTAAGCAAACTAAGAAAATAAAAGCATATATTCAGGGGTGTAGTCGAGAGTATACGAAGGTGTATTGCTCAATCTTAGTCTTTTGCGCATACTTTCTGCTTCAAGGCGTGTAGTACTATATTCAAAACTAGCATATATAACCTGTGAAATTTTTAAGACTAGCGTATACTCTGTGAAAATTTTAAGAATATGGTGTACGCCGTGTGAAATTTTAGGACTTGAGCAGGAAGTTTTTGATAGTCTATTATTACAAAACAGCCCCTGCCCGCTGCAGCCCCTAGTTATTCGCCTCTACTTTCTAAACATTTTCTATATATTTTACATCCCTGGAGTTGGTGGCCCCGCATCGTGGAGGTTGTGGGGACATTATCTAAGCCTTTGGTCAAGTGACCTTACATTTGGACCTGTCAAGTGACCTTACATTTACATAGATTACTATTGAGATAAGTGGGTAAAACTGCATTCAGGTTTACACCTATAATTTCATGATTCTTAGTGTTCATCCTCCCGAAGGGGAACTTTCGAAGATGTCCTCAATTCTAACTATAGAGAAACGTTCTCACACAACAGAATAAACATAATTTCAAACCGTTCATGATCTATATTTAGAAAAAAATAGCACTTTACTAACGTAATTTGCTGTTTTGGAAAATATAAGTTTTACTTATGAATATCTGGGAATCAGTCGATCTGTCTGTATTCTGACGTATTAGAGTTAATGTCCCTTTATAATTCATCACCGATGCCGATGCTAAATGGTACGTGAATCTATAGTTTATGGTAGGATCCGAACCACCATAATGCGTTCAAACTTCACTCAAGGGAATCGAACCTGAGACTTGCTGCAAAGCAGACATGCTTGCTAGACACTATACTAACTTCCTTTGTATATTTCAATATCATTAACTTTCAGTAATCACCGGTAATCGACCTATAACCAGAGTCGAAGTCTAAGAGATTGAAAATGTTTAATTATCCTAATTTTTATGTAAATATTTCACTTTAGAATATTAGCGTTTAAATACTCCTCTCCCCCATACAACCATTACACACGCTAATACTATGTAACAAGCAGTAACGACTACATATTATCAGGTGCAACATTTAATCAATCAACATATAACATATAAAGCTTATAAAATTTTAATTAGTCAGCTGGATTACATCTTATGAAAAAAGTTGAATAATTTCCACCTTATATGTTAGTTGTTTGACGTAACGTAAGCATGAAGGTAAGCTTAGATCTTTGTTCGAAATTCGCATTGAAATGATATTCGCAAAGAATCTTCAGTGGGCTGAATCTCTTTCGTTCCAGGTTGGCTACAAGACTGCGATAATCGTAGGACGTAAAAATGAAGATTTTATTCCCCAGTCAGAATTTTTAAACTATCCTATCTCTTCAAGTCAATAATTGTCTGTTTTGCATTATTACTTTTCAACCACAGAGCAAAATAATTCAGTCACTCTATTCCTGTTTTAATGATGTATGGCAGCGTGTAACAAATTGTTGCGAGGTCCTGGGCAAGAAAAGTTTGTGATCGCCCTTTCAGTTTTTAATTGCTAATTATAATAAAATTTCTGGAAATCAATTAATCTACACATTTAATTATTTGTGCTAAAGAAAATAAAGGTTTGTTCTCTTACTTTCTCGTTCCACCATTCGTTTCATCATCATTCACTTGCAATTTCATCCATCTCCTTTAGCAGTTACATAACTCGGGTCGCTAAACTAAAGATTTCATCTTTTCTTTCATTACTACAATCTTAAAGTTTGCACGACATTATTAATTGTTGAATTGGTGGATTTATAAAAGTCAGTGCTAAATCATTTTAGGCTCGATAATCTTTCCAAGGCCCCTGGAGGCGCTAAGCTCTGAGCGTGCCATTTAGGGAGGAACGGTGGCTCAGCGATAGAGAAATTACCTTTGTTCGAAGGGTCGCATGTTCGATTCCCGTCCAAGTAAGTTCCTGGTGGAGGACATCGTGTTCGTGGGTTTTCTGGGGATTCTCCAGTTTCCTACCACGTTCTCATTCAACTATTTCTTTCATCATTCACTTCTGTCTCCTTTAGCATTTAGCTTGCATAATCGTGGGATCTTAAACTAAAGATTTCATTTTTCATTTGCCTCTACGTATTTGTAGTGTAAGGAATCCTTGAGACAACGTTTGAAAGATATCATTTCATAATTGTGGGAATTACTGAAAATAAACTTTCCAACAATGATAGCTGCCAAAAATGAACCAAGACCAAAGTGATAAAGTGCACAAATTGGCCCCTAGGGTAGTTTCTTAAGACAAAGTGTCATATTTATGGCAATTATTGAAAAAAATTAAAAATTTTAACATTGTTAAGGTAGGACAAATGTATCTCTATTAGTGGTGAATATTAACAATATTTGAGCATCGAAATTAACCTTACAAGCACATTGACACATTTCAGTTTATATTTTAAAATACCAATTAACTTAGATTCACATTCAAATCAATGAAGTCATTCATGTTATAGGTTAGAGTGGGTATATATTTCCGAGTGATAATTCAACAATAGTGTTCTGAAGTATTTTATTTGTTTGCTGACGGAGTTTCAAAATTAAGCTCTTTAGATCTTTCCCTTTGAATTTGTTCAAATTCCTCACTTACGCTACATACATCAGGGATGGCCAACGTGTTGACTGTTAAATTCTGACAGATAGTCCGCGGCAGTCACTCTACCGCCACTCATCAAACCTTGATTTCACCCTCACCCTCATGAGAGCCGCCCTTGTGTGGCTGAATACTTATGCTTGCATCGTAGTTCAAGGAACATTTTGAAGTAAAGGCATTGGATACTGTTGATAAATGATGTAAACGTCACTATCGACCGAGATGTCCATTGTAACAGTTGTTCCATTTTAGGTATTCCACAGTAAGTTATACGATGATATGTTTAGTTTCCTTTCTTTAGGACGTATGTTAAGCAAGGGCGGATCCAGGACGGACTTCTGGTGGGGGTGGTGGGTTGTAATACTGCTTTAAGAGCTCCAAACTCTGGGATGCGTTTTATTTGTATATACAAAATAAAGAAGATTCCTCTTCTGGGGGGGGGAACGATCGCCCCGATCGCCCCCCCTGGATCCGCCACTGACGATAAGGAAATAATTCAACAAATAGGTTGAATAATTGATGGTCTGATCCTCACGAAGGAGGCCCTCTCGAGGCCTCCTCACCCTCAATTACCCTCGCCCTCAATGATATGAGGGCGAGGGTGCGCGAGGGCGAGGAAAAGTTTTGAGCACGAAGGCGAGGGCGAGCGAGGATAATGGACAACTCCTATCGCGAGGGCGAGGGTGCGCGAGGGCGAGGACAAGCTTCGATGGCGAGGGTGAGGGTGCGCGAGGGCGAGGAAAAGCTTCAACGGCGAGGGTGAGGGTGCGCGAAGGCGAGGACAATTTTCGGCAGCGAGGGCGAGGACAAGCTTCGACGGCGAGGGTGAGGGTGCGCGAGGGCCGAGGAAAAGCTTCGATGGCGAGGGTGAGGGTGCGCGAGGGCGAGGACAAGTTTTGGCCGCGAGGGCGAGGACAAGCTTCGACGGCGAGGGCGAGGGTGCGCGAGGGCGAGGACAAGTTTCGACAGCGAGGGTGAGGGCGCGCGAGGGCGATGGACAATTCCATCGCGAGGGCGAGGGTGAACGAGGGCGAGGGCCAACTGCTACTGCGAGGACGAGGGTGAATGAGGTCGAAGTAAAATGAACATCTATGGTATAGACGCCCTGAAATTATAGCACGTGCTCTACTTTGCCCTGCTCTTGCGGGCGTTTACAGCAAATTGCAGAAAAACGGACATCACTGTTTGCTTCCGAGGTGCTAACACTACACATGCTTTTGTTTTTGTGCGTATTCACCGTTCAAGCCCAAGTACTTTCCTTGTTAGTAGCTCTCCGTTTGCAGCCATTTTAAACGCGAAAATAAATGCTGATTTTTTCAAATGACTGGAAATCGAAAGCACATAAGTTTGTCGTGATAGCGATATCTTATGTAAAACAATATTATTTAGCAAGCTGTTTTTTTTTCTGTTTACGACTAACTTTTATCTATTTGAAGATATTACTAATTACTCTAAAATTACCGATATTTTGATTTCGCCGTGATGTGGCCTCTTGATTTTACTATTCCGTTCATTTTCACTATCACTATAGCCGTGAACCGTGAAACACAGTTGCCAAAGGTTTAACTCAAAAAAAATTGTCTATTAGCAGAAATACTAGGATAGACGAACACTTAAATTTATCAACAAACATAAAAGTGGATGTACACTCTAAAGACAATAATAAATAGGGAAGTAGTACGAACTTTACACCTGGAGTGGAAGAAAACCTGGAAACATCTTTTGTTTCGCCGACTGTAAGTGCATTAACATCAAATAATACATGTGTGTAATATTTGCCTAACGGTTATAACCACCATAACGGTGACCAGAAGACCCGCCGTAATGAACATGATCTAACAATTTTCTAAAAATAAAAAGTGTATTGTTTCACAAATACAACAGTATGTAAAATATAATATCTTTTAATTTTTGATAAGCCATTAAAAAAAGACCTGAATTGATGCCCTGGCGAGTAAACAGTTTCAAGCTAAATCTAAACGACAGATTTCAAGATGCCATCACGTTTACATTTTATCACGTAGTCCTCTGCTTCTTTTATTCATATCCATAATTGGAGATCAATTCCTCAAATAATTCTTTATAACAAAAGTTAGTAGATTTTTTGCCTCAAACAGTTTATGAGTAGGCCGTTAATGCCTCAATATAGCCTTGTAGGAATTCGAAAACTCAGTGCTCTTATTTACCAGAACTTTTTGGGCTCACCTTCAGATTTATTACGTAATCAAAAGGAAAGAATAAATTCTTAAGCCGTTTGGTGATAAAATTTATTTTCTGACTACTTATGCAAACTGAAACATTTATCTTAATTTTAAAAATGTAATATTTAGTACAACTTTCGCATGGGTAAGATTGATGGAATGGTTCTATTTAGAAACCGTATTCTTTGGTTGGTATATTTGGTAAAATTTTGTCGCGGATAAGGTCATTAGTTATGAGTAATAACTTTTACCACTATGTACTTCTGGCGCTGGTAAAAAATATTTACGAGTAAGATTTTGATATGCTGACAAATTGGATTCTAACAATTGTACTGTTTTAAGAAAATCTGAGTTTCTATCATTTTCACATTTTTCTGGATCACTAGACATGGAATGACGTAAACATAATCTGGAAAAAAGAGAGGAAGTTTTCGGGATGTAAAAAAATATTTGTAAGAAAAGAAATTAAGTCTATATACATAGTGGAGTTGTAGGAAGTATTAAAACGAATCCTTGAAGGAATTGCTGTAACTGACTTTTTATACACACAAGAAAAATTTATGTAGGAATGTACTATAGAATCTAGCTACCACCGAACTAGTGAACAGTTCTGTACTACAATCTCTACCAAGATATGCCATATCTTAATTCGGTTTGTTAAAGTTTAGCGCGCCTTCTCAGCACGGAAACAATATGGGATAAAGAGGGATCTGAACAAGTATAATGCCTTCAAATTTTAAGATTCTCGCAATTGAAAATGATCTCCACATTGTAGACTGAAGGTGTGCACTAGCTAGTAGTCGCGGAGAAAGTTAACAAATGTTTTATCTTATTCGGGCTTGCTGCAAGCATTAGTAACAGAAGTACTGAAGGTACTTTGATTGGAGAGCCTTAACAGCGAAAGTTCCAAGTTATCGCAAATTTGATTGTTATTGAAAATATTTTGACCACGCACACTTTTTCTTTTTCGAAAAGCCTGTTCCTTTTATCAGCAAGCGGAAATAAAATAAATAAATACATATTTTTTTCACTTTCAAATATTTTTCTTTTGAGACATAATACAGGGCAATGTTTCTTATATCTAGTTGAAACAATATGTCTCTTTAAAGAGATTGTATGACTTTGAACACACTAACCTGTTGGTTAGGACTACATGTAAAATATTACAGAATAATACAAAAATTTCAGCATTACCTTTCGCTTGCTGTTGAGTCATCATGTTTGTCTTCTGTTATGCTAACTGACAATGCATCGTACGGATGTCCAAGTATGTCGCCTGGTTCTGTTTCCAGATCATCTCCAGAAACATTTGAAGCAAGTATGTTATTCTTAATATCAGGACCTGACTTGATCCCCAGATTTTCTGCCGCCAATATCGGAGTAGGAGATATGCTTTTGTTCTCTATCAGACCTTCATTCTCATTGTCTCAGGATCCTGAATGTATGTTTTCAGTGACAATCTCGACTTTGATATCTGATAATAATTGTTCTTCGTTTCCAGAAAAATCTGACTGGCTCTCTTCCACTGGTTCTTCTTTTATATAAACAGCATTAATTTCCAGATTAGTATTAGTTTCTTCATTTTCCGTTCGTAGATCTGAATCCATCTTTATACTCACACAACTACAAACGTAGATGCAATTTGTACGTTATGAAATTAATATGAATCGCAGAATTATTTAGCATAGGTTATTGCTGATCTAGAACTGTGCATTTAGAAAAATATAATCAATATGAGCATAGATTCGGCTCTTAAATATTTCAAATAAGAATCCCTGGAAAAAAATAAAACATAAGTTTCGGAACAGTAGAAACTATTAAAATATATAGTAAATTTAAATAAGAAACAATACTGCTTTTAGTTTTCTAATACACACAAGAAAAAAGTATTTTCTAAAGATGTAGTTGGTTTATCATTGACTAAATCCAACCAAAGAGAACATATCGACAATAGAACAATATCTCAATCAGCGTCAGAAAAAACAATATTCTTTAATTTAATATATTATGATAGGAGAATAGCTGTATTGAGGAAATTATGGATGATTTTACTTGAAATAACAGTAGTGATCATTAAAGTTCGCAGGATATTAAAAAATATGATAGTTTTTACAATTCGAGTACAAGAGTAAACGTGAACACAGGCACAATTAATTATATGTGTCTGAAATGCGTCGAATACGTTAGTTGTGAACAAAAGTTAAGGCCGATTCTACCTGTATCATCAATAATCTGAATTCTCACTTCATTCTTAAGAATAAAAACAATCAGAAATAAAGCATGCGATTTCTGAAGTACTGTCATTAATTCTTCCTTCAGCGACAGTGCCTTAAAACAAACATTAAGAATAAGAAATCTATAGCAACACTTATAGACAGTATTAACTGCAGATAATAAATATTGGTTATTTACATAGCAATCAACTGAAAGTCTTTAAATCAACAATAATTCAGTTCACCACAAATACCTTAAAAGAAAAATGTATAAACAATGTGAAATTACACTTAAAAGATACGAGTTATGACGATGGAATCAACTGTGTGTTTCAATTATATGATTGGAACAAGTTTTATTTATATATTTTTATTAAAACTACATCACTGAAGTGGAAGAGAGAAGTCAAGACAAGTGTCTAGATTTGCCTAATTGGGAATGTTACAATCGAACACATGAAATACGAAGAAGAATCAAAATCAAGGATAGGAATCTTAGAAGAAGCCGTATGGCAGAAGAGACACATACTAATAAGTGTTTCTATATGAAGGAGAATAATAGTTAATTATTTCGTGCCATGTATTGTGCTCCACGACGAAGAAACATCGACAAGAAACAAGATTGATGAAAAAAAGACACTCTGGAATATCGAAGTGACGAATATTAGAATGAATGTCATAAGAAAAAAAGGACATATAAAAAGAAGTATGGTTAAAAATGAAAATAAAAATAACAGAGGTAATTAGAAAGAACAAGGAAACAAATTCGATAGAAGAAAAGTAATGATTGAAAAGAATGACACAGGGAAGGAACGAATAATATCTTGAAATAATATTAAAGATGTACTTGTGATTTGTAGAATACCTGCTAACATGAGGTGATATTAGATTTTGTAAAGACATGTACGCTAAAATAGGTAACCTCCAAAAATCTTTTAAATTTCTGGTAGTTATTATTGAGATGCATCTACAGAAATAAATTTAATGAGTCTAAATTCATTTCGAAAATAATTCTGTTTTCATGAAATTTGTTGGCATTATGTTTTCAATTACAACCGAATTCTTGTATATTTAAAGTTAAAATTGAAATAGGAATCACATCAGTGGGTGCTACAACATTCCATACGGGCTCTAACTTTTTTAATGAAGCAAGATAAATTACGAGAGAAAGCAATTTAACACATTCAGTCGTAAGCCCGAGCGATATTCCTTGTAAAATTAACGCAAATGAGAGAGATCGGCAATATTGTAGCAACACCATCCCGGAATACCTACAAATGTTGTATTCATTTTAAAATAGAACGTTTGCGTATTTATTTACCATGCAATTCACATGTCTGCTTTCTTTTCTACTAAGAATACTCACACACTAAAGTGACAACAAGATAGAATTCGTTTCGTGAGACAAGTAGTAAACATATTAACGCGATCCCGAGTCAGTGGCCTTGCCAGGAACCGATGAAGAGGGGCCTATCTCCACATGTATGCATATATAAAAGTCTCCATAATCCTAAACTTACATGTAGACCTACATAAAAGGCTCGACAATTTCTGTGCGTAAATTTAACATGGTCCCTAAAAATACTGGTTTGGCGTTATTTAGATATGATTCACTATGGGACGGTGCGTAGTGAAATTAAATGAAATTTTGAGTTTTACGTCCCACAATTATGCCGGTTAGGCTAAAGGAGACGGTGATAATGAGTAATGAATGAAATGGTGGAATGAAGAAAGTGGGAGGAAACGGGAGAACCCAGAGAAAACCCACGCACACGGTGTTTGTCCACCACAAAGTTCGCTTGGCGGGAGCAGGGTTTGAACCCGAGACCCCTAGCACCAGAGGTGAACGCTCTACCACTGAGCCACCGTGGCCCCTGGACGGTGCGTAGTGATGGGCAGTGGGAATATTCCTCGTGGGAAGAAATTTAAAAAATGGGAATATTCCCGGTTTTTTTCCCGGGCCTATAAATTCCCAGGAAGGAATTTATTTATTTTCCAAATTGTAAGAACCATATGACAAATTACTTTATTTTAATATATTATGATTTACTTCTAGGTTTTAAAGAATTTGGAGTTTAAAAACTTAAATATTCTATGACTGTACTTTATATAACTAATAATATGATTTTTGTGTTCCATTTCCATTTGCAGTAAAAAGTAGGGTAATTGTTTAGTATTCAGGGCCAAAACTAGCAAGAAGTAGGATGATTTACGGAAGAAATGAGTTGATAGTGGTGTTCAGGTAGTCAAGAATGTATCGAACACAATTTTTTAGGGCAGTACAGAATTTGTACAAAACGTAAAGGTAAGTGGAAGTGATTTATGTGAGGGAAACAAGTAAATTGTTGGTAACAAAGATAGACAACAACGTGCCCTGCGGGGCTCTAACCCGCCTTCACTCGCTTACCCTCGCTCGGCAATGCTGTCCGAATTTAATGTTGGTAACGTAATATAACGTATGAAACTATAAAGCAACTGCATATGGAATAGAATATCGCAAAAAAGGAGCTGCAAAATCTGGCCCCCATAGCTAAACAATATCCGAAAGTACTAAGTTAATTTACAAATGATGAAAAGGATCTATTTTGTAAAGTAATGTAGAATTATGTAGAAATAGAGATGAACTACTATCAATAAACCGTGAACCACCGTTAGTAATAGACGTCAGTCTGTCTCCTCTCTCTGATTCGAATTTCTGAAAAGGTACTCGGACTTCTTTTTGGGCGGAAGAAAGGTCGTGTGTGGCACTGTTACATGCAAAATTATAAAGATAAGAAAGTATCTTGCAAAAATTGTGAACATACATATTTATGCGCAAATGTCAAAATGGTGGGATGTGTCTTATGGCAGTTACCAAACCTAATTTGTATATAATATTTAAAAATTTAATGTTTATAATATCAGTAGTAGTAGGCCTGTAGCCAGCCCAAAAATGTAGGGGGAGGGGCGATCCAACCATATGATAGTTCATCACCATATTATAGTTCTTTTGCAAGCCTACTGTAAAAAATTTAGGGGGCCAGCAAAAATTTAGGGGGGGCGCCCTTCCTTGGATACGGGCCTGAGTAGTAGTCAAGTTTTAAATATCCACTTACATGTAAATTTAAACTGTTTAGCAGTTTAAAAGTATGTGGACTTACTATACCATTTCTGAAACATATTTACTTTCATAGAACATATTGTAAATAAGTATCCATATATGCGTACTTTCTAAATATAATAAAATAACATAACATCGTTCAGAATATACATTTTAAAGACTCCTTTGGGGACAAAAGTAATAATATACTGTGATATAAAAACGAATTTAACTTTAAAATTATAATATAGTAATAAAATGCATTTTTCTTTGAGATTGTAAATAAATTTCCGGAAATTTCCCATTTTGGCGAATCTTCCCGGGAATATTCTCGAAAAATATCTTCCCGGGAATTTACCCATCACCAACGGTGTGTACGCATTCCCCAAGAAATACTACACTTGTAATGATTTTACTATGAAAACTTTGACTAACTAAGAAGGTTACTCCAAAGTTTGTTTTTTGTAAATTGTTCTTTCATTTGTAATAACTAATCTGAACTGACGCTGGCAATAATCATCTATGTTTAGCGTTTATAAACTAACCCTACAAAATAAGTATTTTTGACATATCTTTACCCGAAGCTATATTAATGCACGAACAAAAAACTAACCTCCCGTGCCAAAGGTCTAAGAAGTTTCGCATCGCTTGATTTACTTTTAGTATAATGTAAAACGAGAGTCCGCCGCGAGTAAGGATGAACAAATTTTTTAAAGTTCTTGTTTCGTATTAACAGAATGGATTTGATTGATTGATTTTGAGCTTAACGTCCCTTTTAGCAGCGAGGCTATATGAGACGTGGACCTACTGACTAACATGGAATTCGAACCACGTGGGTAAGAAAATGGAAATATTTGTATATACTTAAATTTTCTAATTCAGAAATAATGGGTGATGATTAACAATCTTATTTATGTAGGCGGAATAAATAGGAGTTTCTGTTATGTAGAAACAGCGTTAAAAGTATAGTATTACTATGCATTTTTAATATAAAAGTAGTTTGCAGTGATCACCTAGAACACGTTTGCACATTTCTTTTTTTGTTATTATTATTCGCGTTCTAACTTCCTGCTAATATGCCTGTTGCCTACGGACACATCTGCTTCGCCCTGCCCTGAAGAGTACATATACTATGCTACCTTGTAAAGATTACCTACAGCAGGTTAGTGAGATTTGACACAGGAGTAACCGTTCTAATAGCATATATGTTTGAAGTCATATTATTCATGGTGTATAACAGTGTATTCTTATTGTTTATGGCATATATGTTTGCAAGTGTATTACAAATCAATGTACAATTGGTGTCCAGGCGTCAATAAGATATTTAGTCCAGGAGTTTTTAAATGCTAACTTAGGAAATAATTAAAATTTTTCAACAATTATTCCCGATGATGTGTCTCAACGTCATTTCAAATTGTGCATTAACATATTCTAAAATAAGTTACAAAAGACATGAAGTTACGGCTTCCATTAAACAATATCGGGAAGTTTCTAGAATGCTTGCCCGGACATAAGGTGAAAATGCGTTAGTAGTGAGGTTGGATCTTTTCCTTATCAAATCTCAATACTGACTTGACATGGTAAAGCCAAGCGACTGAAGGCTGGGTAGTAATCAGGTGGATTATAACAACTAAATGGGCACGTGGGCCACTGCTCTAGAATCATGACAACAATTTGAGTCTTACTGTTATGTATTAAATGTATGCGTAATCTTTATCTGTGCGATGTCCACACCAATACAAGTTCATTTGCTGTTTCGAATGAAACAAATCTAGCTGTAGATTAGAACAGACTTCGCAATTTCTTCACCCACCTACCTTTTCTACCAATATATTAATGAATTTGTTTTCATTTTGAATGAATTATAAAGAAAAAAAAAAAACAGAAAACCAAACGTCACAAATGAAACTCTTGTTCAGGGAACAGAAACTTGTCTCTTCCTACATCACAACAAAATTAAATATATATATAATTGTTTATAGTATTTACTTAAAACTACTCAGGAAAAGTTCAGTTGTACAGAATAGTTTCTAAACAATTGTATCTATATACCAAACTCTGTATACTTAAGTATATCTAAATTCAACTAACAGAACGCAAAACGTTTTATTTCTTGTTGTTAATGCTAGTGCATTTACATGCAATAAGCATCATTTCACTATATTAATTTAAGATTCCCTGCGGTAATTACATTCGAAAGATCCACTATATATTTGCTGCTTTTGTATACAGTTGTCTTGTGTTGTCGTAGACCATTACCGATCAAAGAGGTAGGTACATCAGCTCGCTTGTCGAGTGTGCTAAGACTACAAAATTGTCAAATGTGTACCTCACACGGAGGATTTATGATACAGGAACAAAAGTGAATAAGATACAGGACACAATTGGGAAGAAAGGACAAAATAGGGAAAAAGGTCAAAATCGGGAAAGAAGTACAGACAGTGAAAGAGGGCCGAGGGAAAAAGGTCAAAATCGGGAAAGAAGTACGGACAGTGAAAGAGGGCCGAAAGCCAAACAGGGCAGTAAGTTAGAGGAAAGTGGGAAGTGTAAAATAAAAAAAAAAATAGATAAAAGAAGGGGATGTATGTAAGCATCAATGGAAAACAAAGTGTAAGTGTAGGGTAGGTGTATAGGAGATCCCACTCAACTCTCTTTCTCACAGAGCACCACCATACACGAGGCACTCTCCGTAACAGCCACTGTCCAACCTGCAAACATTTCGCTGCAAGATGCATGAATGGAATTTTTTTGGTTTTCATTGAATATCAAACATGTTTAGTTTTCTGTCTGCTTTCAGCGACTGAATACGAATCCATTGTTTGGGCAGGTTATTGCTTCTAAAAGAAATAACTGGTAGAAGTCTATGAAAGTTAAATAATATATAATGTTTTAGGGTCATCATATTTAAATGAAGATTTATATTATGATTATGATTTAAAAAAAATAGAATCACGCAGTAAGAGTTATAAGATGTACAGTTAATAAGCCTATCCGTTATTCGAAACGAAAACTTTTTAACGGATGCAAATTTTTATACATTATTCGGCGTAAGCTCTAAACTGCGATAAACAAAGCCACGTGAAACTAAATCTCGCTGATTTGCTGTTGTCCTACCAACGCTTGTACTCCTCTGCAAAATAATTCATGTGATTGCATTATTACTTTTACTATGAAGCTTCATATAAAACTACTATATTATTATAAATGACAAAAATATAATACGGATTATCTAATAATACTGCAATCGAGTGTGGCTAATGAAACAATAGAAACAAACAGTACGCATGCGCAGTAATTATGGCGCCAACTCAACTGTGGACGGGTGTTCTGCTTTTAATGTCTGAAAGATGACTGGCATGAATCCCAGTTCCGCGAGTGTTGTGGTGAAACACCAACTAGGCAAACCTTTACTCACTAAGCAACAATTGTTTACGAGCGAAATTCAAAGCCTTTTTTTATCTTTCGAGTTTCTTTTCTCTTTTCTGCTGCTGTTGGAAGTATCTGGACGACACGAGACAGTATTGTCAAAATGGAGGTGTATAATTTGCTCCTCCCCGTGGGGAGTGAGAGTGATACATCACTAGCCAATCGTATTTGCGACAAGCGGAAGGATACAAATATTTTGTTTATCGGAGTTTAGAGCTTACGCCGAATAATGTGTAAATACTGTTATTTACAATATATATCTTAAGACATTATTTCAAAATTTACAAATTTAAGGGTGGACATTGGTAGTTCTTCCAACAGTTAAGAGGAGTGCACCTATGTACACATCTTATGAAAGGGAAAGACCCATGCATACACCCATATAACCATGTAAGGTAATAAGACCTCATGAGACAGGATAAAATAACTCACAAACAACGGAAACTTAAATATGGCAAACGAAGTGAGGATACAGTGATTTTTATTTGGGTCGTAGAAAGCTTTTACCAAATTTAATTTTTAACAATTCCTAAATTTAACGAGTGTTCCTATGTACCCTTCCCAAAATATTAGATATCTGTTTCGACTCGACGAAACCCTGCCAGTAGTGGCACACTAGCGGCAATCCTTCGACGCTTCAATATTTCGACGATCGACATTTACTCTCAAGTGGACCACTAAGTGCTGCGACGTTTACGGCATGGGGAAGCCTCACTGAAGGGGACAAAATAGATCGTAAACCTTCGAAATTTACATTTTGGCCTAATTTTACCCATGGAAACGAAAGGGATGGGACCCCAAAACTTAGAGGTTCTTCCCCTGGTCCATGTTATATTTTGAAATTTTTCAATTTCAAAATAATAATAATAATAATAATAATAATAATAATAATAATAATAATAATAATAATAATAATAATAATAATATTGGAGATAGTTCCAAAGTACGTATAAAGAATAGTAGCCCAGTCTTGGCTAAACGAAGAAAAAAATGTGTGTACTGGAACCTTGATGTGACGTAGGAGAGAATGTAGATTAGATCACAGTATATGTTCAAAGGAAGCAGCTTTTGTTAGAAGCGCGCGCCTTTTTCAGTGGTATATTTTAAAGAGTATACTTAGTTTTCTTGCTTTTCCTTTGGTATTATTGAATAATTAGAAATGACAGTCACAGAGTTCGAGAGTATATATACGTGTAACTGTGTGTGAAGTGACTTGTATTATTCTGCCTAGTGAGTACAATTTTAAAAAGACAAAAGTTATTACCTTTTTTAAATATCCACAAAATGTTATTGCTCACCGAGAGGAGATTGGAAGTGCAAAAGACAGTACAACTTAAATTCAAAACTTTTTGAGGGTGTTCAAATTATTTCAAAGATAGAATTAAGAGAGAAGTTCTGAAGCCGAATTGTGAAATTTAACTAAAAGTTGGACCTCCTAATTGCAAAACGAGAACTCCGAATATTCATATACCGTCTTGATTTAAAAAATTAAAACTTTCAATTGAACATTCTCCGGACTCTTTTAGATTTCAGTGAAGTCAATGTGTAATTTTTTTCCTCAAATAAATAAATAAAATGTGCCTTTACAAGATTGCAAACTCGTTTCGTTATGCAATCTTAAGAACAATTACAATATATATATATATATATATATATATATATATATATATATATATATATATATATATATATATATCGCCTCTTCATTACAGCCCACTTTCTTCTCCCTGAGTATTATGCTTGTCTTTGTGTCCGGGCTTTCTTACAGAATTATTCTTCAAAGGAGATAAGGCATTTCTACAAGAAAATACATATACCAGTAATTTGAGATCACTGTCCTTAATTAAATCGTTTAGATCATAAACAATTTTCACAATATAAACTAATTGTATATTATGGATTTGATGCCCAAAATGAACAAATATACGGAATGCAATTTCAACGCTTCTAGAAGATGAGATTAGGGTTGCGGATCCCAACGATCCATCAAGCAATATCTGAACCATATCTTTTGAATATTAAGGAACCGTTGCTTTGATAAACTATTTGTTCCTTTCCAAATATTCTCTAAACGAAAGCAATAAGTTAACCTATTTTATGCAAAATTTACCGCAAACTTCACTTGTCTCTCTGCCTGTTAAGTATATTTTGTTGCATTCAGCAAAAGTAACGAGTTTATATGCAACTCACCTGTTTTCTGTAGAAACAAATGCAGCCTTAGAATATTTTCTTGTTGCTGGGAAAAACACTGCTGATTTTTTCTAAGAAACACTGTCGCCGTCGGTAGATGACAGTTACAGCCCGTGAAGGTCACGTGCTACAACATGAGTAAATCAACGTATGAATAGACTGCAGCAGGTACACGCTGTTATACTCACCTTTTGCGCGTGATTAGCGTGTGATAATCTGTTATGGTAGTTCAGTGCAGAAACACCACTTACCTTGTTATAAATTAATGACTGTATTTGTTGTAATAAACTATGTACATTCCTCTACACATTTGATTTATTGGAATTACGCAGTTAGCTTACACAAGTGCATGTGCCATGAACTACTTGCACACTGTTCCCACTGTCACAAAAGTTTTACTCACAATCTTTACACTACTATATATTTGACAGACCATATATCTGACACAATCTACGTTGTCTATATTTACTTTTCACAATAACACAGTCTTCGTTATAGCCCGGAGAACTTAATACTTTCAGTTTGCCTTTTTGCACATCAGTCGGCCGAAAAACCTACCATTCCTCTCTTCTTCTTCTTCCTCTTCTTCTTTACCCGGTTAGTTTTTATTCTCTTGATACCGACTGAGTATTGTCCTCACCTACGGGTGTAAACGTACTGCGACAAATGGTGCCCAGCGGGGCTATTCCACGATGATCAATAAATCCTCGTGGATTCGAACCCATACTCCTTACTGTGGATAAACACCTTTCAATATCTTTACTTTAGTGACACCCTGTATGAAACATAATTAAATACTGCTAAACTAAGACATGAACATACTAACTTAAACGAACAAAAAACAAAGAAAAGACAAGCAAAGTACACGAAAAATCACTAATAACACACTTTACATACAACTTATTATTTTCTGGACTGTCCGAACAATTACTATTTACACACGTCCATTGTGGTTCTGCTCACTCCGCTCCAACCATTTCCTTTTAACTTCTGGGGTTTGGTTCCAAATTTTCACATTGTCCATGGATTCAAGTGGTAAGGTTTGTCCATTCTGTGGATCTTCCAGAAGAAGAACTTTATCATTTAAAATATCTCTACATATATAAGGACCTTTGAAAATGTTGAAGAATTTCTTGATCTTCAATTGAGGTAAGTTGCTTAAGTTATGCTGCCGGACAAAAACAAGGTCTCCTCTATGGACTATTGGTCTATGCTTTTGCTGGCTGTTATGGCGATCGTTGTCCCGGTTTATCTTATACTTCTTTCTCATGCTGGCCATTAATAACTTTCCTTTCCAGTCTCTCTGATACACTTCGTGATCAATAATCTGGTCTTGCATTCCGAAGTAGCGATTGGCTGCTGCATTGTCATTTATATTCAGCATCAGGGCAGCTGGCGACGTCCCCAGTGAACTAGAAATCGCATGGTTCATCAGCCTGACGCACTGTTGGAGATGATAATACCACTTGTCATGATGGCTGCTACACAAGTTTCGTATCAACTTAACCAGGTCTCCGTGATTTCTTTCACCGTAGTTACTTTGGGGATGGTATCTAGTGGTATAGTGAACTTTGATGTTACATTGGTCCATTCTATCTACGAATTTCTTGCTTTTGAATACCATGCCATTATCACATACTACTGCTTCAGGGATATCTAAATGTTTAAAGTAATCTTCCAGACTACGTAGGACTGCGTTCGTGTTTGCATTTCTAACTGGATAAGTTACCAAATAACCTGTGAATCCTTCTGTTACAGTTAGGACGTATTTATAGCCATTATAACTTGTAGGCCACGGACCTAAGAAATCTAAACAAATCCATTGTCGCACTCTGTCAGGGTGCATGGGTTTCAACAAACGAGCCGTAGGGTGATAGTCAGGTTTTATCCTCATGCAATGATCACAATTAGCTATATGGTTCTTCACCTCAACTCTGCAACTCTTCCAGTAGAACGATTCTTGGATTTTGGCCAATGTTCTAATAAATCCCCAATGTCCAGCGTTATCATGGTATGCCTTCACTACACATGGCACCAACACCTTAGGTATGCATATTCTCCACTTGTCAGGAAAGTGATAGTCCCTTATCCTTAGTATTCCATGGTCGATTTGATAGTGTTCTTTATATCTCCTGAGTTCATCTTCTGACTCGTTGTCTCCTTCCAAAGCCTGAATAATAGGTAAGAGTCGTTCGTCCTTTCTCTGTGCATCCTGTAGTTCACGTGGTTTGACAGCAAGAACTTCATTTCTAAACGTCTGGTATGTATGGATATGGTATTTTTGTTCATCTTTGGCTGCTACTCGGGAGAGGGCATCTAGTCCTATATTGTGTGTCCCTTTCACATGAACAACTTCATAATCATATTGCTGCAGTTCCACGCTCCATCTGAGCAATCTCGAGTTCCATTCTTAGCATTTCTCAGCCAGGACAAGGCTTGGTTGTCACATAAAATTTTAAATTTATGTCCTAGCAGTAATTTGGACCACTTTCGAACTGCAAACATTATTGCTAGGCATTCAAGTTCCGAAGAGCAGTAATTCTTCTCAGCCGGTGTTAGTGTGCGACTAGCATAGTGTATCACCTTCATTTTTCCACTCTGAACCTGTTGGAGGGATGCTGCTAGCGAAACATGTGAAGCATCCGTTCTAATAATAAATTCACTATTCAAATCAGGATGGGCTAACATGACATCTTCGCCTACCATCTGCTTCAACTTCTCGAAAGACTGCTCACATTCTTCATTCCATCTCCATTTCTTGCCTTTCTTCAGGAGAGTGTACGGAGGTGCGGCTACTTCAGCTAAATTCTCTAGGAACCGATGTTGGTACTGCAGGAACCCCAAGAAGCATTGTAACATCTTTATACTGGTGGGCCGAGGATATTGAAGTATTGGCTTGATGGCTTCCGGATCCTTCTTGATCCCTTTCGGTGTTACAAGATACCCTAGGAAACGGCGAACCATTCGACAAAAACTTGATTTCCTTAAATTCAGGTTGAAATTGGCTTCACGAATAGCTTGGAATAATATCCTGAGGTGTTTTAGATGTTCATCGAAGCTGTCGTCTGCAATTTGAAGGTCGTCTATATACCTGACAAATGATGAACCAAGTTGTTGGATCGGTAGCACGTGTTGCAAGGCCAAAGCCAGAGCTGATGATCCATTAATATAACCGTAGGGCACGACGGTAAATTCCCAATTTTCACCTTCGAAATTGAAAGCGGTAAACTGTCTGGACTCGGGATGTAATGGTATCATATGGTAACTTTGGACGAGATCAATTTGTGTTTGGTAGGGCTTATACTGAATCTTTGCAAATATATCTTCGATAGGCTCCGCTTTAATAGGTTTCAACGATACGTGCTTGTTCACTTCACGGAGGTCTAAGCACATTCTTATATTGTCCGTTCCCTTCTTTGGGACGACAAGGATCGGATTGCAATGTATAGACTCACTGGGCTGGATTAACCCTGCTGCGAAAAGTTTCTGTATCTCTTGTCTAATCTGTGGGCGATACTTCAAAGGGATGGGATATTGCCGGCGTACAATTGCACCATCTGTTTTTACCTCCATCTTATACTGATAACCTCTGCAACGTCCTGGATGATCCTTAAATATATCACGATATTCGCTAAGTAAATTAAATAATCTTCCTTTTTGGTCTTCATCTAAAGCGTCTGCATTCCGAACCACTTCTTTCAGCTCTTCTTCATTGGGCATGTCATACAATGGCTGGCATGACTTGTCCTTCTTCTGATTATGACACAGATATACTTCTTCAGCGTTCTCTTCATCTGGTAATATAGGTATCATCTTGCATATACTATCATTTGTCAACGACTTCAACATTACAGTCTTATCTCGGAAATTTATAATGGCTCCTAACTTCTCCAGGGTATCTAATCCTAATAGCAAGTCCTGGCTCATCTTTTTAACAACAAACACTCGTATATTCATTTCAATATCTTCGATGTTTGCCAAGATTTCAATTTGACCAAGAACTTTTCTACCTTTACCCGAGTAATCAACTAAAGTGATATCCGATGCAGGAAATAACCGAGGATGACACACATCATAACTCACCTTTTGCCACGCTTCTTGAGTCATCAATGACACTTCACTTCCGGTATCCAAGAGAGAGACTAAGGTCACTCCGTTTACCTTAACCTTAATCTTTGAACTTGAGTGTACCACCTCTTCTACCAGTTCTTTATTATAATCATCTTCAACATCACTTCGTTCTTCGGGGTTACTCCTAGCATGTGAAAAGCACACTAGATATCTCTGCTGAGGTGCCCTAAGCCTTTCTGTGGACGTGGGTTGCGGGCCTACCAACCAACGGTCGAAGCATTTCCCGGTTGGTTGCCGTTTTTTCCTCTGATGTGTTCTGTCTGATTCAATTGTGCATGATGGGTTAAATTACTATTGTCCCTCAACAGGCTATTAACCGCAGGTGGATCACTTTGTCTGGACCTTACTTCAAATTGGTTCCTGATCTCTTCGTTCATCCCTTCTTCGGATGCCGATCCGTCACTTTTGTATCTTCTCCGCTGAAATCGTTTCCCCTTGCGTTTGTTGCCCCGCGTAGATTTCTGCTGTTGGTAGCCTCCTTCCTCGTCACTTTGTGCAGTCCGCTTGCTAGACTTGCTCTTCACAACTTGGTGCACACTAGGTTTAGGACTCACTTTATGGTAACTCTTATCTTGACGGTTCTTCATCTCTCAATTTCGTAAAGACTCAACACGCTCGATAGTAGACAAAAATTCGGGGAAAGACTGCGCCGGTTTAATCACAAACACCTTACGGTATTTCCATGGTAGTAACGCAGTGACGTCTGATAACAAATACGTTTCCGATAACGTAGGACACAATTCACGCAACTTCTGAAACTGTTCGATTGCAAACTGCTTCACAGACTGGTTCACTCTTGGGTCAAACTTAGTGTTCTTATAAGCTGCTAACTTGCTAGATATAACCTGAGTTGATTGAAACGTATCTAAAAGAGATATCTTGAATTCTTGGTAAGTCTTAAATGGCTTGTGTTGTAGTTTGAACCACGACTGTGCCGGTTCGTCAAGTACTAATGGGATGATACTTAATAACTGGGCATGGGACATATTCATAACTTTAGCTTCTTCTTCAATCTTGCTTAAAAATGACGATACCAAGGGACCGTTAAATTCACCTGAGAAGCGTGAAAGATGCTTGATATCACTCATTCTCAATAGCGTTACACTTCCACTGGAAACCTTTGAACACGGTAGTTCCTTATGGTTAATATTTTCTACGACTTTTCCTGGATAGACTCTTCTTTTTATTGGGTGTACCATTAAATAGTCGGTCCTTGTTCCAATTGGGCATGTTTGGCGATTCGTCATTAGACCACACAGAAATACTCGGTCGTCCATCTTGGGTTATTGAATTTTCTTCTGATATATTATGGTGTGATGATTCCTGTCTTCGGTGTTTTCTATTTCTACAACATCGTGAAACTAACTCATCTTGATTCGAAGAACCCTCTGAGTCACTGTCTGGGCTTGGATCAACGATTTGGTTCATTGGTCCCTCTGTCACTTTCGATGTTTTAGGTAGTTCAAATTGGTGACTAACCATATGGTCAAATTTCTGTTTCAAATTTTGGATTTGTAGTTCCTGTTCACCTTGACGTTTCTGAATTTCCACCTGATTTACTTGCATCTCTTCCATGTCCTTCCTCATTGTCTGCTGCTGATCCTGCAGCTCGTTGCTAGTAGTCTTCAGTGTTTCCACTTCAATATACAATCGACTGACACCTTCTTGCACTGTTTGCATGATGTGAGTTACTTCGTTTAATCCGGAGCGTAAGCCTGCTATCTGCACTTCTGTAGTGTCACGGCAATCAGATATCTCTTCACGGAGTGTCTGTAATTGGTTTTTCACCTCTTCTTGATTACTATTTAATTCAGCCTGCACTAACATAATGTCGGTACTCAAATCCTGTTGTAATGACTGTAACTTCACTGCTGTGTCTTCTTGGAATGACTTGAACTGGTCACCAATTTCTTTGCGAATGTTTTCATTACCTTGTTGTAATGATTCCAACTTTACTGTTGTGTCTTGTTGAAATGAGTGTAACTGTTCGGCCATATCTTTCAGCAACACTTGAAGAATGTTCATGTTTTCTGTCGTTGTTTGGTTGTCTGCACTCGCCTCCATACTTACACTGTATATTTTACCACTTCTAAGCCTAATGTTGGCTTTAGTAACTTCGATGCACTGTTACACTAATACCGTTCAGATGTAAACACACTTATAGCACTAATTCACACGCGGATATGTGTGAGTTTTGAGTCGAACGTAATCTTTATGTCGCCGTCGGTAGATGACAGTTACAGCCCGTGAAGGTCACGTGCTACAACATGAGTAAATCAACGTATGAATAGACTGCAGCAGGTACACGCTGTTATACTCACCTTTTGCGCGTGATTAGCGTGTGATAATCTGTTATGGTAGTTCAGTGCAGAAACACCACTTACCTTGTTATAAATTAATGACTGTATTTGTTGTAATAAACTATGTACATTCCTCTACACATTTGATTTATTGGAATTACGCAGTTAGCTTACACAAGTGCATGTGCCATGAACTACTTGCACACTGTTCCCACTGTCACAAAAGTTTTACTCACAATCTTTACACTACTATATATTTGACAGACCATATATCTGACACAATCTACGTTGTCTATATTTACTTTTCACAATAACACAGTCTTCGTTATAGCCCGGAGAACTTAATACTTTCAGTTTGCCTTTTTGCACATCAGTCGGCCGAAAAACCTACCATTCCTATCTTCTTCTTCCTCTTCTTCTTTACCCGGTTAGTTTTTATTCTCTTGATACCGACTGAGTATTGTCCTCACCTACGGGTGTAAACGCACTGCGACAACACATAGGTAATAAATTTGATATAATGTGCTTACGTGTGACCGAAAATTGCGTTAATAAATAAAAACGTATATTCTGTCTATAAGACGGTTTGCGTCACAGAGAAATTACCTTTGTAGTTTCCACCGAAACCTACTACCGTTCCAAAAGTGTGTGTTGCAGTCATCAAATGATTGCAGATGATTGTTGAAAATGAAGAATCCTGTCATTTAACATGAAAGTAAGAGTATTACAAGTGTAACAATTTATGGTTCATAAGCCAAGGTTTTAAGTAAGACCATTATGACTTAGATGAAATAGTTTCCGAGACTCCGCATATATCTACTATTTTCCACGAGACGAGAAGCGTATTTTCAAATTCGAAAAAAGACGTTAAACATGACTATTCTCATCTTGTTTTGAGACAAGAGATTTGTTGTCTCATGGGTAACACAAGTTCTATACACAAGTCTTATATGTAAAACATCTATTTAGTGTTGCTTGATTAATAGTAGAAAACTATAAATTGATAAAGAGATTGTATAAACACAATGAAGGGCATTTTCTATGTTTAAAGATAAGAAGCCATTACATAATATACTGCAGTAATAAATATGTTACGATCGTTATATCACAACGGTTGTCGATTTCTCCTGACGTGGAAGGATCCTGATAACTTTTATATCAAATTGAGAAAAAAAACAGATTTTCTATATGAATTTACAAAACAACGCGTAAAAGAATTTTTAGACAAGACGAGGAAATCTCTCCGAGAATCGCTGAGACAAAAAATAATTTTCGAAGAACTGAGACGGGACAAGAATTCCACTAAATTTTACGAAACAAGACTAGAAAACCTGAGATCTATGCAATGCTGTCACGAGAAGAGAGAGAATTCTTGTCACGAGATACCAGACGAGACATACATCGTTCATATTTTTAGGACAAGACAACCTGAAATCTTGTCTCATGAGCAGCATTTTAAATACGGGATGCAAATGATCAAATATCATGTCGAAGCTTCTATTACTCAACAGAATAATTTATTTACAAGTGTTGTTATGTTAATTCAACTCGAGGAAGTCGAACTGATGAACATTTATAAAAGCCAGGAGGTCAGTTTATTTAGTATCGCATAGAGAACTACGTAAACTACATGAATTTTTTTATTGAATATTTAGAAGGCGCAAAAGGCATTTTGCTCATATCATTCTTGAACCAGATGAAACATAAAACGAAGTGCCATTCAAAATATTAGGAAGATTCTAAATTCTATGTTCATAGATGGAAATAATAACGTCACACTATTCGCAAAAATTCGAACATTCATTTCAATGGATATCTAAGTATGTAACAACGCAAAACAGTGGGTAAAATTTTCAGAGGTTTCGAATATTCTACTATTATATTTATTGCGTGTGTATATTTTCCAGCCTGCCAAAGCAATATTTATTTTCTAATGCATACGATTAATATAACTTGTCAGTCTTTACGTAGTTTAAACAAGTAAATTTATAAATCTTCAGTATCTGTTACATCACAGACATAAGTAGTTTTCTTCCTCATTCGGAACCTGTTGAAAATTTTCATGTTTATTTTAGAAATCTACTTTAATTTTGGGTACATCGGAGACAGTCCTTTACGAATCATTTAATTAAATTAAAAATTACTAAAGAGAATCAATCCTTTACATTGAAAAGCAGAAGATCATTGCAAATACAAAAAGCAAGAGAAAGAAACAATAGGAATGAACGGGGAAGGAAGGCAAGCGCTGCTGATACGCTCAGAAATGTTATCGCGATGAGTAGCAGAAACACATGAAGCACAGGCTCGTACGCCCTGGGTTTTTCTGTGTAACCCTCCCAAAATATACGAATGGGCCATGGTACCCTGTCAAAGCCAAACGAAGTGGTCCTAGGTACCTTTAGGTCGTTGATCTTGGACCAGACCTGCCTCATCAAAGGGTTAACTTAGGTCCGAAATTTACATTTTTAGTAACTGTTTTAACCATGAAAGGGAACGAGATGAATCACCAATCTTACAGTACTTGATACCATTGTCCTATGCTAACACACCAATTTTTAAATTTGGTAATTTCCAATATTTAATGATTGTGGTTTCAGGGACCCCACCTGACTTAGGGCTTGAACCATGGTACCTTGCCAAAATTTAGACGGTTGGTCCTATGCACTCCTGCCCATGAGTCTACGTTACGACCACTATTCAATAAGTAGTTGTTCGAGTCCTTTGTCCCGAGGGTCTTTCCAACAGTATTTCAAATTTCTGTATCTCTGCAATCATTTGTTTATCATATTTTGTTTTTATGACGTTTTTCTTCCTTAGATCACCTGCATCACATAATGTTTAAAATTAGAAAGTTATTTGTAAGTGCTGATTTTAGGCTGTTATGTGTTGTTACGTAATTGAAGATATTCGATTGGTTAATAATGTGAAATTGACAAATGCCAATATTCGTGTATATGACATGACAGCTTAATAGTAGTAAGGACGTGACCTGAAAACACTTTTGGCCATGAGTCCTTGCTTTAGGACCCATACGCCGGCCGTCCACCTTGGCTTACCGAGACTGGCGTTTACTTCTGGGTTACGTGGTATGACGTCATAGTGTCACCTGATGTTAGGCCACGCCTCTTTGGGTCATGTGATGTTAGGCCACGCATTTTTGGATTATGTGGTGTTAGGCCATATCTTTATGGGGTAGTTTCACCGAGGGAGTGATTTTGTTCCTTTTTACGACATAAAATTTTGGAGATTGTTACCTTTTGATGGAATACAGGTGTATGTACAGTTTACTTTGCGGTATTTAATTTCAACTTTTGCGCCCCCGGTGCCCCTAGGCCACACCCCGTCCGCCTTTATGGGGTAGGTTGTTGATTTCGTTCCCTTTTACGGCATAAAATTAGGAGATTATTACCTTATGATGGAGTACAGGTGTATGTACAGCTTATTTTGTGTTTCCTGATTTTATCTTTTTCGCCCCTGGAGTATGACCCCATTGAAATTTTGCCCCCCAGTCCCCTCTAGTTTACATAGTTTTACGCTCCGCCTTTATCAGGTAGTCCCACTAAAGCGGTTTATTTTGTTCCCTTTGGGTATAAATTTGAAGAATGTTATTCCCATTTTTACCTTATAGGGTGTATGTATATGGCCTACCTTATTTTTGTTCCCTTTGATACGCCCCTGCGCACAACTCAGCATCGCCTTTAGGATCACGTCATGGGGTCACGTGTGTTAGGCTATGCTCTGTGTTTAAGGGGTAGATCTACCGAAGGTGTCGATTTTATTTTCTGTTTTGGGTATAACATTTTGGAGATTGTTATCTTCATTTCTTACCTTATAGGGTGTATGTATAGTCCGTTTCCTTTGATGAGTATCAACGATTGAGTTTGAAGCCTTATTACGTTATATGATTATTTGGAGGTTTACTTAAGAATATTTCCTTAAATTTGATATGTACTTCGTGATCCATTTCGTTCCACCTCAGGGGTGAACATGGATACATTACATGTGTATCCATGGTCTGTGTTGGCATCTTTTTTAGTTCGTGTGCGACTTTGACCTTGAAGGAAACCTTACTGACTCAGTGCTAAGCGTTGGCATTAAAACGTATAAACATCACCTTATTGTTTAGTTGGTTGTATTTAGAGATGAATCAGACGTATAGGATTGTTAGTTCGTGCCTAGTTTTGTTTTGATGTAACAAAAATGTATCGGTAAGAATGGTTGCGCGATTTTTCAATGTTGCCTACACTATCAGAATGAATCGATTCATTTAGTCGGAGCAGTTTCGTGACGAAAACTGATTTTTGTTTCGTACACAAACAAATTCTGAAACAGAATTTTGTTTTGTACACAAAACGTTTTATTTGGTACACCAAAAAAAAGTTCTGAAAAAAAACTAACGAAAAATTAGTTTTACCAAAATATTGTTTTCAGAAATTTTATTTTACCGGTAAACTGATTCAGAAAAAAAAAATTGAATTCACGGTACAAAAAAAGAATTTGATTTTAGGATATGAAGTAAAATACAGAATTACTTTTTTTCATGTTTCTCTACATTTATTTTTACCATGTGAAATAGAATACAGAATGTCTTTTTTCTCCATTGTTGTGTGCATTTATTTTTCTTCAAAGAAAGATGTGTCCGTGAAAGGTACAAATCCTGTAAAGAGGAAATAAAACATATGAATATACGTTGTAATATTTATTTGTCTCCTGTAAAAGAAGAAAAACAGATTATTAACATCTAACAAGAACATAAACTAACTGATCAACAGGGAGTGAGGTGAGAAAAGAAAAGCAAATGTAACGTACCTGAATTCCTTTTTTCCTCCACTGGTTTCTGTAAGGTCATGTCACTTGAAATTTTTTCCGCTGTCATCAGAAGGAACTCGTGAATAGTTGAACCATGTCTCGTGTTGCGGTTGGCTTTTTGCCCGCCTTTGGGAGGTGATGTTGGTGGGATTAGGGAAAATATGGCTGTTATTCTGTTTTGGTTTTTTTTTATATCCATAGGGCCAGGGGTGCCCATCCCCTCCAAAGCCGATGGCGCACTCCCCCCAAAACTAATAATCTCTTCCCTCCTCAAAACTCAAGTCCTCTAGAAACAATTGGCCAGTGTAGCAGTAGTTTTTATAGTACTAATAATTGTTATTTTTGTTGTTGTTTTTATTTCCTGTAGTAGTATTATAGAATGCTTGTAGTAGTAGTAGGGGCAGTAGTAATTATAAAAATGGCATTACTTTTATTAGTAGTCTTGGTAGTGCACAATACTAAATATGTTCTAGAAGGATATTGAAGGGTATAAAAACTTCTGCACACTGTGTATGGCACAGATATTCTTTTTTTTACAATTAGTAGTATTATTTTTTTCTTTACAAAATATTGATATAATTCCCTTGTACATGAAAAGTAAGACGCAAGTTACAAGTTATTGAGTTTTATACCAAAAGAAAATGTTGTCCTCGAAATTAGCCTACAAAAAGAAGTGATATCCAACAAAAAACATTCCTGTAAAAGAGCCAAGTAAGAGTGGCCTTAAAAAGAATTGAAATCAAAAAATGGGCGCCAAGTTCTGGTGGACAACAGTTAGAAACACTCACTGGTTCACTTCAAATTTAGATTTGAAACTTGGCTGTTGTCTGTATGGTTAACACTAGCTCACAATTACGTCAAACTCCTTTATAATTTTCAACAGACAACATAGGCAAGTTTCAAATCTAAATTTGTAAGTGATTCCTTGAGTGTTTGTAACTGTTGTTCACCGGAACTTTGCGCCATCCTTTCATATAGCAACTTGCGCGGTACTTCATTCATAGAGTTTCTAAGCAGGGAGTAGGGGGATTCATTCTCGAGATTTGAAAAAAAAATCGCATCGTGTTCCAATGTTATTCTGACGACAGCAAAATTACTTATTCGACAATAGAGTAAAATTCTTCCCCATTTTTTTATATCCCCCAATTTTTTTCTCGATGGCACAACTTGCGCCATTCATCCCTCCTGTGCGCGGCCCTTCTCTCTTAAAACGAACCAATCTTTCCTTTCATACGGCTACTTGCGCGGTACTTCATTCATCGAGTATCGAAGCAGGGGGTACGGGGGTTCACCCCGGAAAATTTTTGAAAATTAGCTTCTCAAAATCGTGTTTTAATGCTATTCCGACAGTAAAATTGCTAGTTCGAAAGTAGAGTAAAATACCCCCCAAAATTTTTCTCAATGGAGCAGCTTGCGCCATACATCCCCCGTGTGGGTGGCCCTGCATAGGGCAATGTTTCGTATGTATCTGGTATTAATCGGCGTTTTTTATAATTGAAACTGTACTTCTTTTCTTCAGGTTTTGTGACAAGATGATGATCGTGGGTTCTGTAAATTTTGTGTGGCGTGCTAATGGAGACTTTTTCACTGGATTGATTAACGATCACTTGCTCCGGACTATTGAAATTTAATTTTTGGCTTGCTGTATCGTAGATTTCTAAAGCGTATTGTTTTGGGCTACCAGACACGAATTTTTTAATGTATGCTTTCGGCCCAATTGATTCCAGTTCATTTGACATTGAACCAAGAAATACTTTTGGTTCTATTGTGGGCTCTGATAGTCGCTGCGTGAATATCACGGAATCTGTATCGAAATATAATACTCTTTCTTGCAGCAATTCTAAATATTTGTAGAGGTCCAGACGAGCTTGACACGTCGTAAATGCTCCAAGGACAACATTAGCATTGTTATTTTGTACTGGAACATTATCTTTCCTACTGCCAATAAAGGTATAAGAAACGAATCATTAACAGATAAAATTTGGTTGACTTGTATATCTGGAGCAATTAATTTTGATACAGGTCTTTGAGGTTGTTAATGATGGTCGTTCGTCTGAAATTGTCTCTTATAGCGAGTCGTTTCCAGAAGGCATTGAAACAGAGTTTTGCAATACTACGACGTGCTGAATTTTTCATTATATTTGCTGCATCTAAAGTTATGCCTTCACGTTGTTGTACCATTTGAATATACTGCTGCTTTTCTTCTTCGGTGACGCAATTTGCAGGCCATCCAGAAGTTTCCAGCTTAGATTTCAAAAATGTGTTGATGTATTCGCTGAATAATCCGCCGGTTTTGGTTTCTGGATCATATACGGTGATTTCGTAATCCCAAATTTCGTAAATTTCAATTACTTGATACCCAAGTTCTATGGCTTTTTGAATTTGATAAGCTACCCATGTTCCTGTTAGACTTCGTTCACTGTCGGAATGTGTACACTCAGAATCTTGATTTAATGCTGTGGCACAGGCAGCACAAAGTGAAAACAACATCTTCTTATTTGATCGAAATGGCAGTACTGGATGAAAGACATTTCTGCTAAGCGAAATCTTTAACTTGATTAAACCGTTGACATCTTGAATGGGGGGCATTTCTGGATCTCCCTGTAGATATATTCGCGGGTGTCCTATTGGATACCATTCACATTTATTCACATATGGATACAGTGAAACACTATCCAAAAATTGAATTTCTTCGCCTTCATTTTCATTTGCGACGTGATACAATTTAATGGCATTAACACGGCCACCATAGAAGCTGTGTCTTGGATTTAACGGTATCTTATTAGTATAAGGATGTGTGCTTAAAGAAGAGGCCAATGCTGAATTGGATTTTAACACTTGACGAAATTCACATTCCCACATTTCATGTACTTTGCATCCCATGGATCGTAATAATTTCATTTTAGGCTGTGTTCTCTCGTAGCGATAGTTCATAGTTTCTTCGGAGTTCTCATAAATGGGTTGATCACGGCCTGTAGGGACACAGAGAGGACAGGCGTGGAACCTACAACCTTGAAATTCATACGCGTGTTCCTCTTCAGTGTCGGGATGTTTTAGTAACCGTCCAGATGAAAACTAGCAATAAAAACTTCTGTTCCTCTTGCTGCATGTAGAATTGGATACCCCTCTTTTTCTTCCATGTAGGCAAGCCACTGCAAAGCAATCCATGACTGATTATTCCTGTGACCGTATCCTCGTGCAGGAACAATGCTAATAGCATTGGGTTTTAAGAAATTTCGTCGAAATACTAAATTGGACGTACTCGCCAAAGTGATAGCCTCCAGGAAAGGATTAACGTGGGTTTCTTGTTCAAAAGATATACAAGGCATTCGAAGTACGTCTACGTCCTGGACACAATATTTCACCAATTCTTCTTGGAAAATAAATGTATCGTTCTGGTGTTCGTTGTACCATGTCATGAATTTCTCTCGTTCGTCCACTTTCATTTCATCTGCACCATAATAATGCATGTACGGTAATTTTCCCACATACGTTTGATTTGGAGCAGTATTTTGAAAGTGTGGAAAATATCCTTTGGTCGCTGGTAAATGAAATGCCTTGGATAATTTACTTAAAGCCATTCGCATGAAATTTAAGGAGTCAATAAACGGTAAGTGATTCACTTTCATGCTTAAAATTTTTGCTCCGTTCAAGATCAAAGTAGGTTTCAATTCATGTTCTTCCACTAAGGCTTTAAGAATAAAATGACAATCATACCCCTTACAGTTATGTGCCAAATATAAAATAAGTTTGATGTTGCGTCTTGGTTGATGTAAATAAGCAAGAAAGGCATTAATCGGATCATCTTGTAAGATATGTTCCCGCAGTCCACAAACTTCACACGGATGATGTACATCTTCATCTTGAACATAGTTGTAACATACCTGTTGGGCCACCAGTAAATTGGGCTTATGAATGAACGTGTCTTTATCGAAGAAAGTATCCTGTGTGGTTTCGATATCATAAAAATCAATCATAGCCTTCTTGTCATGTAACACTGACGGGACTCCAGGCTTTAATTGAGTCGTATCAGGCTTCATGTAGCATTGGTGGGTAGACACAACATGTTTGCGACACACATTACAAAAATAATCTGTACAATGGTGTTCTCTTTGTCCTGTACGGATAAACGAATAAATGCGTGAACATTTGGAACACTGTTTCACCATCTTGCATATTGGTTGATCTTTATGGTATGGTACAGTCAGATGATTTGTAAAGCATGTTTCACCATAAAATTCACGATTGCATTCTGGACACTGCCCTCCGTATTGGTCTTACTGCATGGCGGTTTGTGCAAACATTTCTCCCTCAGGGTCGAACAGTTCTTGACGTGTCTATTAAGATGATCATATTTTTTGTGGCGTGCAACACAATAATACACAGTAGAAAAAACGGACGTTAATGACGTGATGACGTCATAATGAGAATTGATGCACGTTAAATTGATTGGAATTTTATCTTCGCCACCAGGCCCTTCATCCAGAATATCTTCTCCGGAAAACCTGGTGTATATGGTATGTTTATAATCTGTCAAATAGCGTTGGAATTGTCGCAATTCTTCCACAGATTCTCCATGCTCCAAATTCACTGAGGATATGAACAAAAGTTCATGTACGTCAGGGAGAACAACACACTTGTGCGGTTTGCGATATTGATCGTAAACTTTTTTATTTGTATCCTTATATTTCTTCAGTCCAATAGCAATCACAATTGCATACGCTAAACACTTTTTGTCGGTGTTTCTCACTCGTAGAATGCCATTCTTGCGTTCTAGTAACTCGTCATTTGATAAAAGACCTTGACGCACCAATCCAAATCCACGGAGCACATCCACATGATGATAATGTACAATGAACGGTTCGTTCATGAGAAAACTATCGTTACTTCGAAGGGTGCGAACGAAGAAAGCCCATAAAGTTTCTAGTATCAAATTACTTGCACGCCGAAAACATAAATAAAACAGCTTGTTCTTCTCATCATGAGATATAATCGATAATCCAACCATTGATGATTCGTCGACATTTTCCAATAAGTAATCCAACATATATTGAAAGGAGGTCTGAACCCACTCAACAATATCGGTGTCACTGGTCGGAGTATTGATTTGAATTTCAAGCATTCGTCCTTCGAAATTAAAACGCCGATAATGTCTATTGATTTCTCGCAAAACAGTAAACCCAGAGGTAGCCATATTCAAACAGGAAATGGGAAGGAAAACAAAAAGAAATAGGCAAAGAAAACAAATATCTAAAACGAGAGAAAAAAAGCACGAATTAAAGCTGAATTAACAAATCAGAGATCGCTAACACGTTTAACGGTATCAAAATGACGACATGATCAATCCTAAAAGAATTAACATATCTCAAATAGTTCTAATGTTAAAAAAATTATTGTCGTCATACTGGAAATCAAACCCGGGACCAACATCAACATGTAACTGGCCAAAGTTTCTGTAGTGATAAAAAGAATGAATGAAATTGTTTTTCTGACTGCTGAGAGAATCATTGTAGTAAGCATTTTTCTCCTGACACTGTACTTTGAAACGTATAACGAACATGAAACGGAAACAAAATATCATTCGTCTGCTTTTTCAAGCTAAGCGGTTAGACAGAGGAGACTTGAGTTCAATTCACGGCGAGAAATTAGATTCCACGTTAAGCTGTAGGTTCACGTCTCGTTTTTAAACTTTCTCGGGGAACAAATCCGTGCGAAGTTTTTAGAAAACTAAAATTTTGTAATTTTAAAATTACGTTAATGGTAACTTTCAGAAACTGAGCTTCCTCATAGCTAAGTGGATGGGGTTACACACCTCTGACCCGAGTTCAACACCCAGTATGCGCTCAGATTCAACATTAAGCTGTATTCCTACCCCCACTACTGAAGGGACGCTAAACCAAATCAACAAATGATATCATTTTCTCGTGCTTACTTCTAATGTGTGGGATTCCTAATTCGATCCCCGGTCAAGTAAGTGAGAGTACTCCCATTTGCTCTCCCATAGACTAAATAATTAATGCTAAATAAAACTGTGATAACAATGTTATCCTCATGCGTAATACATTTCAAAAGCACGCCATTGATATTAAGAAACGCGGTTGATAAACTCTTAATAACTTACCTCAAATCCAGTCAACGGACTAAAGTCACGCTGTCACAAAAGGTACACCTTCGTTCATTAACGATCTTCGTGGAAGCAGGACTTGAAAAATGAAAATGGATTTTTATTTAGGTCAGAAACTATAAAGTGACATCACTATCAGTCAAATAGAAAACGAGAAATTAATAAATGACATCACGGAGAACCAATGAAAACACAGCTCTCATCATGTATCATGAGCCGAAACGGCATGTAAGAATCGATCGTGACGTTATTCACAACTGTCTTTGACATAAATGTAAAGGTTTGTTTTAAAAGTTCGTGGTTGCACTAACAGCTGAAAAAAAAATGCTGATGTAGTACTCTTCTGAAAGTTCACAATAACAAACTTCTATGCGTAACAACGAGCAAAAATGTGTAATGTAACATAATCTGTTTAAATCTGCTCGTCTTCTTTTCATACGCAAAACTGCTCGCACAAAAAATTAAAAGTTCTCAATGGGGCACGGTTGCTCAGCGCTTGTCTCTGATGTGTGAGGTCTCTGCTTCAATCCGCAAGTAAGTAAGTTTATGATGTTTTCTCATTTCATCATTTCTCATCATCATCCTTTCGATTAGCTTCGAAGGGACGTTAAAATTTCCTAACACTAGCACCAAGAATCAAACTAGGAACCATTGCATTGTTTATAAAATAGTAATCAACAAATTAAAATTTCTCAAGTCACTTAGCGCTTGTCTCTAATGTGTGAGATCTCTGCTTCAATTCTCAGTCAAGTAAGTTCATGATGTTTTCTCATTCCACCATTTCTTATCATCATCGTTTAGCTTAGCCACGAGGAGACGCTGAACATAATATTTCCTGTAACTTGCACCAAGAATCGAACTCGGACGATTGAAAATGTCTATAACGTAGTAATCAACACATGTAATGTATCCATGTTCACCCCTGAGGTGGAACGAAATGGATCACGAAGTACATATCAAATTTAAGGAAATAATCTTAAGTACACCTCCAAATAATCATATAACGTAATAAGGCTTCAAAATCAATCATTGATAAGCATCAAAGGAAACGGACTACATACACCCTATAAGGTAAGAAATGAAGATAACAATCTCCAAAATTTTATACCCATAAAAGAAAATAAAATCGATCCCTTCGGTAGGTCTACCCCTTAAAGACAGAGAATAGCTTAACACCACGTGACCCCATGACGTGATCCTAAAGGCGATGCTAAGGTGTGCGCAGGGGCGTATCAAAGGGAACAAAAATAAGGTAGGCTATATACATACACCCTATAAGGTAAAAATGAGAATAACATTCTGCAAATTTATACTCAAAGGGAACAAAATAAACCCCTTTAGTGTGAGTACCTCATAAAGGCGGCGCGTCAAACTATGTAAACTAGAGGGGACGGGGCCGCAAAATTTCAATGGGGTCACACTCCAGGGGCGCAAAAGATAAAATCAGGTAACACAAAATAAGCTATACATACACCTGTACTCCATCATAAGGTAATAATCTCCTAATTTTATGCCGTAAAAGGGAACGAAATCAACAACCTATCCCATAAAAGCGGACGGTGTGTGGCCTAGGGGCACCGGGGACGCAAAATTTGAAATTAAATACCGCAAAGTAAACTATACATACATCTGTATTCCATCAAAAAGTAATAATCTCCAAAATTTTATGCCGTAAAAAGGGAACAAAATCACTCCCTCGGTAAAACTAACCCATAAAGGTGTAGCCTTACCCCACATAACCCAAAAAGGCGTGGCCTAACATCACGTGACACTATGACGTTATACCACGTAGCCCCGAAGTAAACGCCAGTCTCGGTAATCCCAAGATGGACGTCTGGCATATGGGTCCTAAAGCAGGTACTCAGGGCCAAAAATGTCCTCAGGTCACGCTCTTACTACTTTAATAAACCGACAATTAGACATTTTCTGTCAATTCTTATTTTTCTCTTATCCGTACTGAAATCAGAGTTGCGATATCTCACCTTTCTCTACAAAATTCGTTGAATCGGCACGATGTAACTCTGAAACATGGATATTTAGATAGAGAGCGTACGAGTTCCTCTGATATTTCACCGCCTTTAAGGTCTCTCGAGCTAGGTAGCCTCAAAATCACACATTCCTCGTTTTCAAAATAGCGTAACCTTGAAACAACGCTGCTTTTACTCTATGTTAATATGAACTTCCTTAATAAACATAACCATAATCATAAAAACTTTAGTTACATAATAAATAAATAATAGTGTGAAATTCATATCTTCATTTTCACCTTAATCAAAATATATGATGTAAGATTCAAGCTGTAAGTTTCCAAGGGTTATACGGTAGTGACATAGTGTTTCCCACATAGATAGAATGATAGTTGGTCTTGCATTTGTTCAGGAAGAGGGTGTTTCTGCTTCTTTTGAAGTTTTATCCGGAAATTTAGAAAGTACGATGTAGCCTATATTTCACTATTTTGAAGACTATTATAATGAAGGTAAGTGCATAAGTAAGTATAGTCTACATAAATTAACAATTACATTTTGTTCCATTTAGCCTTTGACAGAAGGGCTAGAATACAATTTTGTTACGTCAAATCAATTACAAAAGGATGAAGAAGCATATTATACAGTAGATGTATTAATTGAAGCTGTCTGTATATCACAGTGAGTATTTCAAGCCTACACAAAAAATTGAATGAAAAATGTACAGAAAAATACAAATAAAAATTAATATCACACAATCAGTATATACGATTTGGAAAAGTACATTGAAGTAGCCTACGAGTAGCATATGGAATCAATATTTTACAGCAGTAATGGAAGGATCCAGAACGAACAACAATACAGAAGCTTGGCATCAGGAATTCGAGTGGAATGGAGGAACTGCTCACCCACCGTTTTGAAAGTTCCTAAATACTCTGCAAAGAGAGAAATTTTAGTGCTGATCGAATGGAACAATAACTTGGGGACCTGAATTCTGAAGAAAGAGAAAATACGCCGACATAACAAAGAGACCGAGCAACGTTTGTAGGAACTTGATCTTGTAATTACATGCTTAAAGAAAGTTACGCACATTTTGATTCTAAATTAAATTTTACTATGCAAACTCTTATAATATTTTCTTCACAAAATTTCTTTGTGGTATTATCCAGTCTATTATTTTTAATACTGTGTCTCTGGATCTTGCGCAAAAGATTTATTTGTATACGCTGAATAGTCTGCAGTACATATAAATTAGAGTTTTGAATTTGAGTATTTTTTCTATAAACTCCCCGATGGACTACTATAAGTCGAAATTATGGCCATGAATGCATTGGGATTGTTCTATCACCCTGTAATTGACTTAATAAGAATTAATATGTTTAGGATTGCCATAATTTTTGATCCAAAATACAGACACGCCTTAAAATGACGACCCATCAAAGATACGCTACCCAAATATTTTGACATTTCTTACCTAAAAATCACCTTTTTAGGTTATCACACAATTGTTTACTGTAACACTTAAAACACTATTGGGAAACTAACATGTTTTATATTTTTTTCTTTAACACAAACATAATAAACATGCCATTAAATTACGAATATTAAATCTAACCAAAAGATCCCTGGAATGGAAAAAAGACACCTTTTGAAAACATAACCTATCTTATTAATGATAACTAAAATATAAGTTAAATGATGAAAACAATTCTTTCAGTTTCATCCGAGATTTAACGATTACCGACTCGAAAATTTTAGGGCAGCTGCAAAAACAGTCAAATACGGAAATTTTCTTATTTTATGCTTTATATGATAAAGACACGGACCCAAAAATACAAACAGTTCGTACAAATACGGACATATGGCAACTCTAAGTATGTTACCAGTATACAGTATTGCACACGAACTACTCTATGATACATCACGGCTGTTCATTAAAAGCATATGATTAATGCTTTGAAATATTTATTCACCAAATACTCTTACACCGAAACGCGCTTTACAGCTCGGCGTAATCAACCGAAACGTGCTAGATTCCTTAATGTACGATTTTTAGTTGTATATAATAGTGTAATTATAATGAATAAAATAAGGTTCCAGAATGAATGGGATGAGTATTTAATATTTCGGTGATGACTGTTGTTGTTCGCAGGCTCATGAACCAATTAATTCTAATAATTTTAATATATTTTCCTATTAAAGTCGACCTGAATCCAATATGGCAGCCATGATGGACATGCACTCCAAAAGTTTCAAACCTCTCACCCAATATCAGTTGACATATTCACTTTTGCTTTGTTCGCTGCCAGCATCAAATTATAAGGGGGTCCAATGACTTGTATTTTACATCTTTCTCAAATTGCATACTAATTGTCATTCGAGTACATATATTAAACAAATTCGCAATAAAACTATAGAATAATAATAAAAATAAAAATACCAAGTTAGCTTACTATACTATTCATAGAATTGGTTGTTACTTCTGACAAAATTCGAATAAAATGTGATAGAATGCCTTCAGGCCAGATCATTCTGTACCGATCATTGGGTAATTTTGCGTACAGCAACGCAATACAACAAAAAATAAATAAGTCACTAGCAACTAGGATGATCACAAACTTATTTCGGAAATAGTTTGTTGTGTGGACGGAAAGCGCTAAGGAAAGTACCCACACGTGGGAAATGACAAAAGGGCCCAAAATTAGTGGAAAGGATACCAAACCAAGTTAAACTGGTTGGAGTTGCGACTGGTCTAAATTTTAATCAGTGGTAGGCCTATATATTCTATTAAAAAAAGAAAGAAAAATTGTTTCAGTTTCCAGAAATCCAGAAATGAATTTCAGCTAATCTCATCAACCCTGCTCCTCTATCTTATTTTTTATTGTTTCATTTTCCGCCTACAATCTCTGCGTTCATGGTTTCATAAAGATACACATTCTTACAATTAATAATACAAATATTATAAAATAATATATAATAATACAAAATTATATATATATATAATACAAAGTACATACCTGAAAATAAAACTAAACTAAAAGTTATCTTTTTGAAAAAAATATAAATTTACCTTGTTTTATGTATTTCAACAGTCAAGTAAATCTTAACATTTACATTACAAAGAAAGATCAGACTGAAGATATTCATTCAAACACAGAAAACGTTTTTATGTAACAGAAAGTTGAGGTGTCTTGTAAAATGCAATTTTGACACTTGTTTGATACAATCTAGTAATTTTTTATAAAGTATTTTCCCATGTGGTGTAACGAATTTTGAGTTTTTGTTAGACGGAAATTTTGTATATGATTATGATTGGACGTTCTTGTGTTGTATTGGTGTGGGCCCGAATTGAGTTGGAAGTTTCTTTTATTCATATATATGAGTGATGGTGTTTCGACATTGCATATACACGGCAATGGTAATATTTTAAGTTTCTGAAACAGTGGTCTACTTGGTGTATGAAATGGAACTGATAATATTATTAGTAACACTTTCTTCTGGATTGTAAACACTTTTATCGCATGGCAGGTATTACCCCAGAAAATGATTTCATACGATAGAATTAACTGGATCAAGCCGAAATAAGTTTCTTTTATATCTCCGTAGATAGAATCTTACTAAGTTTACGTATGAGGTAGATTATCGCGCTTAGTTTCCTCAACAAATCATGCACATGTTCATCCCAGGTTGGGTTAGTCCAGTTTCAACCCTAAAAAATTACAAGAGTAAGATACCTGTCTGTACGTATTTGATATATGTATAGAGAGTATAGTTTTTCTTCATTGAAATACATTATATTTGTTTTCACTGTATTTAAGTTGAGTTTGTTTTTCTTTATCCATTCTGTAATTTTATCTGATGTGTTCTTACATATGTATTCCTCGAGCAAGGCTTATTTGCAATTTCAACTAAAATGTTTGTATCATCAGCAAAAAGGACGCTTTACTTGGGAACTATATAATCTGGAAGATCATTAGTATGTATAAGGAAAAGTATAGGACAATATTGATCCCTTTGGAACTCGGTGTCAAATGCGCCTTACCTCTAACTTGGTTGGACCTATTTCCACATATTGCACTTGGTTAGTTAAAGAGGTTTGGAACCATAAATTAGTATGACCTCTAATGCCATAACTACGCAATTTATACAATATAATTTTGTGACTAACAATGTCAAAGGCTTTTGTGAGATCCAGAAAAATTCCATACATCTTATTTCTGCTCTCCCTTGCTATATATATATATATATATATATTACCTAGAAAAGCAACTACATTATTGCCAATTAACCTGCCCTTCTTAAAACTGACTTAGTTCTTTGTAAAATATTATTCTTTTCCAGAAAGGGTCTTATATATAACCGTTTCTAAAATTTTGGAGAAAACAGATAGAATAAAGATAGGACGATAATTTCTTGGGTCGGTAGTTGATTCGTTTCTGCGTATAGGTCTTACGTTTACCAGTTTAAAATCTTGTTGAAATGTTTCCGTTTTAAGAGAGGAATTGCATATATTAGTCAACGGTGTAAGAAAATATTCTAGACACACTTTAAACAAATAATAAGGAATATCGTCGGTCCCAGAAGATTTTTTCGTCTTAATTTTTCTAATAACTGATCTTATTTCTAACTCTGCGGTGGGTATTAAGTATATAGATTTAGAGATGCTACATAATTCTATGTTGGTCCTTTCAGACCCAGAATTACTTGAGTATGTTTTATCAACGTTTGCAAAAAATTCATTAAATAGGTTTGCAATATGGTATTTATTTGTTATTTCCTGGCCATGGTGGATTACCTTTTTAATTCCTATTTTTTGCGGTTTTGATAAGGTTGATTGTTTGTTAACTATTTGCCATAGGGTTTTTTTCTGTTATCAGACTTAGTTATTCTATTTGATGTGCGCATTTTCTTTGCTTCTTTTATCACCCCTTTCAGAATAATTCTATATTTATTAAAATATTCTTTTAGTTCCCTATTTTTCGTCTTTTTCACAATTGTATGTAATTGTTTCTTTCTCATGGAGGAATTAATTACGGCTCGTGTTATCCAGTTACATGTTGTTATATTATAAAATACTTTTATCTTTTTAAGTGGAAAGGCTATTTCGAAATAGTGACTAACGGTATTAATGAACGTCTGTATTTGTTGTTTACGTCATTTTCTAGTAATGTGTCCGTCCAGTCTTCCTTGCTAAGAAGATATTGAAAGTATTTAACGTTCGTTTCATGAAAGTTTCTTCCCAACTTACATTCTTTTCTATCAATTTTCCGGTTTTGGAGTGTGTTAGGCCTATATCCATTTGAACTGTATTATGGTCGGAGAGTGATGTGTTAAGATTAATTGTTTTAAAGGAAGTAGTTACATATCTATTACAATTTTATCTATACAAGATTCTGAGTTTTCTAATGCGGGTTGGAGTGTTAATAGTGTGTTGTAGGCCGAAGGGTTGCAAAATGGCTGATAACAATGTTAGGTGATTTGATGGTGTCTGGAAATCAATGTTTAGTCGCCAGATAATAAGATTGGTTTACTTTCTTAACTAGGGTTAACAGTTCTAATTTTTCAATGAAACTGTAAGGTGTTCTATTCAAGAGTATTATAATTAATCTATGTCCAGATTTTTCTATTTCTATTGCTGCATGCTCAAATGTCTGTTCGTCATTTAGGTGAATGCTGTTGTTTTTGACCTTATACTCTAATATTTCCCTCACAAACATTAGAGCACTATCGCACTTACTGAAAATGCGGCAAAATCCATCAACACAAATATAATTTGGTAGGACTGAGTACTCTATTTTACCATCCGTAACCAGTGTTTGCTAATAGAAGTTATATCTGGGTTTATCAGCTCACTGTCATTTCTAATTAATATGTCTAGTTAATCTATTTTATTTCTAATGGATTGTATATTCTAGTGTAGTACCTTTAGTTCAGCTGTATTACATTGGTTTGATTGATAGCTTACTGGCCTAGAAGAGGTATCTATGTTGATGAGTGTAGCATTTGCCATCTCTTTGATGCTTAGATTTTCATCTAATTTAGAGGAATTTTCCCCATTAACTACCTTAGAAACGGTGGTGCTATTCAACCAGTTCGCTAGAACCGGTTGTTCAAATATTTCGGATTCGCAGAACCATTTGTTATCCCCAGATATAAACACTCATATGCATACATAATGCATGGCCCAACCAAGAGTGAAAGAAAAAAAGCCAAACAAATTTGTGAAGACACCTCTGCACTTTTCTCGCTCCCGTGCATTGTTGTGAGAACAAGTAACTTTGAATTGTTTCAGTTCAATAATTAATGTATCCCATGTAGGAGCTCGGCGCCCCTTGGCACTTTTGCTGTCTGCACCCTCAATAATTATATGTTACTTCATGCCTTCATCCTTAGCTTTAATTATGTATAATTAGTGAATTAACAATTTATTACAGTTAAATACCACTCACTAGATGCTACAGCTTCAGATACAGTTGTACCTAAAAAATATCAAATTGGAAATGTGTTCTGAATTACTTTTATATTTCTTACACTGTCATTAAGTATATTAGAATAGTGAAAAGGTAAAGCAGTTACAACACATGCGGACATAGCTTACAACTTTGCTCAATATTTCAAAAGTGTTTATTCTCCTCAGTCTTCTGATTACGATATCATCTCCCACACCAAGTCAATCATACCGTATTGTTTGATGGTGAACTCCATTTCTGAATGTGAACTTAAAGAGGCTATTAAAAAGTTAAAATCTTCTAAATCAAGTGGGCCCGATCTATTGCCAACTTATTTATTAAAAGGATGTGGAGAAGTTTTAATAAAACCATTAAATTACATTTATAATCTGATATTAAAGACTTCAATATTTCCAGAAATCTGGAAAATTAGTAAAATTCGTCCAATACATAAGAAAGGAGATGCCAAGAGTACTGAAAATTATAGACCTATATCTCTAATTTCCACGGTAGCTAAAATATTTGAGCATATTCTCTATAATAAAATATTTATTCATGTCAAACCTTACATATCTAATTTTCAACATGGATTTTATCCACGGAGATCGACTGTTACTAATTTATTTATATTTATACAGTCTATTGCGGATTCCCTTAATAATGGTTTTTCTGTGGATGTAATTTATACAGATTTTGCGAAGGCCTTTGATAAGCTTGATCATGCTGTATTACTTGCAAAATTATCTAATTATGGCTTTTCAAAGCAACTACTATTATTAATTTCTACTTACTTAAATGGTCGAAAACAATATGTTGAGTATAATAATCACAGTTCTCCATTGTTTGATGTTAATTCGGATATACCACAAGGCTCTAATCTTGGACCTCTCTTCTTTCTACTATTTGTTAATGATTTACCATCTGTACTTGAACATTCACACTGTGTATTATATGCGGATGATATTGAAATTATACAAGGAAATAAGAGAACTTGATGATGTTCTAAAACTTCAGAGGGATTTGAATAACTGCTATTTATGAAGTGTTGAAAATAAGTTACATTTTAATTTAATTGAATGTAATGTAATCACATTTTCTAAAAATAGAAACCCTATATATTATAATTATATCTTAACCCTACAATACGCGCGCGGGCTACTATTGTAGCCCAGCGTTTTTGTTTTCCTTGCCGCAAGGTAATTTGAGATGCTAACTCGAAGGTTGTCTGTGTACCTTTCTATCAAATATCATTTTGCGTGTTTCATGTGTGGTCAATCGGAAAACCGAAACGAGCTCATTGTTATTTTGCTTGAAACTTTCATGGGCTACATCTGTAGCCCGCGCGACTATTGATGCCATATTTGTTCCAAAACGTCGAAAGTTTTTTGATCATCGTTTCAGTGTGGATCAGATGGTCAATGAGTTTGCAAAATGCCAGTTCTGATGAGGAATGTTTTCTAGATCGCGATAGTGAAGGCGAAGAATATTTTGGGACGGAAGAACTGCATTTTTCGGATACAGAAATAATAAAAATTCAGAAGATATTACTGAGAATTCCGGGTGGCAGGAATCACTGATACCTGTTGATGACAGTGATAATAAATACAGTTCTGAAGTAAATTATTATGTAGCAAAAGATAATTTCAGATAAAGAAAAACTCCTACTCGTAATATTTGTACTCGTGCTCATAATATTTTGCTTCGTTTTCCTGGGCCTAAAGGTGATCCCTGGTCTGCGTTGTCGTAACTTGAATGTCTAGAATTGTTTTTAGATGCAAACATTTTCATACTTATAGTTGATTGTAGCAATATTTACATTGACAGACTTAGAAAGAGATTTGTACGTCACCGTGATGCAAAATTTACAGACGAGACTGAAATACGTGTCCTTCTTGGCATTTTGATGCTTTCGATGAGTGGTCAATGCTTGAAGGAAAGTATGCATTGACCACTCAATTACTTTTGCGCATAATATGCTTCGAGAATCTTGACTAGGGAAACAGAAAAAGAAAAATATATGAGAGTAAATACCATATGTATAATTATTCAAAATCGTAATCAAATTTTGATAGGAATAAATCATAAAAAGTATTTCGCTGAAAAGGGATATGTTTCGTCGATAATACGTTTATCTGTAAGCTTTGTTTGTAAACTTTTTTTTTAATAATGCGTATTTTTTAAAAAGAATTCCGACATATATGTTTACAATGAAGAAAAGTTCGAAGTGCACCAGACTGGTGCACTTATTGCTTAATACAAATAACTTTTACAGTCCTATTCGTGTATAACTTTTGAAAAATGAATGGCGTTGATCTTCTTTGTATATACATAGCTTTCAAAATAAATGTATTTCTCAAATTGGGTACACGACCTTTAAAACAGTTTATAAATACATTTCTCTACAAGAAAGATAAAAATATTAACAAACTTGCCAATATAATAAAATAAAAACAAATGGGCTACAGTGGTAGCCCGCGCGACTATCCATGTCACAAAAACCCGCGCGCCTATTGCAGGGTTAACAAACACTATTCTTAATAGAGTTCAGGAAATATATGATTTGGGTGTCATTGTAAATACCAAATTGTGTTTTAATGCACATATAGAAAAGGTTGTCAATGAAGCTTTCAAATCTCTAGGTTTTGTGATAAGAAGTACTAGAAATTTTAATAATCCATATGTCATTATTATGTTATTCAATTTTCTAGTACGAAGCAAACTTGATTATGCACGTATAGTTTGGACACCGTTTTATAAGCAGTACATTGCAAAAATTTAACGGATTCAGAATAAGTTTCTGAGATACTTATATTACAAAACTTATAGAATAAACTTTTACGAAAATAAAATATCGTATGCAACTCTTCTAAGGTCATTTGATATTGGAACATTATCTGCTAGACGAAGGTATTTTCAACTTATATTTCTTTTTAAGTCAGTAAATGGAATTGTTGATAGTCCTGAGTGTTTGCATTTATTAAATTTTAATATTACACATAAATGTTTGAGGACAAGATTACCATTTATTTGTGAAAGATCCAAAACCATTGCACATTTGAATACACCCTTGATAAGTATGTGTAGATTATTTAACAATTTAATACAAAATAACATTGAAGTTGATTTTGCTATGCCACGTATTGCCTACGTAAGATCGCTTATAACAATTTTACCACGTGTAGATTATTTATAGTATTGGTATTTCTATATCTACTTATTATATAAGCCAATTTAATTGTAACATGATAATAATGTAAGTCTTTAATATCTGAACAATCCTTTTATTGTTACTAGTTTTAATTTACTTAGTAACATTATTGTATCTATTAAAAATTGCTTTAATAAGTTAGTTTATGGACTATGTTATGTTTCTTCACTAAAAGATGGATTTATGAAATTACTTTAGAAGTATCTCACTGTTCCTGTACTCATAAAAATCATTATATCTGACTTCTAATGTATTTTCTATTGTTTTTGATCGTATGTGTTTTGGTTGTTTGTTTATCTTCTTTTTCTGGCATTTTATTCACATCTTGCTTTCTCCCTATGCATTTAGCATTTTGCCATTATATGATCTGATGTTTTCTTTGGATATTTTTTATTTTGTTTCTTCTATTTTTATTTTTTCTTCTATTGTTCATTTGTAGATATAATATTAATTTTGTAAGCCTGTTGTAACTGGGATAAACTCCTGTAATAGGCACCAATAATAAATAAATAAATAAATAAGTAAAAAGAGGATAAAAAGTATTATATTTGCACTTAATTTTTCAACTTCTTCACGCGAAAAAAAATTAAAATATTATTTAATTTTTAAATTCTGAGCCCTTCAAAAATTTTGCGCACGAGCCTAGTAGGCCTAATGGGAAATGCGGCACTGTGAAGAGACATAAATTTGAATGAGCGGGCGACAAAATACGAGGGGGATCAAATATAAACGGAATTTTTATTCCTGAACATCAACAGCTGATAGGACTAGCCACACGCTTCTGCTATGTTTAGGCGGGACCGTTGGGAGTGGGGAGTGGGGAGAACGTGCTGTTAGATATTTTCAGCCATTTCGTCAGTACCAATCATAATGTCGGATCAACAGGTTCACCCCTCCACTGCACAACGCATAATTTTAAAATTTCTTGCTCGTGAAGGAGTTATAGCTGTAGAAATTTGCCAGAGATTGACTGCACAGTTTGGGGATCAAACATTGTCAAGGACGCGTGTGTATGCCTGGCATAAAAAGTTCAAGGAAGGACGAGAACGTGTGGAAAATGAGCAACACAATCGCCGTCCTCAGACCAGCATTACGGACGAAAACAATCGTGCGGTTAAAGGCATTATTGACGACGATCGAAGAGTAACAGCATCAGAAATTGCAGAACAAGTCGGAATCAGCTATGGAGTCACGCAAACATCAGAAACGACCTAGAGTTCCGTAAAGTGTGTTCCAGATGGGTCCCTTATCTTTTGGCCTAAAATTTGAGGTTGAGACGTTTGGAGGTCTGTCATAGGCTTTAAGTAATGTTTGCGGAAGAAGGTGATGCATCTTTGAGTCGGTTCAACACTACATCACTATATGGGTTCACCACTACACTCCTGAATCCAAACAAGCCCGTAAGGATAAGGAGTGACGGAGGAAAGGGGAGGCAGCACCAGTGAAAGCCAAGACTCGACTGTCAGCTGGCAAGGTTCTTTGAAGTTTTTTTTTCGATCGGCGAGGCATTTTGCTGATTGACGTTTTACATGAGCGACGCACAATAAATAATAATACTACTGCGAGCTGTTGAACAAGGCGAGAGTTGTATATCGCCGCAAAAGACGAGACCAATTGATTCGACAGATCATCTTCCTGCACAACAATGCGTGACCCCATACTGCAGCTCAAACTGTCTCGAAGCCACAAGAAATGCACTGGATTACACTTGAACATCCTCCTTACAGCTCGGACTTATCGCTCTGCGATTTCCATTTGTTCGGAGCGCTTAAAGAAACTATACGACGGCAACGATTTGAAGATGACGAGAGTGTGAAAGAGTTCCTGCGCCACTGGTTGGTGACACGACCCTGTACTTTTTGCAATGAGGGCATCAAAACGCTGCCCATACGCTGGAACAAATGCATTTCCAAAGGAGGAAACTATGTGGAAAAATAAATTATAAGTGTATTGTGGTACTCAATAAATGAATTTAAATAAAAAATAAAATCCCTTTTATATTTGATCCACCCTCGTATTTATCTGATGCGACCGATAAAGAGTTTTCCACTCATATCAACAAAAGTTTTCAATGTCTTAACTGGTAATTCTTTTGAGTGTTTCATATTTGTATTGGTGAGAGTAAACGTTTGAAATTTTCAAACAACAAAGGGTTGGTTTTGGAAAGCTTTGGCTAAATCTCACTAACAAATGTACAGTATCGTATATTCTGTCATACCTTTTCCGCTCCTAAAGTCGATTTTTTTAAAGGTGGAGCTAAAAAAATACAATAGGAACAGTTCTTAGTTCGAATCCAAGTTGATAAAATTTGCGTTGGGTTCTAAAACGTCAGAAGTCTTGTATACCTTGTATGGTTTGTTTCCTAAGGGAATTAGATCTATCGTTCTACCTATCCATGTATTATCTCTCTCAGATTACACACACACACACACACACCACACACACACACACACACACACACACACACACATATATATATATATATATATATATATATATATATATATATATATATATATATATATATATATATATATATATATATAGCGTGAGCACAGAAACAGTACCTGATTTTAAAGTGCCATTTACTTAACATTTAATTGAATATTTACATGAAATTTTGTATTGCTGACAGATGACGAGAAGAACCCTAAAACAGGGGAAACGGGGAAAGGTCAACGACACGGTCAAGCCCATTTTCGGTTTTTGAGGTGTGGTCTATACTTAGATGTCGTCTGCTACCCCGGGTAAAGTTATATGTGTGCTATTCCGTGGTGTCATTTGAAACCCCGTGCGAAAAGTGCGCGAGCCCATACCTACGTCATACTACTTCTGCTAGGGTTCTTCTCGTCATCTGTCCACTGTACAGAGCTCAGTAAACTCAAAGTATTTTCCCATCTATCTTTTCAGAATCCTATTCTGACTAGGGCAGCTAGACGGCAGTATAGTGATGGGCAGTGGGAATATTGCCGGTGGGAAGGAATTTAAAAAATGGGAATATTCCCGAGTTTTTTCCCTGGTCTATAAATTCTCGGGAAGGAATTTATTTCCATTTCTTTACTTTATCTTCCAAATTATAAGAACTATATGACTAATTAATTTATTTTTATATATTATGACTTACTTCTAGGTTTTAAAGAATTTGGAGGTTAGAAAATTTAAAATTCTTTGACAGTACTTTATATCTAATAATATGTTTCTTTTAAGTTCTATTTCCATTTGCACTAAAAAAGAGTAATTGTTTAGTGTTTGGGGCCAAAACTAGCAAAAAGTAGGGTGATTCACGGAAGAAATGAGTTGATAGTAGTGTTCAAGTAGTCAAGAAAGAATCGAACACATTTTTGGGGGGCAGTAGGGGATTTGTACAAACTGTAAAGGTAAGTCGAAGTGATTTATGTGAGAAAAGAAAGTGAGTTGTTGGTAACGAAGATACAAAACGTGCTCTAACCTGCCTTCACTCGCTAACGCTCGCTCGGCAACGCAGTCTAAATTTAATGTTGGTAACGTAATTTAACGTATGAAACCATAAAACAACACCATCGGAATAATATATCGCAAAATAGTAGGTGCAAAATCTGACCCGCCAAAGCTAAACAATCGCCAAAAGAAACGAATTACTAATTTACAAATGATGGAAAGGAACCATTTTGTAAAGTAATGTAGAATTATGTAGAAAGAGAAATGAAGTACTACTAATAAACCATGAACCACCGTTAGTAATAGACGTCAGTCTGTCTCCTCTCTCTGACTCGAATTTCTGAAGAGGTACTCGGAACTTCTTTTACATGTGAATTAACGCATGAAATTTCGAGAAATGGGCGGGATGAAAAATAGTGTGTGGCAATGTTACGTGCAAAATTATAAAGACAGGAAAGTATCTTGCAAATATTGTGAACATACATATTTATGCGCAAATGCTGCCAAAATGGTGGGATATGTGTCTTCTTGCAGTTACACAACCTATTTTTTTTTTATAACATTTAAAACTTTAATATGTTTATAATATCAGTGGTAGAAGTTTAGAAAATCCATTAACATGTAAATTTAAACTGTTTAGCGGTTTAAAAGTATGGTGACTTACTATACCATTTTTGAAACATATTTACTTTCATAGAATATATTGCAAATAAATATCCATTTTGCGTATTCTCTAAATATAATAAAATATTAATAAAATAACATGACATCGTTCAGAATATACATCCTAAAGACTATCCTGGGGACAACAGTAATAATATACTGTGATATAAAAAGGAATTTAAATTCGAAATCATAATATAGTAATACAATGCAATTTTCTTTCTGATTGTAAACATATTCCCGGAAAAATCCCATTTTTGGGAATCTTCCCGGGAATATTCCCAGGGAAATTTTCCGAAAAATATCTTCCCGGGAATTTACTCATCACCAGGGCAGTAAAATTGAAAATGGCGTTCACCCCACAGCAACGAAGCTGGTGCGTTTTACAATTTGCAAAAACAAACAGTTTTGTGAGAGTGCAGCGTGATTTCAAACGACAATTTAATGCTGATCCACCCACCCACAAATCCATTGTGAAGTAGCATAGAACGATTATCGAGACGGGGTTCATTTGTGATCAAAGAAGAGGACATTCAGGGCGACGTGCAGTCTCCGAGGAAACTGTGGAGCGCGTAAGAGCAGCCTTCGTACACAGCCCATAGAAGTCTACACGTAAAGCTAGCAGAGAGTTGCAGATGCCACATACAACAGTAAGCAAGATCTTACGCAAGCGTTTGTGGTGTTACCCGTACCGACTGCAGTTGGTTCAGAAGTTATACCCACAAGACAAGGTAAAGCGCCGTGAGTTCTGTGAAACTATGCAAAATTTAATGGAGGACGAAAACTTTTTGACGATCATTTTCAGCGATGAGGCGACATTTCAATTAAGTGGAAAGGTAAATAGACACAATGTAAGGATATGGGGAACCCAGAATCCTCATGCCACTGTTAATGTGGAACGTGACTCACCGAAAATCAGTTTTTTGTGCAGTATCAGAGCGTCGGGTTCAGGAAGAAACAATTACAGGTGAAAGTTACTTAGCATTGCTTCGTAACTGTTGATTCCGCAACTTAGTAATGCAGAGATAGACGACTTCGTTCTACAACAAGACGGAGCGCCGCCACATTGGCAACGTGCTGTACGCAGGTTTCTAAACGAGAACCTCCCAAACCGATGGATAGGGGGCTCTGGAGTCAATGATCAAGTTCTTTGCAAGTGGCCTCCAAGATCACCTGACCTCACTGTTTGTAACTTCTTTCTGTGGGGAAGGACAAAGTGTATGCACCTGCAGTACTCGCAACTCTAAACGATCTCCAAGAACGCGTCAGTGATAGTGTCAACTCCATCACACCGGATATGCTTCAGAACGTGTGGTTGGAGCTAGATTACCGCCCCGGTATTTCCCGCGTTACAGGTGGCGCGCACATCGAGTGTTTGTGATTTCAATCATTGCTGCAGAAACTTTTTGAGTGTATGTATCACTGTTCAAAATTTCAGCAAAATATTCCTTCGAATATTAAATTTACACTAATTTGAAACCTGGGACTGTTTCTGTGCTCACCCTGGATATATATATATATATATATATATATATATATATATATATATATATATATATATATATATATATATATATATATATAAGGTGCTAATGATATATACCGACAACTTTAAGAGGTGATTCCTCACATATGGACCTACGGTGGAAAGTTTATAGTTTCAGGGCTAGGGCTGTCCAAAATTGCGAAAAAGTTAAATATCAGCAGGCCCTATTTCGAGTTCCAGAAACTGTGGATGGTGGTTCTTATCAGCGTAAAGGAAGCCACGCATATACCATCCAAAAATGCATATTTTATCAATTTTCAAGTACGTGTACAGGGTATTTTCTGCAGTGTGTAATTCTCAGATATTCTCTCAATAGAATTTTCAGATAAACCTTGATTTCAAGGAGGGTCCAATGTAGGCAGGAGGTAAGCCTTGACAACAATGGACATCCAATACATCGGAGAGGAGTCGGAAGTGTTAAGAACCGGCAACTTCCATTGTTTTTGTGTTCGGAATAACGTATGATGTAATCTATTTCGTAATGGTATGATTCACGTTTTCTCCACTTATAAGCGTGAAAGAAAACACCCCTGCATTAGTTTTTCCGAGTACGAGAGACCGTGATGCTGACGATCCTTAACACTTCCGACATTGTGCCAAATGATTTCGTGTTCAATGCTATCAAGGCTTATTATTTGCCTACTGTGGACCAATTATAAAATCATAGCATATCTCAAAATTCTTTTGATGGCATGTTTGGGAATTTCACCCTACAGACAATACTCTGTACACCAATTGAACATTAATGAAATATGCATTTTTGTATCGTGTATGCGTGACTTCCTTTACGCTGATAAGGACCACTATCCACAGTCTCTCTAATTCGAAATAGGGCCTCGTGAAATTTGGCTTTTTCTCGATTTTGGACAGGCCTAGTTGTGAAACTATGCACTTTTCCCCACATGTCCAAATGAACTTTTTATCTTAGTTTGAAGTAAAGAATCACTTGTTACAGTTTGTCGGTGTAGTTAATTAAGACCCTGTATATATATTATACAACCCTTCCCTTGACGCTCAAGTATACACTGGATAAAATGGGCTTCAATCCTACTTTACACTGGATAAAACGGCAAAATATGGTTTAGTCCCTCCCTTGATCATATCCTGGATCCGCCACTGTATATATATCCTGGGTGTTCTAAAAATAGCGCCCAGGAACAACAGAACACTATTCTTCAAGTCAAAATGAAAATTCTATATAATGGCATAGGCTCCAGGGCCCTCTTCAGCCACTATATGCAATCAAAAATTGGAACCATTAGCAATGTTCTACGAATCCATCAAGCAGCTACATCGATTGTTATGCTAGCAAGTGATCATGGGCGCAGCTAGAAATTGTCTCCTGAGGGGCATGGTACATAAAAACGAGAATTGAAGGATCTTATAAGTGGTATTTGTATTTTTTGTCAAAAAGTTGGGAAACAATGCCCCCTATGCCCCCCATAGCTCCGAATATGCAAGTGACGCTGGTGTCAACTTTTAGCTTGCATCTTGAAAAGAATCGATGTAACTATTTGATGGATTGATAGATCTTGTATGTGGTTCTTTATCTGCGACGGTGCAATTCGCATCTCCAAACGAGGACCTGAAAGGTATACAATTATATATTTCTTGCTTTCTTTTAACTTGCAAAATAGTGCGTTGTAGTGCATGGGCACTATTTTTAAAACATCTGATATATATATATATATATATATATATATATATATATATATATATATATATATATATCAGAATATATTATATTAGAATAGCAGCATTTCTTAGAAGTGATATTATAGTCTCGTCGCATAAAAATCATTATTTCTGAGGTTTTCCGGTAATCACCTTTGTCGATTGGTCACACGCATATTACTACTCGGTTCGCCTACTTTTGAATGTGTATGCTTCTTTTGTGGTGTCATACATTGAGACATTGGGAGGATTCCATCTACGTTTCTTTTATATTATATTCCGAAACGTTTTCACTCCCTTCTGCGTTACCATTAAAGAATATCATGTTTCTACTAACTTTCAATTAATTACTAAAAGAAGAAACTATAACATTTTATATAGCTGCTCGGCTTCTATAACACAACAGATCATGTTAGCAATCAGTATTATAGTCTTTTTAAGAGAATACTGGTCTGTTTTAGCATATAAACAGTTTGTATACACGGGGTCATGGGAGCTCCTTCGTGGCTAAGTGGTTAGAGTACGCCAGTGGCGGATCCAGAGGGGAGCGATCGTTCCCGCCAAAAGAGAAAACTTTCTTGTTTTTTATTTATAAATAGAACCCTCCCAGAGTTTGAAACTGTTAAAAGTAGCTCTAAGTAGCAGTATGACAATCCACCGCCTCCCAAGAAGTCTGTCCTGGATCCGCCCCTGGCGTACGCCAGTTTGTCGAGGGAAACCTAGAATCAATTCCCGGTGGAGTTCATGTTGTTCGGATTCCATGTTAATGAATAGGTCCCATGTCCCGTCTCATATGCCTTCGCTACTGAAAGGGATGTTACACTGAAAATCAACTCAACACGGGGGCACTGGGTTCGCTCCCCTAAATTTTTACTACCCCACTAAGATTTTCACGGTAGGCTTGCAAATGAACTATAATATGGTGATTAACTATCATATATTTGGATCGGGTCCCAACCTTCTTTTTCGAGCTGGCTACAGGTCTGGATATAAAAAATAAACATGAATTCATTATGAACATAATCAACTTGGTAAAGATCAAATTTTACAAATATATGCACAATTTCGAAATAATTGCTCTAGGTCAATGCAGTTGCAACTAACCATGATATTTTTCTAACCAAAACAATAATAATTGACATGGTTTCATGATGACCTTTCTTAAAGTATTTTCTTAAAGTTTTAGTAACATTGCACCATTCGTATAATATCACCATAAGCATTCCGCCAGCGGGGAGCTGTAGGCCCTTAGACGTGCGAATGGCGGGCCGCTGTCGGACGCCGCCACCGGGCCACATGCTCGATTACACTAATTACGCCTTTGTCCCGCCGGCGGGGTATCCGCCATAATCCTGGTGCTCCCCCGCTTTTAGCCAATACCCAGCCGCTGAACCCCCCACGTGTTTCCCCATGTGTAAGACGTAATCGCATTTACCGCTAACCACTGCGGATTGGCCCACAAAATTTCTCCTCATGCCGCCTTTAATTATCTACTCTAAATTTTGGCACAACGTATTGGCAATTAAGCTCTGAAACTTTTATACCAATACATGGTTAAAATACAAAGATTTAAAACCATTTTTTTCACTGGTGTACTCGAGATCGACGAACAGATGGTAAGAAAACGATAGCTTGCGTTTTAGTAGCATTGATTGCCAAACGTCAAACGTAGCACCACTCAACAAAAGTGTCAATTGCCTGTTGAAGGTTTTGCTGGATACCAGTAATTGTCCGTCCGACAGCGAGAAATGCAGTTCGTCAGCGAATCGAAAAGTTGTATACCAGGAGTGGTTGGTAAGTCGAAGATATATAACAAATACAACAAGGGAGAGAGAGAGAGAAGTTCCTTGAGAAACGCCAGAATTAACGAATATTGGAAACGACAGAGCATCATTGATCGGTATGTAAGCAAGTCGGGCTGTGAGAAAGGAGTATATAGTTCGAATGTAAGAGAGAGGATGTTGGAAAGAGTATAACTTGTATATAAGACCCTGGTGCCAAACTTTATCGAATGTTTTTTCAAGATCGAATGTAACCAGACATGATGGATGACCCTGGTTGAATTGATTGTATATAGAGGTGTTGAGACGTAACAGGGGACCAGAATGCTGAAATTGGGGCGAAATCCAGCTTGATGCAATGGTAGAAGAGCGTTAGTCTGTAAGTGATCGTGGAGACGACGCACTAAAATACGTTCAAATATTTTGTTGAACGTGGACGTCAGTTGTATATGTTAATAAAAGGTAACGTCAGAGGGTGGTTTATTAGGTTTAGGAAAGAGTAATACTTTTGAGTACTTCCAAGTGATGGGGAAAAAGAGTACGGAGTATAAATGTATAAATAAAGCTTAGGATGGTGAAGACAACAGGAGGAGCCTTTTTAATGAGAGTATAGGTAAGCCCATCAAAGCCTGGTGCTGTATTTTGTTTCTTAAGGAGAATAGACTGGATGTCTGGCAGTTGGATGGGTACTCTGAGTGCATTATTTAGTTCCAGAGCGTGACTATGATGTGGTTGCAAATGTGTTAAGTTAGGATCAGATAACCGATCGATTTCTGTAAGTAAACGTTGTGGAGTATGCCAGCCAAGTAAGGGAGTAAAGATATTTTGGAAGTGTGCGGCAAAGGTATTGGCATTGTCCTGATCAGAAAAGAGTGCTTGCTGGTTTAAAACTAGTGGGTATGGTGCCCTTTAAAATTTGCCAAAGAGTTGATTGAACTGTCGCCAATATTTGGTAGGAAGGGATGTTTCGGTGAGTTTTTTACAAGTTCTGGTCCAGTGAAGGCGTTTGTATGCGATGATGTAGCTATGAGTGATGCGAAGATATTGTCTATGGAGGCGAAGTGCTTCTAAATTACGGCTGCGGGTATATTCTCTGTAGGCACGTCGAGCTTCAGTTATGAGAGAAAGGTATCGTGGAGGAAGTTTCGGTTTGTGTGGGGAAATATACGCGGTTGGAATGTGTTGATCAGCAGCCGTATGTAAGGTCAAGTGAGATGCTGAACGGCAGTGTCTAGGTCATGTTGTGATGTTAGCTCTAAAGTATCAGAAAGTGCTGAGGTGATGGTCGTTTGGTACGCTGGCCAGTTGGCCTGATGATACACATACACTTTTCTCTTCGGTATGGTATGGTGTGGAGAAGGGTTGGTAGCAAGAGACAGCTTGTTAGGAATGTGATCGCTCCCCAAAGAATCCAAAACGTCAATATTGATGTGAGAGTTGAGTGTTGTAGAGGATATAACGATATCAGGTGTGGTATTGCTAGAGGGGCGAGTTGGTCGTGAAAGTACAGGGAAGTGGCCGGTCGTATTAAGCGTGAGGAAATTCAAAAATCGTTGTTTTTCGTGTTGAGGCCGGCTGTGAAAATTGATGTCTCCCATGATAATGAATTTACGATAGATGTCAGAGAGGTATTGAGAAAGTTGATATGCTATATCCTGTCTCGGCCTGACATAGATGGTTGTAAAAACTATAGAATGATTCCTGAGATATGAGAGAACATTGTATTCTGACAACTGAAAAGCAGGAGGTAGGATAATAGACCGATGGTGAATGCGAGATTGCAAGCCAATAGCTGTACCTCTATGGAGGCGAGCGCCGTTCGGTCCATCATGTCTGTGGAGAACGTATTTAGGAATATAGCAGGGTATGGAAATGGAAATGGACGTTGGATCCACTGTATTGGCGTGTAATGTGAGATTGTAAAGAAATTTAGCAGAGTGAATGATTTGATTAAGGACGTGCTGGCACTGAAACGACAGGATGTTCTGTAAAGTACGAGTTATGAATCGTAAGAGTTCTTCTACTAAGACAGGATGTGTCAGTGATTTTGCAGGTGGGGTGCTGTGATCAGAAGTTTTGATGGGTGCTACTAATTCTGGCTTATCAGGTGCATGTGTGGGCTTGACACGGCAGCGATAACTGTGAGTAGGGTGCTTTTCAGGGCAAGTGGTGCATTGAGGAAGTACGCTTGAATTGGGACAATTTCGGTCAGATGATTGCCACTACAGTACCCGCATTTGACGGTGTTTGTACAATTATGGGTGTAATGACCTTTGTAAGTTTGGCATTTTTCGCATCGTATTGGGAGAGGTGGAGGCGTGCGTGAAGGCTCTACCTTGTAGCGGCGGCGATATACGTAAGCACCGTTAGCCAAAAGATGATCAATTATTTGCTGCTGGTCGGTCAGAATACGCACAAGATAGGTAAGGCCACTGTTGTTACGAATTCTAATACAGTTTTTGATTTCCAGGTCCTCATATCACAGCTCATCAAAGATCTCATCGTCAGTGAGTTCGGGTTCAATGCCTCGGATAACTACTAATAGAAGTGGTGGACGACGAGTTGGCGGAGGTGTTTTCCGTTGGCTCGGATTGAGAGGTGTCAACACAGCCTGCGGCCCAAAAATTTCAGAGTTAGCTTTGTTTCTAACATGAATATGGAAGTTGGTATTAGGAGATTTTAATATGATTCCATCCCTAGTAGGTATGATTTGGTGGAAATCAGCGCGCGGAACATATTTATTGATTTGCATGAAGATGGCGCGTGCAGTCCGGTACTTGGTATCGAAGTTCTTTAGGATGAAATTGTGCATGGTTTCACTGTTAGCTGGCAAAGTATGAGAGGATGGCGCATTAGCCGAGTCCCTCTCGGTGTTTCTCGCAGTCACTGAGGCATTAGAACAGTCTCCATTGGAGCTATAGTGCCTTGGTTTCTTAGCGTCTGATTCCTTGGAGTGCCTAATTGGAGATCGTGAGCGAGATCGAGATTCAGTCTACTTAGAGGTATCTGTTTTAGTGGTCTTCGTACCAGCAGAGTGACCTGGTTTCGTGGCTCTACCCTTCGCTCCCGTCAGGGAGGGGAGCATGATGATGATTTAAGCTGGCAGAGTATGCTACCCAGATGAAAGTGTTTCGAGGCAATAGTATGAAGAAGGTGCTAGAAGAACCCCACTGTGGCTCTCACTTGAGGCAGCAATACGTCCTCGCGGAGATGTCGGTCAGTGCAAGCACTGGCCCTCCACAAAAATAGATGAAGAAACGATTAGATGATGATGGCCACGGGCTCCCACTTGAGTCAGCAATACGGACTGCAAGGGGATGTTGATTGTCTGTAGCAGAACAATCCTCCCTAAAAGAGCAAAAATACGATTAGATGCTCGCAGAGCGTTAGTAAACGTTCCCAGATCCATGGATCAATGATCGATCCTGAATTCACAGTTGAGTGCGTCGCTGTAGAAGGCAATACCTTCTAAGCATATCTGAAGTATATCGTAATTGTCAGTGAGAATTCTAATTTTTGAGTTGATTGTTAGCAATGAGAAAGCTTTAGGCAGTATATTTGACATTTTGCCAAGTAAGAAATAACGTAACATGTTCTGCTGTAACCGGTCACGAAAATAGTTTTGTAAGCCAACGAACTGTCTGACAATAGTTACACGAGTACAGTGCTGCCACCTGTTTCTCTTATTTACTAGGTCAGCAGACATTACCGATTTCTCTCCTATTCATATGAAAACCAGGACAAATGACGTTCACCCCGCGTAGAGTGAAGAGTTGTGGGTAATGCAAAGCCGATCCGTTCCCGCCACACGACCGTACGCACGGACAACCGCCACGATCAGCATATACTCCGAAGGCTACAATCGTCGCAGTACCGCGTTCGCGAATACCCCGACAAAATCTCATCACTCCGCTAGTGGTTGCAGTTACTCATCCGACTCGATGTCCTGCCTCGTTCCTGCTCGAAATCCGCCATAGTAGGGATCGGCTCGTCTATGTGCGACGGACAATTGCTCATGGGGTAGCAACTTTTATTGCTAGTACCGTAGCTGCTAGTTTTCAAAATATATGTTAGTGGCGTGATGTGCTGATAAACGGACCTAATAAGACTCTTAAGTATTATCTGAAACTATTAGGCCTACTATTAGAGTAAAGTATTTATACGAGGTGTGATTGCAAAGTTTGAAGACTGGACTTGTAATTTAAAAATGGCAGTAATTACAGGTTATTGTGATGAATCTCCTTCAAAGTAGTCCCTTTGTAAATGAATACCGATTCCTACGATGATTCCACTTCTGGAACCATTCTTGAAAATTATTTTCTGTGATGGTGTGAAGCACTCTCTTCGTATTTGCTTCAGAGTTATCAATTGAGACAAAGCTCTTCCCTTTCATTTACCTGGACCAAATCTTGGGAATACGTGGGTTGTGGAAGCACAAGAATGTTGAATTTGGTCAAAAATTCCTAAATCGAGAACGATCAATGCACTGGTGCATTGTCATGGTAGAGAATCCAATTCTTTTCTTTCCAGAGGGCAAGCCTTTTCCACCGCACATTTTCGTGCAGACGCTGAAGGACACTTTTGTAGTATTCCTGGTTGACTGTTTGCCCCTGGAGGTAAATTCATGATGTACGATACCCTTAGAATCGAAACAAAAAGAAAAAAATAACAAAATTCGACCGACTTTGTCGCCCTTTCTTTGGTCTTAGTGAATCTGAGCTCTTCTACTGAGAAGATTGGGCCTTTGGTTCTGGGTCATACATCTAAACCTATGATTCACCACCTGTTATTGCCCTATTCAAAAAATCTGAGTCCATTTCGGCTCCATTAAACAGTTCTTGGAATACTTCAAGACTGTGTTGTTTCTGCTCTTGTGACATCAGTTTTGGAATTAATTTCGCGGACACTCAATGCCTGTTCAAATCATCAGTTAAAATTGACTGAATCGCATAGAAACTTAAATTCAAGTCTTCCACCATCTCCCTCATTGTAAGTCTACGGTTCGAGCCCACTAAATCGCCAACTTTCGCATTGTTTTCGTTAGTTCTTGATGATGAAAGCCGGCACACCGGGATCATCCTGTACTGAATCGCGGCCATTTTTGAGTCTGTAAAACCAGATAAACACGTTCGACTGGATCTGAAATTTGTCTCGAAAGCTGTGTTTTTAAGAGTTCGTAAGTCTCCGAAGCAGATTTCCCAATTTTAAAACGAAATTTCACACAAATGCGTTGTTCCAATTTCTTTATCGATTTTACGCACTTGAAAATCCGCCAAGACACACACACACGCCCGCAGTCAAATGGTTGCTACGCCGTACTGAATAAAGATATATCTATGCATGTTTCAACATGTCTTAAGGACAAATCAAGCCACCGCTTCCATGCTAACGGGCGATTATATTTATTCCTCCTGAGCAGTGTTGCCAACTGTCTTAAATCTTTCCAATCATACCACGTAACACGTGCTCATATTTTCGAAATTTTCACCTTTATTTGACGGTATTTTTGGCAGAAGATGTCCAGCGATTGTTTGTAAAAAATGTCACAATTTCGGTAATTTCTTTTCACATTAAGTTAGTTTTGGTTAGTGAAGGTGAGTTTAGGTTAGGTTAGGTTAGTTTATGTTAGATCATGTTAGTGTAGAAACACAGCATAATTTCCAAAAAAAAAAAATGTAGAATTTTGCTTATTTCTACTAATATTAGGTTAGTCCATGTTAGATTACGTTACTTTAGGTTAAGTTAGGTTAGATTTGGTTATGTTAGATTCAAGTATTTCCATCCTTCATTTTTCTCTAAATTTTGTTTTTCACGTGCTTCGAGACCCCTTCTGCTAAACATAACCCTAATTTTCTACTTTTGTGGCCAACGTAACGTAGTCACTAGTCTTTTCGCCTTTTGTGCGAACCAGGGCCGGCGCTAGAAGTTTTGCCGCCCTGGGCGATACTTTCACATGCCACCCCTGATTTTTTTTAAAAATTCGCCGACCATCAATCTTGCTTCCTTGGGCGATGGCACGGCTCATATCCCCTTCGCGCCGGCCCTGGTGTGAACGGTCCCGGGTTCGTTTAATGGTGGGAACACTCGGTCAAAAAAGTGTAGAAGCTTTTTCAAGGCAGCAATCCTTAATGTGGTTTTGCTAATTCATGCCAGATTGTCGAGATGGTATATAACATACAGGTCTCAGGTGTCTTCCTTACTTCCCCAACATTTTCTTTCTTCCCTTTTTTCAAATAGTGTGAATACCAATTGTCGTCATCCCTCATACATGACGGGCTAACATTGCCATAGATGCTGAAAGTCCAAAAATTTATCTCTGACCCTTATCCATACTACATTTCGATTCAATTACTCAAAAGATTACTTTATTTATACACTAAATGTAAGAAATATCTTTGGATTGTTCATTGGACATCGGAGCGAAGCATCGAAATAGAAAGAAGTGGTGAGATAGAGAGGAATTATAGAGCTGAATTGAAGGCGAAAAGGGGACAGTGGCCGTTACGGAGAGTGCCTCGTGTGTGGTGTTCCTCAGAAAGGAAGAGAGTTGAGTGGGATCTCCTACCATCCTACGCTACACTTATACTTTATTCTACATTTACACGTACATACATCCCCTTCTTTTTTCTACTCTTTGTTCTTTGTTCATTTTACCCCACCTCCCACTTTCCTCTAACATTTTGCTTTGTTCAACTTCGCTTTCAGCCCTCTTTAACTGTCTAAACTTCTTTCCTTATTTTGACCTTTTCCTGACTTTGCCCTTTTCCCCGATTGTGTCCTTTTTTCCCAATTGTGTCCTGTATTATATTCAATTTTGTTCCTGAATCATAAATCCTCCTTGTGAGGTACACATTTGACAATTTTGCTGACGTAGCGCACAGGCCTAGCGAGCTGGTGCACCTACCTATTTGACCGTTAATGCTCTACGAAGACAAGACAAGAGGTAGAGAGAGAGAATTTGTAAAGTTGCAGGTTGTTTATAGTACTACAAAAGTGTAAAAGTTATTGCTGTAAGTGCTTTATCGTTCGTGGAGATGAAGGTAAAAGATAATTATCTTCTACCTTATTGGTGCAGGTATATTGTACGGACCCAGGCATAAATTCGATGAATATATATTATTATTTAAATATTTTTTTTTTTTTTTTTGTATTTTAGACAATAATTTTCGTGCTGTTTACTTGTGTTCCTCTGTAAAATTCCACTCTGGGGGGTCTTAAGTGGACGTACACGAAATGAACTATTGTATAAAGAAAACACTAACAAACTTGTGCTAGGTACTACGTAAAATTACGAATGCTATCAAACCGAGTCCAACTAGGTGCACAGCAGGGGACCGGAGTGACAGGAAGCGGTTGCGCCCGCAGGGAGTAGGTGCAACAGCGAAGATGAGTATAAAGATAAACGAGGTAAACAATATATATGGCATAAAATTATTTACGTGCTGAATTATATATCTGTACGTTACTAAAGACGTTATAGGTAATATCACGATATGTTTTCAGTGCTTGCACATTTGTGTTCCAAAGAAATATATCACGTTACTAACGGAAATTTCACAGTTATGAGGATTCCTTCTCTTTCGAACACTTCTATAGTTGCGCGTCATGAGTCAGAACATTGAGTTCAGATACTTGACATCACTTTGTAGGCTATGCTTAGTATCTCCCTTATGGGTGAATCCGTACGAAGTAGGTTCGTCTTTCATTAATATATACGTTTTATGTATATACGAGTCTCACAGTTAAGAAAACAACATGCTTAGATTTTTTGCACACTAATCGATTATACTACTATTAGAAATTTGTTCTGTAAATTTCAAAAATCTGTCGATCCCTATGTAAATCTGCACTTTATTGCGCACGAACAATTTAGTTGTAATGGATCTGACGTAAATGTAGAACGTGCAGATATAGGATAGTGATAACAGAGGAGCTTAAGTATTGATACCCCAATATTAAAGGTATATTTAGTTTTTGTGTGTTAATTCTGTCTTCTTTTGTTTGTGTGTATCTATATGTGTGTGTGTGGGGGGGGGGGGGGAAGCATGACAATTAGGAACGAAAGACCAGTAATAAAATTAATTTTTAAAGCATTGCGACTCGGCTTTATTTAAAGGGCAATAATTTAGTAAACTTGAAAGGTTTTAAAGAACCTAAGTCTGGTAAGCATCACATATGGCATTTTAAGGTAAACGAAGGAAATCATACCCTTTTACACATTATGTACAATGATTTAAAACTACGATCTGGATTTACTAGGAGTCAGAATTTTTAATATTATAATGTACATAACTGGAAAATGATTAACAGTAATTAGCATTGTTTTACATAATTTACGAAGACAAAGAAATGCATGGCTTAGCACTAAATACGCATTATATTTTCAATTCAATTGCAACGTGTCGTTGCTACAAACACACTTTATTTTCTAAAGTCTTGTATCAGCAGGAAATGTCACATTTTATATTTACCTTTATATTTCGTTCTGCAGATTTACCCTTTGAACGTATATGTGTAGTGGTTCTTTTCTTTTCTTTTTTTTAATTCGTTGGTTCTTTCGGGCAAGTCTTTAATTTGACTCAAACAGTGACTTTCATCGGTTCGTATAGATTTAGTCACTTCCTGGAACTGTTTGCGCGTGAGTCACTGTTCGTGCCTTTGGTGTGACGTCTTAGTTCATATTTTTCCCACTAGGTGTCTATGTACAGTCATATAGTAGGTTGTTAGTGTGATGTCACATGGTCTGTGTGCTGTTGTTGGTAGCATGTGGGGAGCGCGTAATTGTATTTTCGTTTCATGGCGACGATCGAGTTAGCAAATGCGATTGAGAAACCGTTTCATGAATTTAATACAACGAATTTGAACTTGTCCTTTTTAAATAAGTTTGTATTAGATTCGGATATTAACTCATATCGCTTTTCAGCACTTTGTGGTTTTGGTTTAATTGAGTTAGAGAAAACCTATCATGGTTGTGGTCTAAGGTTGAAGATATTTCCGACGTGTGGTAAAAGTGGGCGTTTATTGGTTTTTCTTGTTTGTAATAATAGCAAGTGTGCTCGGTTTAATAAAACGACGTGTGTGCTGAAAGGAACATGCGCAAGTAATGTTGAGTATTGCGCATGTGTTTTTGTTATCGTGTGTGGAATCAGCAATTGAGAGTTCATTATTCATAAGTGTTCTCCTATGGCTATATGGTGAGTGTTTTCTTTTTTTAATTCATATTATTTTTATTCTTGATTTGTTTTGCATTTGAGTATTAAGCAAAGTATTTGGTTTGCTGCTCGCTGTCCTATTTCTTGTTGAGATGTAATTTATTTTTCTTTGTCATGCACTGATTTATGATTAGTGACGTGTTTTTAAAATTTTTTTCCCTTCTTATGATAGCTTTATAGTAGTGGTGTGATTATTAATTGTTGTTTTGGATGTTTTTATGGTACTTGAGCGGGGTGCTTGGGGGCGATAGCCCCCCATTTAGATCTCAAAATTGATAGTCACCGCTTCACTTGAATCGATTTCTCGGAAGACTTTAGGAATGGTATTTAGTAACATTTTGGCCCTTGTACTTATAGTATAGTTCTAAACATCGTACATTACTTTGAATGTGATAGAAATTGTAAGTGATTCATCTAATCCGGTTCCGGGAGCAGTTTAGGAATGATTCCTGAACTGCTCCGGGAACCGGATCAGATGAATCGGTTGAAATCAGTTTGACTCAAAGTAAAAATTTGCCGTTCTTTTTTATAGTAAAAATGTATTTCTATTGTTTGTAACTGAACGAAGGATTTTGTTTCGTGGCCTATTAGGAAAGAATTCAACATAAAAAAGCACAACTAATAAGTACCTTACTGGTTAAACTGAGAGAAGTCACTTTTGAAGGTCATTGTCAACCAGAAAACAATAGTTTATGTTGCCTGTGTTTGCTTATCTTATTATGCAACATCTTTCTTTTGGGATGTGATTTTTTTTCCATTATGTTTTTCTTATTACATCTATTCGTTTGAAACATTCACCTGTATTGTTTAGATTGTTGATATTACCATTTCAAAGCTCGGAAACATTTGTGATCGTACCTACAACATATTTTCACAAAAATGTGCTGTCTTTTGTCAGCTCAACGGCATTAATAATTTATGAATTAGGGTTCGTAAGAAATGTAAATGTAGATTATATGGTCGGTTTGAAATTTAGAGCCTTATTCAGGACCAAGGCTAGATGAGAGGGACTTAATTTTTTTATGTGGTTCCCCAGCCACGCAAGCACCAACCATACAGCAAAGAGGGAATTTGAGCGAAATTCGGAGTTATCCGAGGTAACGAATATGGAAGTAACACTAGTTCTTACTAGAAAAGGATGTGAACATTATAGCATAATTGGAAGTTCTATATATTTAAGGTAATGTATAAACCTCAAACGCAAATATCTACAGTTACTAAACTGAAACTGAATAACTACAAATATGTTAGAGTATTTATTGCACTATCACTCCATCAATTCTTTGCTAATACTGTCTGTGATTTGATTTGATATTCAATATTTACTCGCGTACATCACGGAGCAGTAGTATCGGTACTCCTGCCCAATGCATGAACTGCCCACCTAAATAATTTAAAATACATATACTGGATTTTTTTTAGCCACTCATCTTATACAGCCCTGCTTGACATTTAGCGAATATATACGCCAACTGAATGATGCGGTCCTTTCTCCGAAAGAACAAAATTTATTTATTTATTTCATTTTCGACCTAGGCATCGTCAAGATCTACATTATTTCAGTACAAGAAATAATGGAATAAATATTACACATTCAAAATATATACGTAACAATAAGTCTAAACTAAAGTATATTTACAAAAGTAATTGTACCTTTTTCTATATGTTTCTACATTCAAGTAAATCTTAATATCGATATTATAGTGAAAGATCAGACTGAAAGTATTCCTCTAAATTATAGAAAAGATATTTATGCAACAAATTGAGGTCTTTTAAACTGGAAGTTTTGCATTTCTTTCACCCAATCTGGTTATTTATTATATAGTTTTATTCTCAAGTGGTGTAATGAATTTTGGGTTTTTGTTAAACGGAGATTTTATTAATGAATGTCATTAGTTGTTCTAGTGTTGTGTTGATGTATGTTCGAATTGAGTTGGAAGTTTCTTTTTTTCGTATGTATGAGTGATGTTTTTTTTTTCTAGAATATATATATACAGGGTAATGGTAATATTTTAAGTTTCTGAAACAGTGGTCTACATGGTGTATGAAACGAAGCTGATAGCAGTATTCGTTGCACTTTCTTGTGCATTGTAAATACTTTTGTCGCATGGCAGAAAATGATAAAATTGATTGGATCTATCTGAAATAAGTTATTTTCATTGTTTCCGTAGTAAGAATTTTACTAAATTTACGCCTAGGGTAGACTCTTGCGCTTAGTTCCCTCAACAAATCATTCATATGTTCATTTCAGGTTAACTTAGAGTCTATTTTTAATCCTAGAAATTCGTAAGTGACAGATACCTGCGTGTGTTTCCCGTCTATGGTATTTCACGTATATGTAGAGGGTTTAGATTTCCTTCATTAAAATTCATTATTGTTGTTTTCACTGTATTTAAGGTGAGTTGGTTTACTTTCACCCATTCTGTATGTTTACCTGTCGTGCTCTTAAATATGTAATCCTCGAAAATTCCATGTGTTTGTTAGCCATCGTCTTTGAAAGCTGGTATGGTGGAAGATAACCTGATGAATACTGAGTTCATAGTGCTTGGCCCACGTGGAAGGGTTCCCCTTAAAAGTTTTTTTTATCTTTTAAATGTTATTATATACTTTCTTTATTATTAGTAGTAGTAGTATTTGCTTTTATTGTTAAATACTTTCTTCATTATTACTATTACTTTGATTTTTATTTTATTGCTAGTGTGCTATATTTTCTCTGTTGTTGCTGTTATTACTATTTGCTATTATTGATATATATTTTTTATTGTTACTGTTACTTATTTCTTCTTATATATTTATTATTTGATATTTTCTCGTGGACTTTTGCTCCTCTTTGGCAGTAGTATTTTGTTATGTTTTGATATGTTAGATTTTTAACTATTATATACGGCATTTGTTTTGATCGTGGCGGGACACACATTGTCTCGATTCTGTCGTCCCCATTAAACTCCGATCAGCCATTCAATTTTCATGTTCTTTATTCTAGTTCTCCATGCGCATCCCCTCGTCGAGTTGGATATCTAGTCGATATTCCAACTTCATTCAAATTCGTTTTAACCTGTTAACGTGAACTATCTCCATAGCTCCCTTGTTGCATTCAAATCTGCAACATCATGCACAGGGGTACGGTACAGTTCGTGCTTGACATAACGCCGTAAAAAGTGCCAAGGATTTTAATGTCAGGGGATCGAGGAGGTCAGGTAACCAGGCCTTTCTTCCAACCAGTGATGGTCAGTGCAAATATTCCCGGTGGGAAAGAAAATAAGAAATGGGAATATTGCCGGTTTTTTTCCCTGACATAAATTCCCGGGAAGGAATTTACTTTCATTTCTTTACTTTTTTTCCAAATTAAAAGAACCATGTGTCTAATTACTTTATTTTCACTATTATTATTTACTTCTAGGTTTTAAATAATTTGGAGATTAAAAAGATAAAATTCTTTGACAGTGCTTTATATAACTAAGTAATAATGATATTTTAAGTTCCATTTCCATTTGCACTAAAAAATAGCAAATTACTCATTTACAAATTATGAAAAGGAGCCAGTTGGTAAAGTAATGTAAAAATTAATTAGAATACAGATGAAGTACTATTAGTGCACCCCAAGCCACCGTTAGTAATAAAACGTCAGCCTGTCTCCTGTCTGGCTTGAATTTCTGAAAAGGTCCTCGAACTTCTCGTACATGTGAATTAACGTACGAAATTTCGAGAAACAGCTATGGAAAAAAGGTCGTATGTGGCAATGTTACGTGCAAAATTATAAAACTTGGTCAGTATCTTCCAAATATTC